>NC_041711.1:7800485-8400485 GCF_900700375.1 Denticeps clupeoides
CGCTGCACGATCCCAGCGCGCCATGCAACGTTTAGAGTCAGGCTGCACACACAAAGTTTATTCTATTTTACACTCATCACTGCCCGTCCGAGTATCTCCGGTGCCGTTTTAACGTGTAAAACCTGTACCAGCGGAATTTCACCAGCTACACCGGGTTTGTCAGGATTGACTGCAGCTGGGCTCATCACCGGTGGCCAATCCTGACAGAGCTTAAAAGTGAGACATTTCCGCCCCTTCGGGAGGGACGGTATTTTCGTGAACTCTGGTGAATGGTAGTGAACTTGACCTTTGCAACTGTTTATGTATTTTGAGTTCTGGCAATCGGCACACACCTGCGGGTAGGTTTATGTTCTTTATTTAAGTTAAATTGTTTTTCGGCCACCGAGCCGCGTTTATTTGTATTTATTGTTCATTTATAATAAAACCCCCGTCCCAGCATGTCAGACCTCTGCGCTTCCTTCCCCCGTAAGTCCGTAGTCGTGACAGGGTCATCATAAACTCAACTCACTATAGAGCAGAATCAGCCACAGGGAAGATTTTTATACAAATTACAGCGCGGTTTAGCGTGTTAAATTTAAGACATAAAGGTTCTGCTAACTTGTGCAGATTACATTAATGTATAAAACGTTGCATGGCGCGCTGGGATCGGGCAGCACTGGTATATCAGATTTAAAATGCTGAAGTTAGTTTGCCCTGTAATTCCTCCCTATTTACTTACCTCCGTTTCCGTATTAATGGGTGGAGGTTGTAGGTAGGAATGGCGGTGGGAAGATTCGGTCAGTGCGAATGCTTGATGAATAAGCAGCTACTGTCGGTGCATTAGGCCTTCCACGGTGAAACATTGAATAAATCTCTATGCTGAATGTTGATAGAATTATTAGCAATTAGCATTAACCAGCATTTTATGTCGTCGCTGCTTAAAACTGCTGCCACTGGGTTTCTTGCAGCCTCACTCGTGGTGAGGAACAATTCACCTGTTTAGCAAACTAACATTCTCAAAATGGCGCCAATGGCTTGGTGATGTCAGACTTTCATTCCATATATTCAGACTTTCATTCCATATATTCAGACTTTCATTCCATATATTCAGACTTTCATTCCATATATTCAGTTGCCTGTCATTATATATATTATTTATTTCCTGTTTGGCTTGCCATATATGTATGTATGTATATATTAGAGGTGGGCATAGATTAATTTTCTTAATCTAGATTAATCTCACTATAATCTTGGAATTAATCTATATTTTAAAAGAATCTACATTAATCTATATTAAAATGGCTCATTTGAATACTGCTGAAGGCATTCAGAATATGTGTGCTACCCAAATAATGACTAAAAGTAAGTCTTTAAGAACGGGTTTCTCAAGACAGGTGGCGCATTAGACCAGGGGCTCATCTCCTGTTTTCAAAATGCATCACAAACTGCTTGAGAAAGCTGTTCTACTATGATAATTGGTGATGAAAATAAATTATGTTAAATAAGATGTACTTGTGTTTACCAACTGTTTATTCAGTTAAATAGCTGCATCCATGTTACCACGTCACGTTTGATGTGCTAATTTCACAGTTCGAAGACTCGTTCTCGCCCCCTACAGTGCAATTCGGCTAGGTATACATCCGCGCTAAAATATCAAGGTGAAAGTCATCATAGTGTAGCGGTTCTTCTTCTGCGTTGTATAACTTTTTGTTATGAACCACAAATGATGAGCTGACACCCAAGAGATTTTCTGTGCAAAGTGTATTCTGTACAAAAAGCAAGGTCGTGTAACAGATCGCGTCTTTCTGCACCTCTCTCTACAATATACAGTATTAAAAGAACATAAAACAATATTCACAAAATAACACACATGCAAAATATTCCTAATATGTACATAAATTAAAATGAAAGAAATAACTTTTTGCACACAAACCCCACGCAGCTCTCACAGCTCACGCCATGTGTCCAAGAGACCTGAACCGGGTCTCAAAAACAAAATAAAAGTCTTTAGGAAATAAGAAACTAAAAGACATTAGAAAGAAGAAATATACTTATAAATCTAGTGTAACCATTTAACTCCGGCACAATAGCTTGCGTAGTATAGACCCAGCTCCCAACCCAACTTTGTGAATAGATTAACGGCGATATTTTTTTTATCGCCGATAAAAGTCTTATGTTAACGCAGCACGTTTTTAACCGAACGATAAGGGTCTCACGTTAACGCAGCACGTTTTTAATCGCGCGATAACGGCCCACCACTAGTAAATATATATATATATATATATATATATATATATATATATATATACACACACACACACACACACACACACACACACACACAGTGTATACAGTGGCTACGGAAAGTATTCAGACACCCTTACATTTTTTATATTGCAGCATTGGCTAAATTCATTTAAGTTCCATTGTCCTCATTAATGTACACACAGCACCCCATATTGACAGAAAAACTGACATCTTTAACTTATTAACGGTCCTAAGTATTCGGAACCTTTGTTCAGTAATTAGTAGAAGCACCATTTTGATCTAATATAGTCATGAGTCTTTTTGGGAAAGATGCAACTGTCAGGTGAGCGAGTCAGGTGACTGCGAGGAAGAGCGAGGATTGGTTAGGACAGGAGATAAACAGGAAGTCCTGGCGCCTGCTCCTCGCTCAGACATCGTGTTTAATTCATGGTCCATGAGCGCTCACCTGTTTCTCGTATCAAGTCCTCTCCATCTCCGGTACCGTGAGTTCCTCCATCTCTTCAGCTCGCGAGCTACTGTTATCGGCCGGTTTATCGTAACGCCGTTTCCCCGGTGGGATTCCGCTTTTAGCGCTCGGGCGTTACAACAACAATCGCGTGTGTCTTCCAACCTCCCGCGGCTCTCTCCGCGTTTGGGTCAATCCCGCACGCTACAAGGGCGTACCTCTCTCACGATTGTCTGTGTGGTTACACGCCTGACAGGATGTCTGAGCCCGTAGTAGACCCAGCGTAGTTTGAGCGCGTGAAGGCGGAAGTCACATATTTACATGGTATTATTGATGCACAAGCCACCACCATTAATACTTTCAAGGACTCCGTTTTGCAACTCTCCACCTCCATGACAGTGTTACAGCGCCAGCTCTCTGGCGCCACCGCCGGTCCTCGTATCGCTCTGCCAGATAAATGGAACGGGGTGGATGGCCGCCCAGACGGGTTATTAGCCACCTTGGATATGATTTTCGAATGCTACTCCTCCCATTATGAGACGTCTCGCGCCAAGGTGGCTCTCTTAACATCTCTCCTGTCCGGGCGTGCACAGGAGTGGGCGGCGGCCCTATACAACGCCAAATCACCCATCTGCAACAATTATTTTCTCTTCTCTGAGGAGCTCCGGAAGACTTTCGTCCCAGCCAGCGGCGAGAGGGCTCCGGATTCCCAGCTTCTCCATCTGCGTCAGGGGTCTTTCTCTGTCTGCCACTACGCTTCAGAGTTCCGAACCCTCTCAGCCAAACTCTCTTGGGGAGACGACGCTCTTCGCGCTCTCTTCATAGAGGGCCTGGCTGATCACATACGAGACGAGATGACTGGCAAGGAAGCTCCTCAAACCCTCGATGTGGCGGTGGATCTGGCTCTCCATATAGATCAGCGGATTCTGACACGGCCTCCACCTGCTCAACGTTGGTCCCGACCACCTTCCACTCATATGCCGTCTCCGCCTCATTTTCATTTCCCGGCGCGGCCGCTATCCCAGCGGCCGAGGAACCCATGCAGCTTGAACGACTGCCGCAGGGGGAACGAGACCGCCGCTGGAGAGAGGGCCTCTGCGCATACTGCGCAGTGCCCTCTCCGTCCGGGAAACGGCGCAGCCAGATAGGTGTCGGGGGAGCCCTGCCTGGCACGTCCACTCATATCGTTAGTTCTCGTTTCTCGCTCAGGGTAACTTTCCAGCTGGGACACAAGCGGGTCGAGTTGGAGGCTCTCCTGGACTCAGGAGCAGCCGACAACTTTATCGACCAAGGGTTAGCCTCCCAGCTGGGAATATCCCTGGAGGCAGTCACCCGTTTCATTCCCGTCACCTCTGTCGATGGACACCCTCTCCAACCCTATCCAGTCCAGTCTCAGACCCAGCCAGATCTGATGTCCATCGGCCTCCACTCTGAACACATCCACTTCCTGGTCATCTCGGCACCTTCATCACCTCTCATCCTGGGTTATCCATGGCTCCAGCTCCACGATCCACACGTCCTCTGGTCTGAAAACTGCATCCTGGACTGGGGTCCTGCCTGCCGCCAGCGCTGTCTGCTTCCCAGGACAAGCACGTGCTCCAGAGAATCCCCAGCCCCCCCGCCCGCCGACATCGAATCCATCCCTGCATCTTATCGTGACCTCGCTGAGGTCTTCAGCAAACAGCGAGCCTCCACCCTGCCTCCGCACCGTCCTTATGACGTCGCCATCGACCTCTTACCTGGGGCAGTGCTGCCTCGTGGTCGGCTGTTCTCGGCGATGGAGGATTACATCGCGGAGGCCCTCCAACAGGGCTTCATCCGGCCCTCCACCTCCCCTGCGGCCGCAGGTTTTTTTTTCGTTAAGAAGAAAGAGGGGGGTCTCCGCCCCTGCATTGACTACCGGGGGCTGAACAAGGCCACCGTCAAGAACCGACACCCGCTTCCTCTCCTCTCCACGGCATTGGATTCCCTCTCCCGGGCTTCCATCTTCACCAAGCTGGATCACGCTACAAGGGCGTACCTCTCTCACGATTGTCTGTGTGGTTACACGCCTGACAGCAACAAGTTTTTCAAACCTGGATTTGGGTATCCTCTGCCATTCCTCCTGGCAGATCCTACCCGGTTCTGGCGGGTTGGATTGTAAATGTTGTTGGACAGCCATTTTTAGCAAGTTTTAGCTTTCATGTCTTGCACAAAGGAGAGGCTTCCGTCAGGCCACTCTGCCATAAAGCCCGGACTTGTGGAATGCTGCAGTGGTGGTTGACCATCTCCATCTTTGGAGCTAATTCACAGTGATTTTTGGGCTCTTCTCCCCCAATAGTTCAGTTTGGCAGGACAGTCAGCTTTAGGAAGAGTTCTGGTTATCCCAAACATCTTCCATTTAAGGATTATGGAGGCCACTGTGCTCTTAAGAAGTCTAAGTTCAGCAGAAATTATTTTTGTAACCTTGGCCAGATCTGTGGCTTGCCACAATTCTGTCTCTAAGCTCTTCAGGCAGTTCCTTTGAACTCATGATTCTCATTTGCTCTGACATGCATTGTGAGCTGTAAGGTCTTATGTAGCCAGGTGTGTGGCTTTCCTAATCAAGTCCAACCAGTATAATCAAACACAGCTGGACTCAAATGAAGATGTAGAACCATCTCAAGGATGAGCAGAAGAAATGGACAGCACCAGAGTTAAAAATATGTGTGTTACAGAAAAGGGTCTGAATACATAGGACCATGTGATATTTCAGTTTTTCTTTGTTAATAAATCTGTTATGTGTACATTAACGGAAAAAAAAACATGAATTATGCAAACAGATGCAATATAAAAATGTAAGGGGTTCTAAATATTTCCATACCCACTGTATATATAAAATTTATTTTAATATATGTATATTTATTTGATGTGTTTGGGGTGTTGGAGGTACAGACAACAGTTTCACATCACTGTAATTCTAGCACACTGTAAAAATCTAATCTAATCTGTCATCTGAACAGCTAATTCTACTGAGACTGAACTTCTGGCAGTTTTGAGCCAGATCGGCAAAACTGTCATCAGTACTTATTCTCCTTGACCTCTCTGCAGCATTCGACTCTCTTGTCTATCCTGAAGAGTCTTGGAATTCGGGACTCAGCATGGCAGTGGTTTGCTTCCTACCTTGATGAGCGATCTTACCAAGTGACTTGGAAAGGATCCACTTCTGCCTCACATAGACTGGTGTCTCTCAAGGCACAGTACAAGGTCCTCTCGTTTTCTCCCTTTACACAAGATCACTTGGTGAGGTCATTTCCTCACATGGATTATCCTACCACTGCTATGCCGATGACAAACAACTCATTGTCTCTTTTCCTCCATCAGATCTACATGGAAAATCTCTGCAAAATCTCATCTTGAATGGCACACCATCACCTCAAACTCAATCCCACCAAAACTGATCTAATATTCATTCTACATCAGGATCTTGCTATTTACCTTATTCTCATTGTGATACACAGCACAGTACACGGTGCACTCAATGAAATGTGTCCTCTGCTTTTAACCCATCACCATTAGTGAGCAGTGGGCAGCCATGACAGGTGCCCGGGGAGCAGTGTGTGGGGACGGTGGTTTACTCAGTGGCACCTTGGCGGATCGGGATTCGAACCAGCAACCTTCTGATTACAGAACCACTTCCTTAACTGCTAGGCCACTACTGCTCTCATAGCTCTCTCCTTCTACAACAGCCCACAACCTTGTAGTAACAATAGACAACCAACTCTCCTTCTCGACTCACATCAGCAATCTTTCCAGCTCATGTAGATTCCTCTCTACAATTTCAGACAAAACCGTCCTTATCTGTCAATGCACGACTGGATTACTGAAACAAAAAATCTGCAATAGTCAGCCTCATCACTGATGGGGATGACAGGGAGTACATAGAACTGACAAGGGACTTTGTGGACTGGTGTCAGCAGCACTACCTCCAGATCAACACTGGAAAAACCAAAGAGCTGGTGGTAAACTCCGCAGGCACAAACATCCTCCACTGCAACCACTGAACATCCAGGGTATGGTCATTGAGGCTGTGGAGAGCTACAAGTACCTTGGTGTTCACCTGAACAATAAACTATACTGGACTCATAACACTAATGCACTTTATAAAAAAGGGCAGAGCAGGCTGTACCTGCTGCGGAGGCTCAGATCTTTTGGAGTACAGTGGCAACTCCTAAAGACTTTTATGACTCTGTAGTGGTATCAGCCATCTTTCAAGGTGTGGTCTACTGGGGCAGCAGCATCTATGCTGGGGACAGGAAGAGGCTGAACAGGCTGATCCAGAAGGCCAGATCTGTTCTAGGATGCCCTCTGGACCCAGTGGAGGTAGTGATTGACAGGAGAATAGTGGGTAAGCTGTCATCCCTGTTGGACAACATCTCCCACCCCATGCAGGAAACTCTGACAGCACTGAGCAGCTCCTTCAGTAGCAGGCTACTGCACCCACGATGTGGGAAGGAGAGGTTCAGAAGGTCTTTTCTTCCAACCACTGTCAGACTCTAACAAAGACCTCACAGCTGACCACACACACAGACAAACACACACACTTTGGTACATTTTGTTAAATTGTAAATTGTTTCAATTGTAAATTTGTAGATATATACAGATACATATTTATCTTATTTTGTGCTGCTATTACCTCTGTTTTTGCTGCTCTGTTTTACCTTCTGCTTCTATTCTGTCGTGACAATTGCAATTTCCCACTTGTGGGACTAATAAAGGTTGATCTTATCTTATCTTATCTACCTTCTAGCTGGTCTACTTCTATATTCCATCTGACCTCTACAACTAATACAAAATGCAGCAACACGACTGATCTTCAACCTTCCCAAATTCTCCCACACCACCCCTCTGCTACGTTCCCTCCACTGGTTCCCAGTAGCTGCACGCATCAGACTCAAAATACTGATGCTGGCCTACAAAGCCAAACATGGAGTAGCACCATCCTACCTCACAGCCCTTATTACACCTCGCACTGCACCTCGTATTCTCAGAGCCTCCAGTACTGCTCGCCTGGTCCCTCTATCTCTGAAGGTACCAGGAAGACTCTCATCCAGATTCTTCTCTGTGTTGGCCCCTTGGTGGTAGAATGAACTTACCCTTGAGGTCAGAACAGCACAGTCACTGAGCATTTTCAAAAGGCAGCTCAAGACCTTCCTTTTCAGAGAATATTTAGATTAACTTGTAACCTTCTTCGTGTCTGATTTATGTATAGAAACAATAGTTGGGGGTCCTAGTGAACCAGAATTCATTGATGGTAATTCGTTATGGATTTGGGCGTTTGCCAAATGCCTTAAATGTAAATGACAATGTAATTAGTAAACACTACTTTAAAAAAGCAAGGAAAAGATTGCCTTGAAACAATGAACTAAAGTTGAGAGTTGAGGTTGCAAGCAATTACTTGACATACAAAAATACACTAAACTTGCAATTGTTAAATAGGTGAACAAGAGTTTTTTTTATTATTTCATAGAACTCATGTTATGAAGTTGTGCTGACAAATCAAACAATTCCTCAAACCTGGAATTCAAAATTACATTTACTTGAAGAGCAACTTGATCTTACACAGAAAAGTATTAAGTCATTGCCACCTAATTGTGTTAATTTCTTATATTTGTCTAAATGTGGTTATATTCTTTGGTTACCTTGCAATGTCTTCCATCGTCTTGCCACTCAAAGAGCAACCTCTAATATACAGATTGTTGGTGGAACCTTCAGGCTACAAAGGGCATGAGCAGGAACTCTGGTAGAGGAACTGCTTGCCAGTACACAAATGAATGAAAGTGAATGTGATTGTCATTGTGATACACTGCAGCACAGCACACAATGACAACAAAATGTGTCCTCTGCTTTTAACCATCACCCTTGGAGAGCAGTGGTCAGCAATGACAGGTGCCCGGGGTGCAGAATGATTCAAACCAGCAACCTTGTGATTACATGACCGCTTCCTTAACCGCTAGGCCACCACTGCCCAATGGTAGTAAATGATTTAGAATGTCTGATATGGACCCCTTTGATGACACCCCCAATTCAGTACAGGCACAAACCAATGATGATCATTCTGGCCTGCAGGGCCACCAGGGTGCGCACAACCTTCCACAAGCCTACCAACACAGAGGAAACCCACGAAGGAGACGACATCCAAAAAAAAAAAAAAAAAAAACGCAGTTAGCATTGCAGCTAACTGCGAACTCATTGTCTATTTATGTCACATAAGCTATTCCTGAATCTGATTGTGTTGCTGACCCGTTTTGACCAACCTTGCTTCCTGGATATTGCTAACCTGTCCCACTCTGGAGGATAAATTTGTGGGCACAAGCCAACTTCCCTCGGATTGACAAAATTCTGTGGATGCAGCATGAAACGTCTCTACACTAAAGAAGGAAAATCCAGTTGCCATGACTCAACTTTCAGATGAATTCACGTGGATGACTGAGAATCTTCACAGACTAAACCCTAAATTGCTCCTGGGGGGACTGTCCCTGTAACTACTGATTGCAAGTCGCTCTGGATAAGGGCGTCTGAAAAATGCTGTAAATGTAAATGATTGGGTGGATATAAAAGTGTCATCAATGTACGCAATGACAAACTGGCCTATGTACTCGAAGTGGCCCGAGGCTGTATATAGCAAAGTTGGTAACACACTCGCCTGTGAACCAGAAAACCCAGGTCCAAATCCTGTGTCCTGAGCAAGACACTTAACCCTGAGTTGCTCCAGGGAGACTGTCCCTGTAAATACTGATTGTAAGTCGCTCTGGGTAAGAGCATCAGATAAATGCTGTAAATGTAAATGTATTCCCATACATCTCCTTTCCATTTGTGAACCAAGTTAAATGTGCTTCTCAGGTCAAGCTTCGTAATGTACCGGGCACCTCGGAGCAGTTCATCGGTTGAAGGAATGAGTGGTAACAAATAAGCCCTCTGTAATCTACATTTACATTTACATTTACGGCATTTGGCAGATGCCCTTATCCAGAGCGACTTGCATTCAAGTTACCATTCGGTTCACTAGGACCCCAACTATGAATAATCTATACATGGCCACAGCTTTTTTACTTACAAGAAAGAAGGTTGAAGACAATGGAGAGGTGAAATGCTGAATGCATCCCTGCTGCATTATTTCCTTCACATACATTTCCATGGCTGTGGTTACTGTGATGAATAGTGAGTAAATCTGGTTACGAGGGGACGTGGCCAATACAGGTCAAATTCAACAGATCCATGAGCAGTGATGAGGGAGGCACATGGCGTGGTGTTCACTAAACACAGGAATGAGATCTTTATCATTCTTGGGAACTGAGAAGAGTAAATATATCTGAGGGTTTTACACTGAGGTGGAGTGAATGGGGATGATTTGGCAGGTTTCTTGGCAAGGACGAAAGCAGGCGCAGATGGAGTGTGTGTTCCAATCTCTGTGAGGATTGTGTTTCTGTAGCCAGGGCAATCCTAACGCCACTGAGTGTCAGGAAGTGCTAATTATGTACAATCAAATTGTTTCACTGTGTGGGGGTTTTATTTGCTGTGCCAGAAAAATCCCTGAAGCTCCTGAGTCAACTAGTGCTGATACAGGGTCAGTCTGATTCCAGTTTTGTTAACCACAACACACCAAAAATGTGGAATTTAAAGAAGAATAGTGGGGTGGACATGGCAGATGTCTTTTGCCACCCCAATCTGTTTCTGGCACTACCTAGCAGATGTGGGCAATTGTGCACAGTGTGTTTAATATCACAATATCTACACAAACCCAGTTGACTCGGTCATCCTCCATGGCACTGAGTGGTCTATCACTTTAGCCTTTGTAAACCTTAGCCACCCTCCTGAAACATCTCAGCAAGCCAAAGTGCAGATTGTCTTTGGATAACGTCTCCATTTTCTTTTAGACATACAAAAACGTGTGTGTGCATTATCTCTGGCTCTCTTGATCTTTTGCACAGGTGCACACAAATTGACAGAATCTCTGTGTGGCACTTGATTGCATAGTACACGACTAATAATGCCTTCTTAGGGCCCTTGTTTTGTAGGGTGGGAGTCACTCATGTGCCAGAAGAGATGTGCTGTGCTTCTGCCTTTAAAAACCTTATGGATCATTCTAACTTTTCCAGATAGTCCTGGTCATTATTGCCTTTCTCTGCCTGCAGCCATGCTGGTTAACCATAACCAGGCTCATTCTCAAATTACACACTGATTGCTTTAAAATGTGTAGAAAATTTATGTCAGTTGAGTGGAGTAGATCCGTTGGGGAAGGACAACATAGTGGAGTGCAACTACTCTTCTGCACATCTCAGTTGTCACCAGGTTCTTCTGTTCACCTCACACCACTGTTACAGTAAATTTCACAGAGGGTGACTGTGACTCCCTACGGCATAACACACATGCACACATACACCTGCCCTCAGTGCTAACCAGCTGTTTCTTTCGTAAGCTGGCACGAGTTCTAAGTGAAAATAATTGTACTTCTTCTCACTGCCCCTCTCTGGCCTCATCACTCTCCTTAAAACAAACATGTCATTGGCAGTCACGGTGGTGGTTATGTGAGGTGAAAATAAGAGCATAACATGAGCATTTCCATACACGTCCAGCCCGAAGTCCAGAAAAACTCTTTTGCCTCACAGTGCCACATGCAATCACAGCAAGGAGGAAGACACAAGCTAAATACAACAAGTCAACAAAATTGTTCATCTATCAGTGCTGGTGTATTCTGAGGTGGGATGCAGGGTTGTGGTCAGCAATGGGAACATTACTTCCCACCTGTTACATCTCTGGACACAACCAAGAGAAAAGTGGAATGACTTCAAGGTCATGCAGGTTCCACAACCCAATAAGTTAAAAATGTAGCACAGGAACATCGGGAATAATTAATTGGAAAATGGGCCCATTCAGTCAGGAACATGAGCCCAGGGCTGTTATAAAGTGCAAACGTAGCTACTTCCCACGTGTCTGTGTTTATTCAGGTTAAACTTCATGTAATGGGAGCAAAGCAGGCAGTATATGCATGCAAATTACAGTAGGAGCCCTGTTTGATGTTTTGAGTAAGTGATATGAGTGAGTTTTCTGCTCTCTCTTTCTTGAGAGCAGAGAAGTGTTTTCAGTTATTCTCCACCTGCCTAAAAAAGATGAGACATGCAGCAAATGCTGGAATATAACGCAAAAAACACACACATTCGTATTGAGCCGAGGACCATTTGAATCAATGCTGTTTGATCAGCTCAGATTATTCTGTGTCATGGGGAGGGTACTGTCAGGATCCAGTCCGGAAGGGGCTACTCCGGAATCGGACCCATAATCAGAAGATTGCTGGTTCAAATCCTGAGCCACCAAGGTACCACTGAGCAAAGCATTGCTCCCTCGGCGCCTTTCATGGCTGCCCACTGCTCACCATCTGCCCTGTTTGTGCCTGTTCGCCGTTGGGTCATGTGCACCATGTAATAAATCCTCTGTCTTGTGACATCATGTGCATTTGAAAGAATTAAAACAGATGTATCGATATCAATCAAAACGATAATGCTCTACTTTCATTCATCTTCTGAGGTGCTTTAAGTTCAAAGTTTACTTTTAAAGTGAACGCTTGCAAACAGTCATCTCTGATCAATGGTACCATTTCCCTAACATTCGCAATATTTACATTGGTAGTCGGGCTGTGAAAATGAGCATTTACTACATGTGTGCAGAGAGATTTTGCTCCAGTCTCTTTAGATCCCTTATATATTTTTACTGGAATACTGCAGTATCAACATACCTCTTTTTAAATATCAGTTCTCTTGACAGAAAAAGATTCACAGAAAAGTGTCATATCTTAGCATAAAGTAAAAATTAAAGGCTACATTTTAAAATGGTGAAAAATATTATAGTCATATAAAAGCTTTCATTCAGCAACCAGTGCCCAATTTGTCCTTTGCGTCAAAAAATGTATTTTGTTTTAATCTCAGAAATACATCCAAAAATTTGAGGTACCAGCCAACCAACGGTCAGAGACAATTTCCAGGGTTATTCTAAAAAGTCTTTAAAATACATGAAGTCTGCGAGTGGGCACAATGGCAATATAAACTGTGTAAACACTACTCTAAATATACATTTTCACAAAGAACAAAGCTAAGCCCACAACAAAGCTTACTTCCATTCCCATATGGACTGTAATGTCATCAATGACAGTCAAGAGCCTCTTTTAGACTTTGGCCAGATTTTTTTTCTCTCAGTTTTTTTTTTTTTTTGTTTTTTTTTTGTTTTTTTTGTTTTTTTTATTTGAAATTTGTATGTGTGTGACTGAAAATGATACTGTTATTTATTTTGTGAACACAGCCCTGTACATAATGGAGCATTAGGTTTATTAGAATATGTGAGTGTAAACTGGATCATTCAGTGTAGAATGGAAGAAGTTACTGCTATCCCTTTCCTCATATTCCAAAATCAATGAGACTTGTACTTACCAGAAACACAGAGGAATTTACCATATCAGAACCTTATAACCACAAGCTAACCATCAGTTTACACAGATGATAGAGTAACATACAAACTTACCAGACAGGTCAAGGTGTAAAAGGTAATCAATAGTCAGACATCTAAATCTTCAGCATGAATTACTGTTGATTAAGATCAGTATTCCCAGTTGTGTTCCCAAGATAGATTTTATTGCTTTATTAGAATCAAGTGAATATTAAAAACGTAATAATGTGTGAATGCACAAAAGGTTGGAACCTTAACATTTTGTCAGTTTGACCTCTAGGAACCAGACTTAGATGTCCTGACTACTTGACTGGTGCTTTTAGTATGTTCTACAGACGAATTCTACCAGCTTATCTGACCTTTCACCCTGTAGTTAACACCCTGTAGTTCATGACATCACAATTTAACAGTAAAATGTGTAAACTGTTTCTGAAAACTTACCTTCATGTTCCTACTTAATAAAATAAAGAGTACTTGAATGTCCTTGGCATACTGGTGTTTGCATGTAATATAAGGCACTACATATCAAGGTAATTGGGAACAAACTGATTCCAGAAGATCAATCTGAGAACTGTCTAGGTTGTTTTCCAGAGAGAGCTTGAGACTATAATATAAGTCTTTAGAAAAGGGTGAAGAAAATGCTTTAGAGAATAAACACCACACTCTAATTTGTTCCCCAAATGGCCATTATACTGAGTTCCTTAGGCACCATTTATGGAAGCTATGTATTTTATAGTTCTTTTTAGTGTTTTAAATATTTCATATGTTTATTTGTAGTGGTAGGGGCTTGTTCTATGACCCAAACTCATCACTGTGAAAGGGAAAATACATGAAGAATATAAGACATAAAAACTGTTTTCTCATACGTTCAAATGCAACTACAGATGCAAATGAAAATCTGAACAATCAGACCGGCTGAATCCCATAGGCTTCACAGGGTCTGCGTGTGTGTTGCAATCATAATGACTTTATTTCTGACAGACTATGAGATGTGACAGTTAATTCCATGGCCTCAGCTTTCAGACAAGCATAAGTGGGCCTTTACTTTTGGCTTGTTTTCTCCTCATGTTTGCTTGGAAGATTGCGTGCGACTTGTGAGAACACACAGAGGAGATGAGCTGCACTCCTCTAAAGCTGACCTTGGGTTTGTCCTTCACTCCCTGCCTAGTTTTCAAAGAACCTTCTGTGTTTGTGTGTGTGTGTCTTGTGCTCTTTATGCTAATCTCATATGGGACACCTCGATAGGTTAAAAGAAAAACTGCTTTATTCTTTGCCCCTCTCTCTAACTCCCTGCATTATTTTAAAAGTAAATTTTCTGTTTCTCTCCTGAGCATCAAGAGCCATATATTCATTATCTGCCATCATATTCATTTCTATGCTAATGAAGGCCATACCCACTGAAAATCTGTTTCGGTCCTTCAAACAGAAATAAGCAGCAATCATGTTGTGTTTGTTTTTTGGCAGGGGAAGGAGTTTCTTTTTTAATGCGTCAAGACATTTGCGGTGTTCAATAAATCACATAACATGGTGATAGTAGACCATAAACAATTCTCAGATTTCAGTATTGGTGTGCAGAACTTTACAAAAAGGAAACAAAATGTATACATTGTTTTCTGTGTTTTTGTAAATATGTATTTTCAACAGAGTGCTAATGCTAACTAAATGTGTTTTATTCTTAATGTCTTCAACACTGAAAATACTATCTTAATGTACTTTTAACAAAAGGCATGTTGCACCACTTGAGAGAAACATTGCAACAGACAGTTGACTCATGTTCTCACTATAAACCATATAAATAAAATCTTCTGAGAAAAGTGGGTCTCTTCAGTACAGCTGCCATTTAAACTGACAATGTCTGCTTGCTACCAAACATAACAGTAGTGATGTACTGACTCATATGTACTAACAGTAATCTAGTACAGTTGAGGTAAAAAAAAAAAAATACTTTTGCTACTTCCATTTTAATATTGCAATTTGCCTATACTCCAGAATGTTATTGATCAGATGAATTGCAATGTCAGTTTTTGCCATGAAAATGAACATATAATTAATCCCAAAAAAACAAGTTCCACTGCATTTTCAACAAAAGGACCTTCTGAGTGATCCTTTGGTTAACAAGTGAGAGTGTTGAGGAGCACAAGGCTGGAGATAATTCATGCTGATGGAGTTAAAACAGCATACTCATAATAATGAGAATCTCATGAAGCGGCTTTTGATTATAATAATGAACAGACAAAAAACAACAGATTCATCAACCATACTTCCCGTTCACCTAATACAACAATACATTTCTGCAATTTATAATGGTTGTAACATAATGAGTGTAACATAATGGATGTTGTTGCAGGATGGAAACTAAGCAGTCCATGATTGGATAAGCCAAGCCATAATGGCAGGCCAAACTTGAATATAGAGTCCAACATGGACGGCGATGAAAGCGCAGATGAAAGACTTGGGCGGTCAGGGCAAGGATGGCTCCTCCCATCGTGCCTGTCCTTGATCGTCACGAGGTCCGTAGTGTGAGGACCACGAGAGAGAGTGGAACAGTGAGGAGGAAGACTGCAAAGTGGGGGTAAGCTGGTTGAAGAGGGCGACAGGAGGTCACCAGCCAGCAACTGAGCTGCCGGGACTGCCTCGCGGCAAATCCGCCTCTCCAGCTCCGGTGGCCGACGCGCCTTCCCTCTGCCCGGACGTTCCCCAGTAGAACAGCAGCGCAGCACCAGCACCCTCGTCTGCTGTAGAGGACATCCACAACCCTCCATGCCACACACCCACCACCATCTCCAGCCACGCGCCCAGCCCCGTGTGGGACATCCCTCTGGTCCCAGGACCCTTTAGCGGAGCAGAAGGTACATGCCAGTCTTTTATAACATCCTGTGGCGTGTACTTTGCTGTTCTTCCCCCTCTTTCAGACGCGGACAGATAACCACCATCTGACTGTGTCAGCATGGGGCTGGGGCGCATGGCCCTTTGGCAGCAGGGAGAGACAGACAGAATGAGTTTTCGGGGACTTCCTAGAGAGACTGAGGACGGAGTTTGATCAGCCAGAGCCTGAGCCAGGGATCGAACTCCACCACCACACCAAGCGGCAGTCAGGTTCCGTTGCAAGAAGGCCCAGCATTGGCGAGTGGCAAGAAGGTGATCCTGGCTGTGCACCTCCAGAGGGGCAGAGCACCATAGAGTGCCCTGGAAGGCATGAGGACCCAGCTTGGCGCCATTCAGGACCACGTTGGGGAGCCAGCCTGAGGGTCTGGGGTCAACATACGGGATCACGTTGGGGGAGCCAGCCTGAGGGTCTGGGGGCGCCATGCGGGGCCACGTCTGGGAGCCAGCCAGAGGGTCTGGGTTCTCCAAGGGTAGGACACAGCAGAGCAGGAGGCCTGTGGTTGCCGCCGTCCACCCCACTTTCTCCACTGATGGTACTGCTGAGGCTCAGAGGATGTAGCCCATGGAGGGGGGGGCTCTGTCAGGATTGGCCACAGGTGCTGTTTCCAGCTGTAGCTAATCCAGAATGCTTTTTAAAAGTCTGGAAATCAGACACACACACAGTCAACACCATACTCTAGACTGGAACACGGAACCAAAGTACTCTACAACGTCATGCCATGGCAGTTTGTTAATTCAGAGGTTTAATGGTGTGCACACTCATACAATTAGTTTGTTGTTTTTATTTGCTGTTAATTATTCACGTAAGAATTTCTCAGTTGAATTTTATGATTACATTTACAGTACATTTAGAAAGCATTCACAGCACAGAAAGCATTCACTTTTTCCAATTTTTTTTTATTCCAAAAGGGAATAATAAAAATGTTTAGCAATTTATAAAAAAAAAAAATGGAGAAATTACATGTACATAAGCATTCACAGCATTTGCTCAATACTTTATCAATGCATCTTTGGCTGTAATTACAGCCCTCATGTCACATGATTCCATCCACGAACGACAACATCTGTGATGTGCTGTGGCTCACGCCAGCTCTCGTTCGTTTATTAAACCATAGGAAACTTACCTGCCTCCTTGCGTCCCACCTCACCGGGGTTTCTCATTTCTTCCAACACGTGCTCACGTTCCCTCATCTGTCAGTCAATTCACTACGAAATTCCGGACCCTGGCTGTCAAGACTCCTCCAGATGATTTATTATGAAGGGCTGGCCCCGTGAATCCGCAGCAAGATGGTCAGCCATCCAATCGGGGGGCACCCATGCAGCTCAGGCGGGCAGCCCTCACCGATCAGGAGATCCGGGAAACAGGGCACCCAGTTGATTGGAGCGGTGCGATAAACTGGGCCTCTACCTCCTTCCTCATCGACACTGAGATCTCGACTCTCTCAGCCGTCCTGTGTCCACCACTACTTTTGCGGACTTCGGGGTGGCCAGGAACTTCATAGACCATACCTTAGTCAGACTGTATCAAATCCCCACGGAACCCCTTTCATCTCCACTCACCATCACCTCTGTGGACGGTGGACCATTTCTTCAGGAACCATCAGTCACTGCAAGGTGGCTCTGCAGCTGCATGTCGATTCCCACGTTGAAGACATCAATTTTCCTATCACCACTATCATCACCTCACTAATTCTCCAAGGGTTCCCCTGGGTGACCATCAACGAACCGCAACTGTCTTGGTCATCGGATGTGGTGTTGGAGTGGGGAGCGCATTATCATTGCTACTGTCTTCTGCCACGGCTCTCTCCATCCTCCATGTCGACATCAGAACCACAATGTCCTGTCTTAGACACCATCTAAGACACCGGCCTGTTAACAAGACCTAGCTGCCATCTTCAGCCCGTCCAAAGCTGCCCTGCTGCCACCTCATCAGCCAGGCGACATGGCCATTGACCTGCTACCGTGAACCATGCCACCTAGAGGTCATCTCTACTCCCTCTCTAAAACAGAGAAGTTTGCCATGCAGCAGCTTGTGGCAGAGGCGCTCCAGAACTCCAGAACCTGCGTCGACTATCACTGGCCTCAACAAAATCACTGTTAAAAATTGAACACCATTGCCACTCACCAAAACCGCCCTCGATGCCCTCTCGGGTGCCAAGTATTTCACAAAGCCTGATCTGCGCTTGGCATACAATTTGATCCACATTCGAGAGGGTGATGATTGGAAGACTACATTCATCACCCCCACTTGTCTCTTTGAATCACTTGTCATCCCCTTTGGACTGTGCAATGCACCCGCTGTCTTTCAGCAGTTCATCAGCAATGCTCTCCATGACATGCTGGGACGGTGGGTGTATGCCTATCTGGACGATGTCCTCATTTACTCACCTACCCTGGAAACCCACATCCAACACGTGAGAGCAGTCCAAAAGTGATTGCTTGCCCACAGGCTGTACTGTAATCTGTAAAAATGTGCCTTCCACCAGCGCTTCACCATGTTCCTAGGCTTTATCACCTGGCCCCAGGGTGTGACCATGGACCCCAAGAAGCTGGAAACAGTGGCTTTGTGGCCCCTACCCACGACGCTGAAACAACTGCAATGGGTTCTTGGGTTTGCAAATTTCTATCGTCGCTACATCCGTGGCTACAGTACAGTTGTAGCCCCACTCACTGCTCTCACCAAATCTTCCACACGCCCTTTTCACATGACCACAGATGCCATCCACGCCTTCAAGTCCCTGTGCCATCATTTCACCACCGCCCCTGTCCTCCAACATCCGAACCCTTCACTTGGAAGTGGACGCGTCAGAGCTGGCGCTGTCCTTTCACAATGTGATCCCTAGACCAGTAACTCCACCCATGTCGTTTCTTCTCTCGGAAGGTCACTCTGATGCAGCGACGTCATGGGGTGGAGGACCGTGAGCTGCTAGCGGTCTAGTGTACAAAGAGTGGCGACACTGGATGCAAAGATGTGACACCCCCTTTCTGGTCTGGACCGACCACCAAAATCTCATCACCATCAAATTTACCAAACAACTGAATCCCCGTCAGGTGAGGTGGGCCATTATCTTCGAGCAGGTCAATTTCCACCTGTTCTACCGTCCTGGTTCCCGGAACCAGAAAACCTGTCCTGATAGCACGAGCCAGACTCCTCTTCACCTGAACCCCAACCAATCCTTCCAACCTACCGCATCGTAGGCCCTCTCCGGTGGTCCCTGGAGACTAAAGTCCGGGTCCAGACATCAGACTCTGGCCCATCCAACGTCCCACCAGGGTGCCTGTACATCCCCAACACCTGTCGGTCCGATGTGCTGCACTGGGGTCACTCCTCGGTTTTCTCTAGCCATCCAGGATGCCCACCTCATTTATTCGCCTGACGTTCTGGTGGCCATCGTTACAACAGGATGTACAGCCCTACGTGGCCACCTGCAATGTCTGTGCCTGGGCCAAAACTCCCAACACTCTTGCTGTTGGTCCCCTGCGCACTCTTCCCATTCCTTATTGTCCCTCGCCTTGGACATCACCTGTCTCCCCAAAGTCAATGGAATGAACACCATCCTGACCTGCCTGGCCTACCGACCTCTGCCACAACTGCTGACATCCATCATGGCATCCGCCTTCACGGGTTCCCCCAGGACATTGTCTCCGATCGGGGACCCCAATTTGTCTCAGCTGTGTGGAAGGCCTTCTGCCACCTCATCAGTTCCACCTGCAGTCTCTCCTCTGGCTACCATCCTCAGACCAACGGCCAGGTGGCTTTGCGTTGCACCACACACCTAGCCTGGTTACCTCCTTTGGGTGGAGCTGGCCCATAACCTGCAGGTTTCCTCTGCCACTGGACACAGACCTTTTCAGGTCTGTTACGGATTTCAACTGGCCATCTTCGCCCACCAGGTGCCCACAGGTGGGATTCTTTTAGCCCATCATATGATCCGTGGCTGCCAAAATACCTGGAGAATACCCGCTCAGTCATTGATTGGCATACGTCAACTCGACTGGGATCCTTCTTCACCTCCAACCACTAAGACTTATTCTGATCATCTCCAATTCAACCGAAAACGCGAACAATGACATCCATGTGGTTTTGCGTCTCACGCTGGCTCTCGTTTTTATATTTAACTTGAGGACAATGGGACACAGTGGGACACGTGCTCCATCAGGTTGGATTGGAAGCGTCAGTGCACAGCCATTTTAAGATCTCTTCAGAGATGTTCAATTGGATTCAAGTCCAGGCTCTGGCTGGGACACTCAAGGAAATTCACTGAGTTGTCCTGAAGTCACTGCCTTGATATCTTGGCTGTGAATACTTATGTGCCTTCTCTTTTTTTTTTTTTTTAAATTTGGCAATACCTCAAATTAATTTTTCACATTGTCATTATGTGTTATGTGTAGAATTCTGAAGGAAAAATGAATTTAATCAATTTTAATCAAAATAAAGCTGTAACATAACAAAATGTGGAAAAAGTGATGTGCTGTGAATACTTTCCGAATGCACTCTATGGTTATGTCATGGCTACCAGATGTCCATCATGGCCAAAGGAGGCGCGTGCACGTTTTATATATATTGTATTTTTAAAAACAAAAATCATTATAATAGTACTTATTCATCTGGATCATCAAATAGAATTGTTAGTATTAGATCTTGAAGGCTCTTAACACCTTTCTGAAATGTTTGAAGTGATTAATTCTTTTTTTATTTCAGGGTGTTTTCTGGCACAGGGCAGATTTAGAAAACAAAATGTTGAACTTCAGTGTACTGTACATTTCATATTAAGGTGATTTTATGCATATGTTGATTTGTGTCATTTGTTAGCAGTTCTGAAGCCTGATGTCTGGCAGATAGACAATGTCCCTGAATCTCTTATTCATCATAGGAAGACAAGTCACTGTTTTGCTGCTTAGGTAATCACATGGTATGTTATCATTTAAGACCATCTCAGACCCTCACTGATGTTGACACCGAAGAAACCTGAACTCTGATCTAACCTCTGTTCATGTGGTTGGGGACTTGCCCACTTTTTTCTTTACTTGGAGGAGCAGGTTGCTGTCCTGACACCATTTTCCTGAGTTATGCTATAACAGTAGACTAATTTCCAGAGGGAAGAACATCACAAAACTTCATTATACAATATAAATTGTGTATCTCTATGTGAATCCTCTCATCCAGGATTATATCTATTCTTACCCACAATTTTGAATGGAGAGTTTAGTTTGTGTCTGTTAAGATCTTCTTTGTTATGTAAACCATACGGGAGACTGTTTCGTTTGCATTGTGTGTGTGTGTGTGTGTGTGTGTGTGTGTGTGTGTCAGTAAATGTACAAGCTCCTCTGCTGATTGGCTGGAGAAACTCTTTGCTAGGCACTCCATCTCTAACGTGGCATTTTCACAGCACAATGAGAGCAGCTCCTCTCCATCTGTAATTATTTCAAAACCACTTGCTCCCCTGAAATATAAACCTATATTCCCTCTGAATCAGGTCATTTAAGAGGCTTTTTATAAGTTTAATAAAGCATGGCCGCCACCCTCCGTCACTAAAGAGCAAATCATTTCCTGTGGAGGAAGAAACATCTGTTCCCAATTGAAGGGGTTGCTCATGCTAGAATAGATTTCTACAGAACAGGTGTCCTGCCTACAGTCAGAAAATAGAGCAAGGTGATGAGTCCTTACAAAGCACCAGAATGGTGGACTGACATTATGGACCCTCGCTGGCTGAGCCTGCCAGGGTGAGGGATTAAGGGACATATGTGATGATGCACACATGACACTACACTACACTACACCAGAAGACAAACAAATAAAACCAAGTGTCACACTATAAAATATGCCATGTAGTCCCATTTGCATGTATTCTAATGGACCACAGAAAAAAATTAGTTTCATCATATAAAAAAACTATATTAAAAGCATACATGTAATATTTATGAGACCTTTGCAATGGCAGGAACTGGCCATCTGCTTCCAGGTTCCTTTTAGATGTATTGCATGCATGTCTTTGGGTTGAAGGCTAAGCTTGTCACTAGAAAGATGACAGATTAATATGACATTGACTGTTATGCCTGGCATGTGACCATTACAATGTTACATGTAGCAGCAGGTTCCGGAAAAATGTTGTTTTGTTTCACTATGTACTGTCTAGCATATAGCTGAAATGACAAGCTCAATAAACTTCAACTTGTACTTGAACTGATCTTGGGTTATGGATAAGGGTGTCTGGTAAATGTCATAGATGTAAATGTATTTAGATGTTATTAATACACTGCTCAAACAAAATGTAACTCCAAGTCAATCACACTTCTGTGAAATCAAACTGTTCACTTAGAAAGCAACACTGATTGACAGAAAATCTCATGCTGTTCTGCAAATGGATTAGACAGCATAATTTTTAGGCAGATAGCGAGACATACCCAATAAAGGCGTGGTTCTGCAGGAATTTGCTGCCTGGCGCCTGTGCTCTTCACAAATAAAAGCAGGTTTACACCGAGCATATGTGGCAGACTGTACCGAGATGAGATCCTCAAACCCCTTGTGAGACCATATGCTGGTGCAGTTGGTTCTGGGTTCCTCCTAATGCAAGACAATGCTAGACCTCATGTGGCTGGAGTGTCAGCAGTTCCTGCAACAAGAAGGAATTAATGCTATGGACTGGCCAGCCCGTTCCCCAGACCTGAATCCAATTGAGCACATCTGGGACATCACCTCATTGCACCACAGACTGTCCAGGAGTTGGCGAATGCATTAGTCCAGGTCTGGGAGAAGATCCTTCAGGAGTCCATCCGCCAACTCATCAGGGGCATACCCAGTCATTTTAGGGAGATCCTACTGGCATGTGGAGGCCATTGTTTTAAAGTAGTGTATATTTGACAGCCCACACTGTTCTGTTGTCATTATTAATTTAATTATAATAAATGTTATAATTTAGTTTTTTTACTAAGCCCTTATCCTATTGTGCAGCTCCTCCTTTTGACCTGGGTAGAGATGGGGCAGTGGTTGCCTAGCAGGTAAGGAAATGGCGCCATAATCAGAAGGTTGCCGGTTCAAGTCCTGAATCGCCAAGGTGCCACTGAGCAAAGTACTGTCCCCACAAACTGTTCCCCAGGCGTCTGTCATAGCTGCCCATTGCTGATTAAGGGTGATGGTTAAAAGCAGATCAATGGGACCTCAGTGGCACCTTGCCGGTTAGGGATTTGAACCAGCAACCTTCCAATTACCGGTCCATTTTCTGTATAATAGTTTTATGTTTTTTTTATTGAACACACTATGACATTTGATATCATAATACAAACAGAGGCAGAATTATGAAAGTACATTTGTGCCAAAGAACAGTACTTTATTTTCAAATAGGACAAACCAACATGAAGATTTGGGATAGTAGAGACTGGAGAATGGAATGTTCTCACTCACACGGGGGACACTACACACAAGACCAGACCTGAAACAGACACAAGACAAATGTTAATATCAGGGCGGGATATGCGGCAGAGAAAAAGTATGCGATCGCACAACTTTGCATTTCTGTCCAGAGTGACAGAATCTCGAAATCTCTCTTGCTCTCGCAGATTGTTACAGTTTTTCTTTACTCAAGTTTTTTTGGGGAGGCTTTACAGGTCAAATGGCACAGATAGATCTTTATCACTCTAAAAAGCAGTGTCACCTTCCGCCTTGCTGGCCGGCACATGTACATGCTAATAACTGCATCCAGAAATGAGCTGTAACTCCAGCTAATAAAGCACATGCTTGTTTATAATCAGTCATCGGCCCACTCTACCCACTGACCCAAAGCAACATGTGGACTCCATTCTACTCTCCCCTCTTCTTCCATCCTCTCTCCTCTGTGCTTCAGTTCCTGGCTAAATTATTACAGGCACTGCTGCAGAAGCTAAACTACACCTACAGGCTTGACTGGAAAGGTCAACAAGCTTCTTAAAATGAAGAATAGCACAGGAGAGACCGGTGTAATCTACTCTCCCATCTCTGCAGCTCGCTCTCCTGCTCTCCATCTCTGTCCCACTCTCACTCTGGGTATAGTGGTGTCCTTAGTATCTAAGACACATGGCGAGAATTGACTTCATGAATCCACTCAACTGTGAACATTCATCTTCACTTCTCTATTTTACTGTGGCCTCTTTACTCATAATCCCATCTCTCTCCCAAGTACCCTTTCTTTCAGCAGCTTTGATTCGCTCATCATTGATTCGCTTCAAAGTCTAAATTTGATTGGGACTAACTGAAATAAAATGTGTTTATACACACACATTCCCCAAAAAACAACAAAGTGAAAGGAACCAATGAGTAGCTCAAAAAAACATCCAATGTCATTTTAGAGGATGTGAGGAAGCACAAATTTGTGAGCTGAAAGTCACAAGATTTCTCAATAATTCACCAGCATCCTGGTGCTTTTACAGAATGATGCTGCCCCCACCTGGCCGGAAGACAAATTGCAGCTCCTGCACGAGCTGCCACCACTTAGCACATTCACCGGGTCCGTGCAGTCCATCACCATAACCATTGCTTGGGAATACTTGCATCCCACACCAAACACCAATCATGCTTATGTTGCCGTGGAGACTTCATGGTGAGCCAAGTGAAGGGAGGTGGGGGAAATGAGTGCTGGATGCACAGCCAGATGTGAACTTCACACAAATGTAGTGGCAAGAACCATTCATTCACATTTTGTCTGTATGTCTCTTGCACACTCTCAAATGTACTCACACACACATGCTGTGTAAATCTCTGGTTATATCAAGTGTTAGCAATTCTCTTTTGCCATTTGCTTGGACAGATTGCCTCATGGGAAACAATAGGGGGCCATCACTCTAATGCTCTCATTCTCCACTTTCTCGCTCTCCTTCTCTATGTTGTTTGAACTCACATATCTCTTTGGCTCTGTCTGTCCAATTTTCCCTTTATCATTCTCACGTCCTCTCTTTCTCTGTGCCTTTTCCTCACTGGCCACTTCCTCCGCTTCACACTCAACCTTTCCTCTCTCCTCCTATGTCCACCTAAGAAGAAAAAAAGCACATATAAATATAACAAGCAGAGAAGGAGAGCAATCAGCAGCTTCCTAACATCATAACACATCATCCTAAATGAGTCTTCTCCTCGTCAGTCTTTAGTGGCGGAGCCAGATGCGATTTGTGTTCAATAAGGTTTGAATCAGTTTCCATCAACCTCCCTTTCTCCCTTTCGCCATCTTTCTGTGGACATAAAAATGTCATAAAGAAGGGGAAAATGCATACATCTAGTGTAAAGTGTGTACAAGGAGGAATAGAGACCTAACATCCTAGCACAGGATGTTACAGTAGTTCTATTAAATCCCCCTCTACCCTCATTTCTTTCCCTCTTTCCTTGCAGATTTTTTCCTTTCTTTCCTCCTCCTTTCTCATATGCTCTCTCAGCAGTGCAACTCTGCCTTAGTCTAAAAAGCGGGCAAGAGGTGCAGGCGTCTGCTCCAATCAGTCACGCAATCAGACACCCCCTCTGATCCTGACAGTGACAAATATGGCTTTTAATGCCCCGCTGTTCTGAATTAATTGCATTTTGCAGGATTTTAGAGCAGCGTCACGCTGTGCGTCACGTGAAGCAACAGTTACAGTGTCATTTAACACTGCACGGGCTGCTGGGAAACTTGGCTACAATTGCTGGGCTTGGACAGACCGCACCATTTGGAGCCTGCATTCGACCTGCATTCAGCACCAAGTGCTGATTTTATAGCAGACGATGGACCACACATGGTTTTAAGTGCCACTACAGAGAAGACTTCATTCAGTCAGGTAATTCTGTTCAGTTTGAAAGAACCTTGGAATATCCAGGCCAAAAACAGTGACTTAATACTTGGCTTGATTACTTTTTGCAAGAAAAAATATTACTTTGTATTGACTTTTCTCGATTTCAGCATGCAAAGGAGATACATATTTTATATCACAGCATATTTGCACTAAAAAGATATTCTAAACACACTGACTTAATTGTGATTTTTTCCAGGGTGGGAGGCAGGGAACACCACTCAAACGCATGACTCACAAACACAGGGCTTTATGAACAAAAACAACAGAGACAAAAACATAAATACACAAAACAGGGTTAAAGATGAATGACTGAATGAGGACATGATTAGGATACATTTATACTTGTATACAGGTGCTCAGAACCAGGAACACAAGACAAGGCAATCATGTACTCCTGGTCCGGAGTACCGAATCGTGACAGTAAGGAATCACACCAGACCCAAGGAGCCACACAAGGGTGCCAAGATTTTTTTTTTAAATCTTCATTTTGATGCCTGCAACACGTTCCAAAAGAAAAAAAACAACCAGATGGCTGGTAAAATTGGATAATTGTGAACATGCACAGATACTTTACAGTAAGCTAGAAAGCTTAGTATGGAAATCTAGATTTTACAAGGCTAAAAATGGTAACGTATGGCGTGAAAATACTTATCACTAAGGAAAGAAAAGCTGAATGAAGATACCCCCTACTTAAATGTGTGGTCGTATTTGGAGTAAGTAGCCTAGTATGAAACACACTTGCCTATGAACCAGAAGAAATCAAAGCCACAGGTACAAACTCCACTTACTACTATTGTGTCTCTGAGCAAGACACTTAACCCCAAGTGTCTCCAGGGGTAAAAGACATAAGAGCGAACAATGACAGGACATGACTTGGATGTATTTATACACTTGACAACAGATGCACACAATCAGGAACATAAGGCAAGGCAAACATGAAATCCTGGAAACGGAAGTGAGAGCGGGTAGCCAGGAGTATAAAAGCCTCTTGTGATGACGACCTCCGAATGGATTCAACATTGTGACCACGACCTTTGCCTGCCAATGACCTTGAGTTTGCCTGCCCCCTTTTGCTAAGACCATCTCCCATGCTACCCCACCTTCCTGCCGTCCCAGACACCCTCCTGTCCAGCCTCCTTCCTTTGCCCCCTTCCCCGCTAACCCCCACGGAGCCAGAGTTCCCTCCCCGGCTTGGTGCGCGTCTACACTCCCATTCCAACTCACCTCCGGCCTCCCTATCACCTGCCAAGCGCCTCCGACCCTCCTCTCCAGCTCGTCCAGTGTCCTCTCCCAGTACGACGACGTGTCCCCTCGCTCCAAGCATGCCTGCAAATTCATCCCTGAACTTGCCCACCGACAGTCAGTGATTTACCATTACACGTTTTGTTCAGTCCCTTGAAAATAGTTAGAGCAATATTCTAAAATCTGAGCCAGATTCAAATCATAATGCACTAAAAGCATGTTGGGTTATATATTCATACAGATTCTAGAGAGTAAAAATTTTACCCTGACCATAAGTTGTGCTGTGAATCAATGCACATTTAGGAAGCAAGACTGCTTTTTAGCACTTGACATGACTCATAATACCATGCTAATCCATAAATAATCACAAATATTTTTTCCAACTCAAGCTGATGTGTTCAAGTCTCAAGTTATTGTTTGTCTAAGTCACAGACTTGAGTCACCATCTTTGGGAAAATCCCATCTGTTTGCATGCAAAATGTTCATAGACATTTAGACAGGATTATGCCTTATGCATGTCTGATTGTTGTGCTCAAACCTTTACAAAACTTGTATATGTTAATTATTCAAAGGAGCAATGCAAGAGCATTTAGAGCAAAATAATTCAATACAAATATGTTTTTGTTATTTATATTCATTTAGCATTATTCTACTGTGCCTGACAAGTCTTGTTGCTTATCTATTTTGTAGAAACACCTACTATTAACCTGACTTTTAATTCATCAATTGGTGTTAGAAATAGCTCTTATGGAAAGCTAAAACCCTACCAAATGATGTTTAATACATTGAAATTAATTAGTTTCAGTGAAAAAATATTTATCATTTAATCAAGACAGAAAGGTCATACTTTGGCAAGACAAAAGTTTTGTCGCCTATACAGAAATTGAACAAATTTACTGCAAATACAAAAATATGTCAGCAAATTAAGTAGTGGTGCTGTGAGACCCAAATTTAAAATCTTTTATGACTTCCATGAGCTTGAATGTGATTTGGCAAGTATTCATACAATTTATTGATGAAGTCATCAGGAATAGCAAAGAAAACAGTCTTGCATGGCTTCCAGAGTTCATCAAATTTTTTTGATTTCATCTTCCATGCTTCCTCTTTCATCCTACCCCACACATGCTTAATGATGTCTGGTGACTGGGCTGGCCAATGCTGGAGAATCTTGATCTTCTTCGCCTTGAAGAACTTTGATGTGGAGATTGAAGTATGTGATTGAGCACCATTCTGCTGCAGAATTTGGCCTCTTTAACCCCAGACCATGATTTTTCTGCCACATCCATTTTCTGCCACCAAAATTCTTCGAGTTTTCCAGCATCGTGCCTTTTAGCAGACTGTGGGCCTTGGCAAATGCCACACGGTTTTTCAATTGTCTTTTGTTTAGTGCTGGCTTCTTGGCGCTGATTAGACAAGGGAGGCCATTTTGAGATAGAATCCGACAAACTGTTCTGGTTCAAACAGAGACTTCAGGTGACCAGGTCTCATGGACGTCTGCTGCAGTGGAAAATGGGCTGGGCTTGGATTTTTGAGGTCTAGGTGCAGTTGACGTGAAGGTCTAGTGTACTGGGGTTCTTTTTATACACACCTGAGACCTAATTGATCCATTATTAGTCACAGGTGAAGCTCATATGACAAGGCGACAACACTTATGTCTTGGGCCTTACCAAGCTTTCAATATTAGAATATTTTTTGACAGTTTTGTCTTGCACTGAAAAATTATTACAAAAGCTGATTGGAATAAAATGACTCAAATCTTGATTAAAAATATATTTCTTCGGCACTTGAGATCAATTTGTACACAAGCGACAAGACTTTTGTCAGGGACTGTACACTGTTCCTGATAATAGTAATCACTATGCAAGATAAGCAATGTTTGTAAATGTCATTTTCTTGTAGAATGCCTTATCAGTGATTTATGATTGATTCTGGTGTCTTTTAATCAGAGAACAGTCAGTAGAACGGCACATGTTCTGCACTATAAAAATAATTGAAACATGGCAGCTTGGTTTTAGGAACTTGACTTTACATTGAAATCATTTAAGGCAAAGGCCTTTAACATCAGCACCACAGTCCAAACTCCTTCTTTCTAAATCATCTTAGATCAGCAGTTGTACCTGTGCCTGATAAGCAGGGGTGGTCTTAGTCTGTTTGGTGCCCTGGATGAACATATGTGGATGTGATAGAATTTAAAGTACACAACAATGCTTAAATTGACTTATGTCATGGCTGCCCACAGCTCACTAAGGGTGATGGTTAAATACAAAGGAGACATTTTGTTGTGTCACTGTGTGCTGTGCTGCAGTGTATCACAATGACAATCACTTTAATTTTAAATGTCCAAATTCATCAATCAATATGCACCTGAGCAAAGTTCGCAGGTCAATTTTGCAGTGAAAAATTTTTTTGGATCACAAAACATTAGCTAATACTATGTCTACACATCCTATCATACCCTTAAGAAGTGAGTTTTCAGTGGCCCAAATCTGTAGTATTTTGTGTAAGTAAATGTCATTCATCAGTCCAATGCTGATTTCCCATTTAGAATTGTCAGTGAAAACAGTGTTGGGCCAGACAGGTAACCTTTCACACTAATAGTTCAGAATTTTGAGTTGGCACATCATACACAGATGTTCTTTATTTCTGAAACATATTTCCTGGGTGTAAACCTCAATGAAAACCTCACAAGCAAAAAGCATGTTATAATACATGTTAAAAAAAAAACACATTTAAAAATCCCAAAAAACAATAATTAATAATTGCTCACACATAAAAAAATAATTGTCTCAGGGCTAATGCTACTAGAAAGCCAAACATCTGGATAATGGCTTAGTCTGCTATGTAGAGTAAAGTAAAGTAAATGGCTTAGATCAGCTTGAAGCAACTTTGGGGTCAGAATGGGTTCTTTTGAGAGTTCTTCCATATGGAAACAGCAATGATGATTACATTCACTGCCCTGCCAACATAAAAAGTCTTTGAATCTAATATTGTATTGGAATACTTTGATTCCTTTGATTACAGCATATTTTCGCTATGGCATTGATTCAGTAAAAATGTACAATATCACAAAATCAATTTCAGTCCAGGGCTATATTTATTTTGTGGGGATTTTGTAGTGAAGATGGGAGAGTAGGGTCAGGACAATCACAAAAATCAATATGAGCACCTTAACCCAAAGTATACTAAAAACAGATTATACTATTCAGACATTCAAATTTCTTTCTAACCATATTTATTTTCTCCCGAGATTATGGTTAATCACTATCCTTCCAAGTTTTTGACAGTTTTTAACCCAATTTGAGTAATTTCTGTGATCTCCTTAGTTGTTTTGTTTGCTTGATGCTAATAATTTGATGTTTCTGAAACAGAGTGGGATATTCTTAAAATGCATTCAGTTAAGATCAAATAACATGTTAAGCATTGACAACCATATACAATTTGTACATTTTACAAATTTAAATCCGGATCTTTTTCAAAGTCCACTAAGAAATGATTGACTAGCTTGTATGCTATTCACTTTCACCCTCTGGCTGACTTTTTAGACCTATACCAATTTCTGACCAAAACACTACTGCTAACCAGATCTGATATTTGCATGGCACCACTAATGGTATTGAGTCCAACAACCAACAACTGAACTCTGACAATGTGATCCCCAGGACTGTATTGAAGAAAAGATGTCTCAAAATCAACTTTATAGCATCTCTATAGGACAGTGAAAAAGAAAAATGAAGAGTGCGTAAGTTTACATTGGTCAATATGTTCTAAGCATCTTGGTGGACTAACAGAGAACTAATATAGAACTCTTTTAAACCTCTTAGTCTCCCAAGACTAAAACACTTTGAGTCTTGAACTAGGCTCAATCCATCACTGGGAAGCTGACCAAAGATGCATAAATGTGGCATTTATACACATTTATATATGTGCCATATATACGTTTGACTTTCTCTGTACAGTCAGTTTACTGTTATTTTTAGTTTTTAAGTGGAATGATTTCATGACTCAGCATGTCAAAGGAACATGCCCTATAAACTGCACAGCCGTGTTTTTTCAGCCGCTCATGAAACATGCAAAGATGCTGAAGCAGCAGAGAGGTGATGGCACTCAGAACTGCTCAACCTGATGTGCTCAACCACAACCAGCCATCACTAATACAGATTTTAGTGGCACAACACATCAACCTGAGTGGATATTTGAAGAGGAAAAGTTAATTCAGGACTGGAGTCAATTTAAACCTCCTAAGTTTAAACATCCAATAAGTTTAAACATCCAATTTAAACATCCTAGGTATAATCCTAAAGAGCACCTTTGCTCATGTTTATTAGACTGATCCGAATTAATTTCCTTATTAAATTATTGGTCTGGAAGTTGATATCAGTCGAGATGAAAAATTTCAGATGCGTTGAGGGGATATCTGAGCCTAAACGACCAAGTTGTTTGCTAGACAGCATACCACATTCAGTAGAGCTCTTTAACTATGTTTTTTTTTTTTTTTTAAGCCTTATTCCTTATTAATACCTTACGGTATTTTAAACAAAGTTGTAATTTCCACTGTCACACGAACCGTGATCAGAATGAAAGAGACGTGTAGGAGGAGACGAGAAACCTCTGTGCGGCGGGACGCACGGAGGCAGGTAAGTTCCTTCACGTTAATCTGCGAACGTGGACGGCGCGAGCCGCAACACCACACTGATGTTGTCGTTCGCATTTTAAGACACAAGGCAGGGCAGAACGGGACTACAGGAAGGAGTTCAGGATTCAGGATAAGGTACGGTCTTACTTGGGTTGAGGATTTCGGAGCCGAGTCTAATGACTTGTGTCATTCAATGACTGAGCAGTTGGCAGCTGCTTTCTAGCCTGTTTTTAGGAGTCACGTTACCTCGTTTCTGTGTTACTCCCAGTCACATAATGGAATCATGTGACATCTACTAAAACATTGATGAGTTATTGTCAAGGACACCAGGCACCCAGTCACATTTTTCCCACAATACAGACTATTGCTAAGACCTTTCATCACCAGGAAAGTGATTGTCCATCAAACTTCAGCATCCATTCCAACACCAATCGCATGGCCTTGAGGCTCCGCCTCTGATCCACTGGGGTTGACAGCAAATTCTAGTCCCATCAGATTTTTGTCCTGCAGTGATAAAAGGACGCCCCGCAGAGATGAACAACTTCACAGCAGTATCCCGATTAACTTTAACCCAATATTTCTATTTAATTCAATTAAAAAAAACTTTATTTGTCCCTGAGGGGCAATTTAGAAGGCTCAGTGGAGCAGCACTCACATATAACTGTAACATTCGTGCCAACCTCTGCCACGGCCCCAGCGGTCTACCTCTCCCATGTATTAGTGTGTGTTCTTCTGGGGCCACGCCGGTTGTTCTCAGCCACGCCGGTTCGAAGCCTGGGAAAGACAAGGGCGATCTTTGGCTCTCGCCGAGGGCCTCGCGGAAGATCCCACAACTCTTCTAGAAGAGAGGCGTGACACTTCACGCAAGGACATTTCAGTTCTTTCATTTGGTTTTTTTGAGTTCAAATAAAATACACATTGTTATTTCTTCAACCTGCGTCCTCCATTTTTCACCTGAGCTAGAGGGGAATGTGACAGAAGACCGAACCAGAACGAGAGAAGATGGACGCATCCCACATCCCTCTGCCGACGGAAGAAACCCCCCAGCTGCTTCCTATCCTTCACCTCCATGAAACACAGCTGAAACAGGTCTCGGAGGTACTCCAGCAAGTGTTGAATGCCCTGCAGTCCCCTACACAACCACCAGCTCCGCCCGCACCTACAGTGGAGCCACGCAGCTCCAACCACCATCATGCTTCGCTGCCGGAGTGTTACAGTGGGGATTCGGGTACCTGCAGGAATTTCCTGCTCACCTTTCAGCTGTATTTCGTTTCCTGAGTTTCCTGAGCTGACTGACGTTCAGAAAATCTCAGTCTTCATCCAGCGGCTTTCTGGGCACGCTCATGACTGGGCGGCAGCCATGTATGCTTTAAGACCGTCTTCGACCACCCAGACCAGGGGCAGTCGAGCAGTCAGTGCCTCCTGCGGCTCAAGCTGGGCAACGCCTCTGTAGCAGTCTACTCGATTGAGTTCCGGATCCTTGCCGCAGACAGTGGCTGGAATGAGCCTGCACTCATAACCGTGTTCTGGAATGGGTTGAGCCAAGACTTACAGACTGAACTAGCCTGCCGCGATGCCGATCTAGGGCTGGATGCCGTGATCGCTCTGGCCATTAAGCTGGACCAGCATCTGTGCGGGAAAGGGCACATGGCGCCTGCGACTACTTCCACCACTACTTCCAGACGCGTTCGTCCTCGGATCCGGTCCGATCCGGTGTCCGAGACTCCTGCCCCTGGTCCAGGGAGTGTGGAAGCCGCACAAGAACCCATGCAGCTGGAGTCCACCCGATTGTCGGAGGAGGAGAAGAGGAGATGCAAAGAGCTAGGACTTTGTATCTACTGTGCGGACCCAAGGCACTCTTTAGTTGGGTGCCCGCGTCTTCGAGTCCCAGAGGGGGGTAGTCTTAGAGTATCCACCACATCCTACCAATTCAGTTCTCAGTTTTTTGTTGCTGGAGTCATTTCCCATTGTGATAACTCTATCCCTGTGTCTGTCCTTATAGATTCGGGATCGGCTGGGAATTTCATCTCTTTATCCCTGGTCTCTGTTCTCTCAATATCCCGGGTGGAATTGCCACGGCCGATCACCGTTCGGGCCCTGGATGGTCACCCCGTCAGTAATGCACCAGTCACGCACAAATCTGAATTGGTCACTATTTCTATTCCCCCTCACCATTCTGAATCCCTAGAGTTTTTTGTTTTACCCATGTTAGACACCCAATTGGTGCTGGGACTACCTTGGTTACGCCAGCATAACCCCAGCATCAATTGGGTTGAAAGCACTATTACCGCGTGGTCACCATCTTGTGTTTCTCATTGCAATTCGGCACCCGTTTCTGTTAGTTCTACTTCTATTGAAAGCCCCTTAGCTGATTCGCCCGTTTCTGTTCCCCCTCACTATTCTGATTTGGCGGAGGTGTTTAGTACCTCCAAGGCCTCGAGCCTCCCCCCACACCGCGCTTGGAATTGCGCCATAGATCTCCAGCCTGGAGCAACACCTCCTCGGTCACGTGTGTATGCGTTGTCTGAGCCAGAGACTCGGGCAATGGAGAAGTACGTGGCCGAGACCCTCAGGCAGGGATATATCGTGCGGTCCCATTCTCCTGCCTCCGCCAGCTTCTTCTTTGTTGAGAAGAAGGATGGCGGACTCCGGCCCTGCATTGACTACAGAGGGCTCAATGCGGTCACAGTGAGGTATCCACACACCCTTCCACTAATCCCGTCTGCTATTGAGCAACTCCGGGGGGCTAAGTTTTTTACTAAGCTCGACCTCCGGAGTGCCTACAACCTGGTTAGGATTTGAGCAGGCGACGAGTGGAAAACGGCGTTCAGCACAACGTCTGGTCATTATGAGTACCGGGTCATGCCCTATGGGCTGGCCAATGCCCCCACGTACTTTCAGGGCTTTATGAATGATGTTTTCAGGGACTACCTGATGCACTTTGTCATCGTCTATATCGATGATATCCTGGTCTACTCACCTACCGAGTACGACATCAGACACGTCCGTCTCGTCCTTCGTCGCCTGCTCGAAAAGTGTGAATTCCACAAGCGGGAATTCCACATCGGGCCGGCGGGTGTTAGCATGGATGATCATAAGATACGGGCTGTTTCTGAGTGGCCGGAGCCCACAACGGTAAAGGAATTGCAGCGGTTCTTGGGGTTCGCTAACTTTTACAGTAGGTTCATCCGGGGATTCAGTTCTGTGGCAGCGCCCCTCACCGACCTCCTTAAAGGGAAGCCAAAAATTATCCGATTCTCCCCCAGGGCCACCAAGGCGTTTGAGGATCTTAAGACACTCTTCACCACAGCTCCAATCCTTAAGCTTCTGGACCCCGCTATGCCTTTCATGGTGGAAGAAGATGCTTCCGAGGTCGGATTAGGGGGGGTGTTGTCACACAGCCATGAATCCCCGGGAAGGTTACATCCTTGCGCCTTTTTTTCAAGGAAGCTGTAGGAGGCAGAGAGAAACTATGACATTGGGAATCGCGAATTGCTCACTGTAAAAGCTGCGTTAGAGGAGTGCCGTCATTGGTTGGAGGGGGCAAGACACCCCTTTTCGGTATTGACCGATCATAAGAATCTCCAGTACATCCAGCAGGCTAAGCGGCTAAATTCGCGTCAGGCCCGGTGGGCCCTCTGTTTCGCCCGGTTCAACTTCACTATTACATACCGTCCAGGTTCCAAGAACGACAAGGCTGATGCCCTGTCGCACTACTTCCCTGCACCACCTACCATTGAGGGAGATGAGCCCATTCTGCCTCCGTATCTCGTGGTGGCCCCGGTATCGTGGGATTTAGACCAGGAGATTTCCCGACTGGCAAAGGGTCTCCTGTGCCTCACAGATGACCGTCTTGAAAAAGCTCTTCAAAGATCCTTTTAGCCTTTGACATTTACATATAAACCTGGACCCTCATTCTACACTTATATTGAGGCTATAATTGCCTATATTCGGTTGTATAAGTGTATCTCTGCTTTACTATCTCCTAAAGGTAAATTTCTTGGTATGAAAATGAACCTCCCTTTATTACTGAAGCAATGATGCATATTATGTGATCACAAAATGCATCATACAATTTCTACAAGGTTTTGAAATAAACTACAATAACTCTCTGGAACAGCAGTAAAAATTCCAATAGGCCATAAACCAAGAAAAAGGAAGTTTCTCCCACCAAAAATTCACACTTGTGATTGGCCACTCCACCCTGATGGTGGGTGTGTCAGGGAACCATCAAAAGTGCTTCATCCAGGCGACGCTTGGCTCAGAAATCCTTTCTTTTGAGACAGACACTTTTTTCAACACTTTGTTAAACTCATCTCTTCGACAGTTTTTACCTTCAAGTAACTTTGTTAAACTCGCTGTGGACCTTTCCCACCTCTTGAGGAACCAGAGGAAAACCTAAAGGTCTAGGATATTGACCATAACACATTAGGACTCTTTTGCAGAAACAAAGACCAATGCAAGTAACGTTTATAACTATTTATAACCAGTTCTAATTAATTATAAATATTTCCATATTGAGCGAATTTATTACAATCCTTACAACATATAAAGCAGTAAAGGCATGGGATGGGTAGAGGGTGCAGTGAGTGCATATCTTTACGTATATACAGTACAGGACAAAAGTTGGACACACCTTCTCATTCAATGAGTTTTCTTTACTTTACTTTACTTAGCAGACGCTTTTTTTCCAAAGCAACTTACAGGAGGAAGACACCAGCAATTCTCATTTGTTTTTATAGATTTTGAGTTTACAAAACTAAGAGCCCTGATAAGGCCTAACATGCTCGGAAATTGTTAAGTGCTAGACGAAGAATATATATATATTTTTTGTGCAGTGTGTGTGCATATGCATGTGTAAGTCTTAGACTCTTCTGAAATACTTTTGGAACAAGTGGGTTTTCAACTGCTTCTTAAAGGTGGTAGTAGTCTCGGCTAGTCGAATGGAGCAGGGCAAATTAGTCCACCAGCCAGGGACAACAAAGGAGAATAGAGTTGATTGGGATCGGAGACCCTGTGAAGAAGGAATTTTCAGTCTCATTTCATTTGCAGATCTGAGAGGGCGTGCAGGAGTGTAGCTAGTTTTTTTTTATTTTCATGACTATTTACATTGGTAGCTACTCACTGAAGGCATCAAAACTATGAATTAACACATGTGGAGTTATGTACTGAAAAAGGTCTTCAAAGACCCTTTTAGCCTTTGACATTTACATATAAATTACAAACCTGGACCCTCATTCTACACTTATATTGAGGCTTGATTGCCCACAGTTTTCCCCACTATCACAAGGATGCTAAACAGATTGGGTCTCCAACCGCTACATCAAACTTCAAAGCATTCTAAAGAGACCAGGAGACCTCCTGTCTGGCCCCACGCTTGCATCACGCACACACTTATTTTATGCTAGGAATATGTGATTAGAAGTGGATCTCGTATATGCATGCGTTGTGTGTACATTCCCTTACTAGTTACAACTTTCTATTTCAATTAGTTAAACTCTAATTGCCTATATTTGTATTGTATAACAAAAAAGGTGAAATAACTGAATACATGTTTTATATTCTAGTTTCTTCAAAATAGCTACCCTTTGCTATGATTACTGCTTTGCACACTCTTAGCATTCTCTTGATGAGCTTCAATAGGTAGTCAGCTGAAATGGTTTTCCAACAGTCTTGAAGTTCCCAGAGGTGTTTACTTGTTGGCCCCTTTGCCTTCACTCTGCAGTCCAGCTCACCCCAAACTGTGGAGGCCAGGTCTCCACTTTTTGTAAAGTACATAACTCCACATGTGTTCATTCATAGTTTTGATACATTCAGTGAGAATCTACGAATGTAAATCGTCATGAAAATTAAGGGAAAAAAATTGAATGAGAAGGTGTGTCTAAACATTTGGCCTGTACTGTAAATGTGTGTGTGTATCCAGGTGTCCTTGGTGTTGGGGGAGGAATGCGAGAGAGTGTCACTGACTTGGCCTCCAGGAGAGATGTTGATTCTGCTGCAGCCATGGCCGGGGTCAATGCTGAGCCAAAAGCAGATAGAATAAGGTTGTTTGGATTTCCTTGTAGAAAGCTGTAATTTTCACAGCTCTGTGATGTTATCCAATTTGCGATCAATAGTCACAGTGATGCTGTCCAATCTGTGCTCAATAGTCACAGTCTGACAAAACCACAGTGCAGTTTTGAGTGGCTGTCACCGTTTTCTTCAATCTTCGATAAACCAGGGCAATGACTAATCCAATCAGCATAGGTTCTGTAATCATGGTTCAGAATAGATTGATATCTTTGATGTCTTCCACGAAAAGAGCAGCCTGTCACATGACTCTTTACTTCACCAATCTGTCCATCGTGCAGCCAGCTGCATATGTTCCTGCAAGACAGTGAGGTTCCCCCCAACCTGGGCTTCGTTTCGTTTAAACTAACACAAGAAAGGTGATTCATTTTTAATATGTAAACTGCATACCGCTGGAAACCTTTTCTGTGCTTGCCAGGGTAAAGACAAGAGCCAGTCACATGTCTAATAGCTGCTTTGTTTTCTTTGTTCTCTCAGAACTAAGATTGAGAACAAGTTCGTCCACGGAAAGAGCAGCCTGTCACATGACTCTTTACTTCACCAATCTGTCCATCGTGCAGCCAGCTGCATATGTTCCTGCAAGACAGTGAGGTTCCCCCCAACCTGGGCTTCGTTTCGAGAAGATGGTGTCAACTGCGTTGAGTTTATATTGCATTTATTATTATAAAAATGCAACTTAAAAACAAGGGATTTTAAGCAGAAATAGAAACAGGCCACAAAATGGCCAACAACAACCTGTCTGCAAACTCCTGTCATTGTTCTGAAGATCCCTCTGATCAGACCACTCCTCCTCACCTTGGGTACCGGCAGGAACCTAAAGGTGTTATACACGACCCCACCATAAACCGTGGTGAGCTCCAAGATCGTCCAAGATGGAGCGTGAGCAAACCCCCCATGGAACATAAGTGAAGGCTTCAGCAAGCCCATCATAAAACGTGACGAGTGGCAAGATCCTGCTGAGCCCAACAAGCATCTGCACCCCCACTGGCATTGTGGAGCATGCATAATCTGAATGGAACATGGAGACCAAGTAAGTCCTTAGCCTGGGAAATGGAACTGGAGTTGTCCTTCAGTGAAATAAATAAATACGACGTAAACACTGACCTTGGAATTGAGTCAGCTGCATCCAGGAAATGTTTGAATGGAAAGGAAGGAAAGTAGACAAACTCAAGACCAAAAATCAAATAGAGAAGGAGGCATTTTCATGACATTTTCAAGGAAAGGATATTTATTATAAGGCACAAGGGCTGAAAAGAAAAGATAAAAACAGAAAGGCATATGTCGTAAGGACAGGAACAAAACCCCAAACATAAGGTATTGGAGTGATCATGACACCTTAATCAGCCCCTGTGCATTACACGCACATAGACAAAATCACACGAAACATAATAAAAGACAAATGATCGGAAAACAAGACACAGTCAGCATACATTTATACTCATAATAATAGATGCACAAAATCAAGCATTCCGGGGTACATTACAGAGAACATGGAACTCCAGTCAGGGAACCAGAGCATCCTGTCACGACTACAGACTTATGGGGGAAGGAAGCGCAGAGATCTGACATGCTGGGAAGGGGATTTATTATAACAAACAATAAATACAAAGAAACAATGGCGCGGTGGCCAAAAACGGGAAATAAAGGGGAATAACACAAACAAACCCGCAGGCGTGTGGCGATTGCCAGAACTCAAAATATACACTTTTACCAAAAACTGGTCAAGGTCGTGCAGAGAGTCCACGAAAATGTCGTCCCTTCGGAAGGGGCGGAACTATGCAGTCTATATGCACCATCAGGATTGGCCACCGATGTTGAGACCAGCTGCAGTCAATCCTGACAGAGCCCCCCTCCAAGGGCTACGTCCTCGGAGCCCCAGCAGTACCATCAGTGGAGGCGGCGGGGCGGACGGCGGCAACCACAGGGCTCCTGCCCTGCTGTATCCTCCCTTTGGAGGACCCGGTCCCCACATGTCCCCTCTGACACGTCTTGTGTCACCCCCTGCACCGTGCAGGGAGATTGTCCCGGAGCCTCCAGCGACTGTTCCAGGCACCCCAGGCTGATGCCTTCTCGGCACATGCAGCCCCTCTCACTGCACGCCCCTAGTGCCAAGGTGGGGGCATTGCCAGACCATCCGGCTAGCCCCTTCTGCGTTCGTTGGGACAAGCAGGCCCTCTTCCTGCCTGTCCCAGCTGGGTCCTCATGCCTCCCAGGGGGCTCTATGGCGGTCCACCCCTCTGGAGGCGGACACAGGTCCGTGCCTGGCCCGCCCTCCTCACCGGCTACCGGAGGACCCCGCTTTATCGCTTCCCCACCTACCCTACCCTCAGGAGGAGCCCCCAACCCAAACTGCACCCCCCCAAAAAATTATTTAGGGGAGCACCCCCCCCGGCTGGACTTAGGGGTACCATGGGGCTCATCCACCTCGTCTTGGACCAGCACATTCGGGTCAGGAACCTCCTCCCTGGGGTTCGGCTCCACGGCTGGGTCGCCATCTGGTGGACACAAAGAGGGGAAGTGGGGGCGACATACGGACACAATTGCCACGAACACACACACACAGACAGAGACAGACAGAAGAGAGGGTCAGCTCTCCAACCTGGGCTTCGTTTCGAGAAGATGGTGTCAACTGCGTTGAGTTTATATTGCATTTATTATTATAAAAATGCAACTTAAAAACAAGGGATTTTAAGCAGAAATAGAAACAGGCCACAAAATGGCCAACAACAACCTGTCTGCAAACTCCTGTCATTGTTCTGAAGATCCCTCTGATCAGACCACTCCTCCTCACCTTGGGTACCGGCAGGAACCTAAAGGTGTTATACACGACCCCACCATAAACCGTGGTGAGCTCCAAGATCCTCCAAGATGGAGCGTGAGCAAACCCACCAGGGAACATAAGTGAAGGCATCAGCAACCCCATCATAAAACGTGACGAGTGGCAAGATCCTGCTGAGCCCAACAAGCATCTGCACCCCCACTGGCATTGTGGAGCATGCATAATCTGAATGGAACATGGAGACCAAGTAAGTCCTTAGCCTGGGAAATGGAACTGGAGTTGTCCTTCAGTGAAATAAATAAATACGACGTAAACACTGACCTTGGAATTGAGTCAGCTGCATCCAGGAAATGTTTGAATGGAAAGGAAGGAAAGTAGACAAACTCAAGACCAAAAATCAAATAGAGAAGGAGGCATTTTCATGACATTTTCAAGGAAAGGATATTTATTATAAGGCACAAGGGCTGAAAAGAAAAGATAAAAACAGAAAGGCATATGTCGTAAGGACAGGAACAAAACCCCAAACATAAGGTATTGGAGTGATCATGACACCTTAATCAGCCCCTGTGCATTACACGCACATAGACAAAATCACACAAAACATAATAAAAGACAAATGATCGGAGAACAAGACACAGTCAGCATACATTTATACTCATAATAATAGATGCACAAAATCAAGCATTCCGGGGTACATTACAGAGAACATGGAACTCCAGTCAGGGAACCAGAGCATCCTGTCACGACTACAGACTTACGGGGGAAGGAAGCGCAGAGATCTGACATGCTGGGAAGGGGATTTATTATAACAAACAATAAATACAAAGAAACAATGGCGCGGTGGCCAAAAACGGGAAATAAAGGGGAATAACACAAACAAACCCGCAGGCGTGTGGCGATTGCCAGAACTCAAAATATACACTTTTACCAAAAACTGGTCAAGGTCGTGCAGAGAGTCCACGAAAATGTCGTCCCTTCGGAAGGGGCGGAATTATGCAGTCTATATGCACCATCAGGATTGGCCACCGATGTTGAGACCAGCTGCAGTCAATCCTGACAGAGCCCCCCCTCCAAGGGCTACGTCCTCGGAGCCCCAGCAGTACCATCAGTGGAGGCGGCGGGGCGGACGGCGGCAACCACAGGGCTCCTGCCCTGCTGTATCCTCCCTTTGGAGGACCCGGTCCCCACATGTCCCCTCTGACACGTCTTGTGTCACCCCCTGCACCGTGCAAGGAGATTGTCCCGGAGCCTCCAGCGACTGTTCCAGGCACCCCAGGCTGATGCCTTCTCGGCACATGCAGCCCCTCTCACTGCACGCCCCTAGTGCCAAGGTGGGGGCATTGCCAGACCATCCGGCTAGCCCCTTCTGCGTTCGTTGGGACAAGCAGGCCCTCTTCCTGCCTGTCCCAGCTGGGTCCTCATGCCTCCCAGGGGGCTCTATGGCGCTCCACCCCTCTGGAGGCGGCCACAGGTCCGTGCCTGGCCCGCCCTCCTCACCGGCTACCGGAGGACCCCGCTTTATCGCTTCCCCACCTACCCTACCCTCAGGAGGAGCCCCCAACCCGAACTGCACCCCCCCAAAAAATTATTTGGGGGAGCACCCCCCCCCGGCTGGACTTAGGGGTACCATGGGGCTCATCCACCTCGTCTTGGACCAGCACATTCGGGTCAGGAACCTCCTCCCCGGGGTTCGGCTCCATGGCTGGGTCGCCATCTGGTGGACACAAAGAGGGGAAGTGGGGGCGACATACGGACACAATTGCCACGCACACACACACACAGACAGAGACAGACAGAAGAGAGGGTCAGCTGGCTCCCTCTCTGGGCTCTCCGGGACCTCCTCAGGGGGCACAGCCAGGATCTCGGGAGGCGCGACCTGCTCGTCGCCCGCCAGTGCTGAGTCTTCTTGCCCCGGATCCTGACTGGCGCTGGATGTGGTGGAGGGGCAGAGTTTGATCCCTGGCTCAGGCTCTGGCCGATCAAACTCCGCCCTCAGTCTCGGCAGGAAGTCCCGAAAACTCCTGTCTGTCTCTCCCTGCTGCCAGAGGGCTGCGCCCCAGCTCCATGCTGACCCAGACAGATACGCGAGGATGGTGGTGATCTCATCCGTGTCTGCTGCCCCACTGAAGGGTCCCGGGGCAATTGGGCTGTCCCACACGGGGCTGAGCACGTCACTGGAGATGGTGGTGGGTGTGTGGCGTGGAGGGTGGTGGACGTCTTCTCCAGCAGGCGGGGGCGCTGGTGCTGCGTTGCCATTCAGCTGGGGAACGTCCGGGCAGAGGGAAGGCGGATCGGTGACTGGAGCTGGGGAGGAGTCTTTTTGCGACGGACCTTGCGACGATCGTGGACTGGCGCGATGGGCGGAGCCCAACTCGCGTCTTCAGTGCTTTCGTCGTCGTCCGTGTCGTCCCAGTCCACGGGGAGCCTTGCCAGCAGAGCGCAGAGTTCCTGGCTCGACATGGCGAAGATCGTGGGGGTCGCATCCTCTGCGCTCACTGCCCACGTCACTTCCTCGCTGCTGCCGACGCCAATGTCTTTGCTCCACCTACTCACCTGCCGACGTTGACGCTTCCGGGTTTCGCGGAGTTTCCCGGGGGTGACGTCATTATGCGGCGCCGCGTACCACTCTACCAGAACTGGCGGCGTGTCTCTCCCCCGGCGTTCGCTCAAAATATACACTTTTACCAAAAACAGGTCAAGTTCGTGCAGAGAGTCCACGAAAATGTCGTCCCTTCAGAAGGGGCGGAATTCTGCGGTCTATATGCACCGTCAGGATTGGCCACCGGTGTTGAGACCAGCTGCAGTCAAACCTGACACATCCAGAAAAGTTAGGTCAGGGCCCCACATTTCTTTCTCCCTCTTTCCACACTTACAGAAAGCATGAGTATGAACTACACAAGAAAAATGTGGGAAAAAATAAATCTATTTTAGATTATTGTGTTGTTATGGAAATGGTATCCTGGTTTAGTGTCATTACATAGGAGAAAATTGCAATCTGAATTGCGTCATTTGACTCAAAATGTCCTTAAAAAGTTCTACCAGATGTATTATGACAATCATATACATCATGGGTGCAGTTACACAATTTTCAGAAACACACTACTGTTTTCAAACCCATTATTAATAGGTTTAGCATCTTAGGTTCTACTATTTGCAAGCCAGTGAGGTCCATGTTGGTCCTAGTCTTTTATATGACGGTGGGTAAATCAGGGGTATATGGGTTGAGTTAAATAAATAAATCTGGCTTAAACTAACACAAGAAAGGTGATTCATTTTTAATATGTAAACTGCATACCGCTGGAAACCTTTTCTGTGCTTGCCAGGGTAAAGACAAGAGCCAGTCACATGTCTAATAGCTGCTTTGTTTTCTTTGTTCTCTCAGAACTAAGATTGAGAACAAGTTCGTCCAAAAGATCTCAACTGTTTTAAGTGTGTGTGTGTATTTAAGAAAAAAAATTCTGGAAAGCCATAAAAATTGTATTGAGCGAAGACTGGCTATGCTCTCTGCTAACCTCTGCACCGTAGCCTTGTCAAACAGCCAGGGCTGTCAGCCCCTTGGTCCCATCGCCTCAGGCTAGCTCAGAGGCACACACACAACCATAAACCTCCTGCTTACTGTTGGGCAGATAAGCTTTGAAAAGTGGGTCACTGGGCATATTAATATTGTAGACCTTTGAGTTGATTACACAGAGTAAATTCTTCATAGTCGTTGCTACGTGCAACACAAGAAATGGCAGGTTAACAGAGCCCTTTCAGACCAAGCGAGAGTTCCCAAGTGCATTTTGTCTTCTGACGGTTGAAAATTGGCCTTGAGAACATAAGGGAGGAGGAAGAAGATGGAGGTCTCCTGAGTTCAGAGATGAGACTGGCATACCACAGCCTCCCAGGGGGCAGATTTGCACCTGACAGTAAAGCTGGCTGACCGACGCCCTGGCCAGGAGACAGGCCTGAGAACAGTGAGGAGATGAAAAAACTGGAGAAACAGCACAAACAGCTGACACAGGGCCGCCAGGTGGGTGGAGAAGTGAGTAGAGCAAGATGATGAGCAAGGGGAGGGGGTGAGAGCAGGAAAGCAAGACATTGTGAAAGGAATAGGGAGAAATTGAAGGAGAGGGAGGTGAGAGAGAGGCAAAGATGGGAAAATGGTCGCAAGATAATGATGGAGGGGTGTAGAGGGGTGATGAGAGAGAGAAAGGCCGAAAGGAGCGAGAGTGTTTTTCACACTTGCAGAAAGCCTCATGAGCTGGTCTGCAGGTTTGTCTCAGGCTTTATATAATGTCCTGCTGTCCAGTCTATGCTGAAATAATTTGTTTCGTGGAAAAATTATAGTGTGTGTGTGTGTATGTGTGTGTGTGTGTCTTCTCACTAGGGAAAAGTTCTGTACAGTGACTGTCATTCCCGAGTAACAAGTTGGATCTGGTGAACTGAACCAACCCTTTCCTCCATATCCACAGGTCCTGTGATCCTTCTTCAATGAATGACACTTATTTACACTAATTTAAGTATTTACACTGCATTAGGTATTATTAGTAATAAAAGGAAGCAAGAGAAGGTCCATAACAATATCATTTAAATAGAGGATTTGGATTCCAGGTCCACTTGTGATTTATTTCTCTACTAAACAAAACAACAGGACATACAATGAATAAAAAGAGTAGAATAACTTCATCCCATGCCTGGTAGCACATGGGAGGAAAAACAGGTGGAGAGAGAACATTTGTCCTGAGCACTGACTAAACACTCCATCACCGGCTTTTTCCCCAAATGCCAGTGACACAGAGATGCGAACACACATCACTCAACCCTCCATCATCATAACAATAACACATCGATGTGTAGTTTGCATCCGGGTTTTTATGTCCCGGGTTTGCATCCCCCCTCATTCCCATTATTTAAAGGGATCCCTATTAAAATGACTAAATTTACAATTAAGTTCTGAGCTGCCCATTTGATCGGTGTACATGCACACAGAAAGAACATTAAGTGGTTCGTTAAAAGAGCTAGAAATTCTTGAGTGGCTTACACAGTGGAGTGCTTTATCATAGCAATGTGGAGGAAGAGATGGTGCACATACACACACACACACAGACGGGTGGGTGCAGCAAGGTACCATCATCCTAATGCACAGTGACATCACATTACCTCTAGAAACCCGAAACACTAATTAGGTTTGGATCTGCTAATGACAGATGTTCAATTCTTTTCAATTCCTCAGAGAAGGAATGCAAACAGCTACCTGTCTTATTTGTAACATCACACACACACACACACACACACACACACACACACACACACACACACAGTGCCATGGATGTACGGTGGCAGACCCTAGTCACGACACTTCAGCTCTGCTGTGTGGACAGCTAGGCGATCGATAGCCTATTCCTCCCGTTAATGGTCATTTATCAATGAATTAAATGCTGTCAAGGTTCATGCCACACCATATTCTTAGTTCAGCAGTGTGTGTATAAAATCTGTGTGTGTTTGTGAGGGCACACATTTAAGTTTCTCATTATGAGACTTCCCATGTGTGTCTATGTATTTGAGTAATAGCTTTCAGTGTGGGTATCTTTAAACACACTGACACACACATAGTCACCACCCCCCTCTATTACACACTGACACAGCTGATTATGGCCCAGTCAGCAGTTCACAGCTTCAGCAGTAGATTAGTGATTAGTCCAGGAAAGTGGATCATTGTGTTATGGGTTGGCTTTTTCTAAAGAGTCACCTTCGTTACAGATGTGTGACAGTATGTAGATAAAAGGAAACTGATTAAAGTCCTTCTCTCCCCCTCGTTTTTCTCTCTTTCTTATATATATTCATGCTCTCTTGTGAATTATGTTGAGCATTTTTTTTTCTGTTTCTTCAAAGACTGTACAGCTATTTATATTGATTTGATGTCTTATTGTTATTCTTTAGAAGGGTGCAAAATTACAATAACTTTGTATGTCTATGTATTTTTTCAGTCATTATGCACACTTCAAAGTGAAGATCAATTGAAAGCTGCTTTTCTAAGTATAATGGTATTTAGGGCTGCAACTAACGATTATTTTAATAATCGATTAATCGGTCGATTTTTTTATTAATCATAGAATCGGATAAAAAAAAAAACAAGAAAAGCATTCATTTCCAACCCTTTATTCAAAAGGGGCAGTGGTGGCCTAGCGGTTAAGGAAACGGTCCTGTAATCAGAAGGTTGCAGGTTCGATTCCCGATCCCGACAATCACTTCACTTTAAAAAAAAACAGAACCAAAATCTTTAGAAAGTGCACAAACATGTTACTTTTTTTTTTTAATAAAGTGCCACCTGAGTTGCCAGAAAGATAAATAATTTATAAAATAAAGAACAATACAAATCAGAAAATTTAACAGGATTTGTTTGAATGTCAGAACTTGTTCTCTACACTACATTGCAGATGCACACACTCGCAGACAAACACACTCACAAACTCTCACACTGACACACATACATACTTTTCTAACTTAGTAGTTTTGTCCTGATTTCAGTCCAAATCTCTAAAAAATCTTAAATCACGATACATTTACTAGACAAATGAAATAGCATAATAAATTATGTCTTGTTTTCTGATAAAACATCTCAAAATTAAGTGATTGTTTGTTTAAAACAAGCAAAATTGTCTGCCAATGGGGTAAGAAAACTAATCTTAATGAGATATAATCTCAAACAGAAGTTTTAAGCATCACTTAATTTTCTCATGCCATTTTTCTTGTCTAGTAATCTTGATTTAAGATTTTTTAGATATTTGGACTGGAAACTAGACAAAATTACTAGGTAAAAAAAGCTTTTTTTGCAGTGTAGCTATACATGACAACAGATTGAAAAATGAATGGTCCATTGGTTGCATTAGTCTTTTAATGCAAAGTAACTATAGCACCCCTGCTATACTACTGTAATTAACGAGCTAACGCTAACTTGTCATGCTTGTCAAGCTGGATGACGGGTAAACATTAACATTTACATTTACAGCATTTATCAGACGCCCTTATCCAGAGCGACTTACAATCAGTAGTTACAGGGACAGTCCCTCTGGAGCAACTTAGGGTTAAGTGTCTTGCTCAGGGACACAATAGGCGAGTCGTCCACGCGGAGACGCAGAGAACAGTCCAAACGCTGTTTCATCCCCCCTCCACACCTGTAGGTGGCGCTGTAAGTCCCCATCTAGTTCTCCTCCGCGGCGAGTTAAACACCAGCACCAGGGATATTACGTTCCTCACTTCAAAACGGAACAAAAGTAGGATTCTGTAGTGACTTCCCCTGCTGCTGAACTCCCTTACTCCTCATCAAACACGCGTTTCAGGTGCTGGATCATTGCCGTGGTGCTCGCGTGCCGTGCCATGTGGCTTTTGCATATTTTCGCGCAGATTTCTCTGCCTCCGCCATGTATCTGTCCACTACCTCCGCTTGTTTTTTTTTATTTTTGCTCCGCGCTGTCTATGAGGCGCCAAACTCTGCTAGCATCTGTGCGCGAGAGAGACCGAGTGTGTTCACTCCGCTCCGCGCTCAAATAAAGTTTTTTTTTTAATAATCAAACGTCTCCGCGTCACGCGACATAACGAATCGATTAGGAAATTCGTTGCCAAATTAGTAATCAATTTTTATCGATTCAATCGATTCGTTGTTGCAGCCCTAATGGTAATAGTAACAAGGCAATAAGCCAGGTGCTGGGACCAGTTTCCATGGTTGGAGATATGTTTTAAGTGTTTTAATACCAAATTATTATCACCACTGTACCGGTAAAAGTCACAAAAATATCCAACACAAGAAAATATAGATTTACCATTTAAAATGGAGCCTTGAAGCACTTGCATGTTTTCGAGATTAGTCATTATTTCCCTTAATGTTTATTTACTGGGGCGGGGACAGTGGACGGCGAGTGACAAATAGTGCTGATGAGAATAAAGCACATGAACAGGTAGAGCAATGTGTTAAATCCTGCAGTCTCCATCATTTAGGTAATGCCCCATTCATTGGAGATCCATGGCTCTGAGTGTCTTCACCAAATTGACATTATGCAGAGTAAATCTGGCCCCTAACCACATCACTGTGGTTGCATTTTCTTTTTTTCTCTTAAACATTCATGTTTATTTAGGGGATAAATAACTACACAATGACATCCTTCTTTTAATTGTCATTGCAATTCACTGAAAAGCAACAAAGTGACTGACTATGTGTGTGTGTGTGTGTGTGTGTGTGTGCGTGTTCAGTTCATCTGGGAATATATACGTGCATCAGTTTTTTCACATATTTCTATTTCAAATAGCTTTTTTCCTAAATAAATAATGGAAAAAAACAGTTGATTGGACCTGATTTAGAAGGGGACACACCAGTCTATATGAGAGCTAGCCTGACAGAAGCCACTCCTTATTAAAAGGCCCGTGGAAGCCTGCCTAGAGTTTCCCAAAAAGCACTTGAAGGACTCTCATGAGAAACAAAATCATTTGGTTGTATGAGACAAAGATTGAACTCTTTGGTGTTAATGCCCGGCGTCATGTTTGGAAAGCGCTCTTAAACTCAGACTGAGGCAACAGTTCACCTCTTAGCAGGACAACAACCCTAAGCACACAGCTAATATATCAATATGATAGAGCTTGAGAGGTGCTGCAAAGAGGAATGGGCCAAACTGGCCAAGGATAGGTGTACCAAGCTTGTAGCATCATATTCAAAAGACTTAAGGCTGAAATTGCTGCCAAAGGTGCATCAAGAAAGGTATAAGCAAAGGCTGTGAATACTTATGTACATGTGATTTCTCAGTATTTTAATTTGAATAAATTTGCCAAACCTCAAATAAACTTTTCATGTGGTCATTATGGGATGTTGTGTGTAGAATTCCACAAAATGTGGAAGAAGTGATTCACTGTGCATACTTTCTGGATATACTGTATGTGTTCAATCTGCATCTGTGTTTTTTTAAAATTGGTTTGGGATTGGTTGGTGTTGAGTCACTTGTATAAAGTGAAAGTAAAGGCATACACTGCAGCATCAGATTAATCACAATGACAATCACTTTCACATTATTACAATGTTGGCATTTTGATTTATAAACAAAAACAGCAGAGGATGAAATAAATACCTTTTACATTCCATTTACAGCATTTGGAAGACGCTCGTATCCAGAGTGACTTACATAAGAGCTTTAAATATCCATCATTAAAATCCCTCATTTGATTCACGAGGATCCAATCTGTAGACACAGAGCGCATCGCTCAGAACCCAACCAGAGACACTCACGATTAAGTGTCTTGCTCAGGGACACAATGGTAAGAAGTGGGCTTTGACCCTGGGTCTTCTGGTTCATAGGTGAGTATTACCACCCGTAAGAGCTCTTTTAGTCCAAATATTTTCTAAACAGGTAGGTTTTTAGTTTACACTTAAAGATCTTTAATCTTCACATCTGATACTAATCATCTCGCAATGCCTTGACATGCTAACCCCAAAAGCAACACATCCAGACATGTGTTGCTGGTTTCACGCCCTCTCTGCAAAGAATTGGTAGGTTTTCTTAATATTTCTGCACCCTCATAAATAGCCTGGCACTGCTCTCCTTATTACAGATTTTATTACATCACTCTTAACTAAATACTGAAGAATGCTTTGCAAAGTTTTGAGAATGACAAGTTTTTATATTTTTTTTTATATTTTTATATCTTTTTAAAAAAAGAAACTTTGGAATTCATCTGATCACTCTTCTTAACATGGAGTATATGCAAATTGGCATAATAAAAACAAAAGCAGAAAACTTCCGAAAACCTCAAAACCTTTGGCCACAACTGTTTTAAGATACATAAAACGTCTCCATAAACGTCCTAGAAAAAAAAAAAGCTTTTTTATAGACTTGGGCTGTAGTTGGCAGGTCTAAAGAGGATTAATATTTGTTGCACTGAATGCCCATGATTAGTTATTTGTCTGGTCAATTTGGTCAGAATATGATTTTATGTATTATTCTATTCCTTGAAGGAAAGGTTGGATGCTGCAAGATAATTTCAGATTTCCATTCTGCAGTAACGGATTATGTGAAAGTTTTTTCTATTTGCTTTCTGTTTGACCTTGTTGCAGCCTTGTGCAGATGGATTCTCACACAAACGAAATGTGTAATTCTGCACCATGCCCTCAGGACCTGCAGTCCCAATTGACCAGCTGTGTTTGACCTCCACATGGATCCATGGGTACAGGCAGACACTGATTTATCAGCCTATCCTGCAGTACTCCTATGAGCTCTGCCCTGGCTTCAGCCCGATGGTGGCCCTCTTCACCTTTACCTGTACCTTTCCTCATTTTGTCTTTTCTTTTTTCCTCTTTTTCTCTCACCCTTACAAAGGTAGGAAGTAACAATGGAAATTTTGGGGAAAATTTACTTTACTTTGGTTTTCTGCCAACTTTTTACATTGCATTAACTATTCAATTACTTTACACTACTATACACTTCTATAAACCAACAGAGAAAAGACATTTGGTAATTCTCTCTTTTCACATGATGCACTACAAGATGACATGTAAAATGAGAGGAAAATGGTAAATGTTTAGTTCAAGTTCAGGTTGAGCTTTATTGTCATTTCAGATACATACAACGAAACAACATTTCTCTGGAATCTAGTGTTACTGTTACTAGTGTTACTGACATAAAGTGCACCTGTGCAACAGACAAACCGGCTACATAAAGTGCAAGTGAGATTATCACAAATGTCTCATGTAAACTAGTTGCATCTGTCTGACCTCATCAACCTGTGACCATACAAGTGTAAAACTGAGGAGAATAGAGCAAAACTCTCTACACATAAAAGCACTGTATTAAAATCACTACAACTTGATGTTACCTGGCATGAAAGAGGCATGGCACAATAGAGGTTAAAAGAATGAACACTTTCTAATTTATTAACACCAGTAAATTATTATTGCATTTACATGTAAATATTGTGTGTAAAAAGGTACCAATGCTACAGAGAAAACCAAAATGAAAGAAATGAAAGGAAAAGATATAGAAAAGACAGAAAAGTCTGAATCAAACTTTAGAGACATCATCTGATCCAGGAGAAAAATGGGTACAGAGAAAAGACTCAGGAGCTGGAAATCCGAGTTCCCGATGGAAAAGAAGATGAAAAAAAGTGAAGTGAGCATTCCTTTATACATCTTACCCACAGGAAGTTGTCACAGACCAATCAGACCATCCATTACGATCTCCAGGCGTCTGAGATCACACTTGCAGGGAAGACTGCCTTCTTGACAGAGATCAAACACAGCAGCATACATCGGAGATGTTGAACCTCTATGCGAAATAAAGGTGCAGAAACGTCATGGCCCTGCAACGTCCCATCTTACACAAGCATAAGGTAAACACAATCCCAGTGCACCAGTGGCCTCAGCATCCTTGCTCGGGGAAACAATGGTAGATAGTGGGTTGTGAATCTGTTGGTTCTTCTGGTTCATAGGCAAGTCTCATGCTACTGGTCTTCTGTGCCACAAAATGATTTTAGTCAAGAACAAAAAGTTATTTTGTCCATAAGATATATTCTCTCAATGACATAAAGATATTTCAAGAATAAAATGTATTCTGGCAGTTATTGTGTGCTAATGCACTGGTTTGTATAAAATCCCTTTTTTATAGCCGTGTGATCAAATCCTTTTCTTCCTGCACTGTCGCTGAACTGTGACATAGATTTTTTTCATTATTATTCAGTATATTATTATTTATAGTAAGATCATTAAAACCATTAAAATTTTACTAGCTATCCATCCATTATAAAAAGAATAATAATCATGACCACAGTATGTTTACCATGACTAACAAAAATTAACAACAATATTTTTATAATTCATTTTAATGAAACTAAAACCTTAAGAAAGGCAAATGTTTCCCTGTATTGAATGTATAATTCTCTAACTAAAACAAGTTGCATGTTAAAATGTTTGAACATCCCAATGCACAGAATCTAAATTGTTATAATTAACAATGCATTTATGCATGGTGACAATTATGCTGTGCTTTAGTGGAAGAATGAACAAGAGTCTGTGAATACTGATGTAGAATAATATTATGGAAGAATGGAAATGCTTATTTCAGTTCTTCAACACATCAATGGGTTCCACAATACATTGTAGTTAAAATTGAGAAAATGTGTTGACCCGTTTTTTATGTACAAATATTTCTTACATACCTGATGTTATGAAAGCAGATATTTACAGTTAGCAGTAGAGAAAAATGCTTGGAAAAGAAAAATGTTTTTTACTGATATAAGAAGGAGTCAGTAGTGGTGATCAAGTTGCAGAAGACTTAGAAGACAATATTCCATAAATAAAATCAATACAGAACTATCTGCATCCTTACTTCCTTTGAATTGGCCACAGCAGTTTACAGTGCATTAAGAGCATTCTGCATACTGAGCAGATGCTCTCAGTGAAATGAGAATTAAAATAGAACTGCTTCACTGAATTCAGGCTTCTGTTTACCATCTGTATACGCTGATCTCCATTTAGAGAGTGAACATCCATTATATCTCTTTATGTCTCTCTACAAATTAATCAGTATTTTACACATTTTCCCGGTTTCCTTCATCTGTGTCATTAATTATGCATCCTAAAAAAATAAATCTCCCAGACATCGTCTGCCATGTCTGACATGCCAGTTGTTGAAATCTTTACTTAGAAACTCAAGCAGTGGGGCTGCTTAAATACCAAAACTAAAATAAGATGCATTATTTACTGCCTTCTCATCCAGATGTTTTAGAACAATTTACTGCTGCTAGAATTAGTTTTAAGAAATCAATGTGTCTCTTTCCACAAAAAGGCAGCTCAGATGGTGCACTGGCAGGTTATATATAAACTTATATTGTTGCTTCACTCCAAGTTCAATAAATTGCATAATTTTGCATTAATGTAAAACTACAATCTGACATTGTGATTTTTAAAATTTGATTTAGAACATAGTCTTTCCACCTCACTAGGCTATTCCTGGTTAAGTAATATCAGACAAAAGATTCTCTGAAAACTGATCACAGGGAAAACCTGGTATTTATCTATTTATTTGGCAGCCACATTGGTAAGCCAGAAAACCAGCTTGCCGCCTGACTGCCATCAGCCCTGCTCAGGAGACCTGTGCCAACCTAGTAAAGAACTACATGATTGGTGTTGGTTGTTGCTCAGAAAGCATACACTATTGACTAGTAATGACCAGGGGGCTAATAAAATGTCTCATTCTTGTTTCAACTCAATAAAGTATCGTAATTTACACTATTGACATTGTTATTTATAAATGATTTGTTTCCAAAATAACAAACTTGTCATTTTCATTGATAAATCAAGACTGTTGTCAAATCTCATTAGGGGGGCTAATAATTTTATTTTGGCTTCAACTGTAATACATGTTAAAAGAAATACATTTTCTGAAAATAGTATCAATGTCCAAAAATGATCATTAATTCGCTGAATAACATCTGTTTATTACTCTAAAGAATGATTATTAAATATTAAAATTACATCAGAGCCATTTTATTTCTAGTCATTTCTAGCCCTAAAAACTTTATACCTTTGCAGATACTTCTGAAAAAGTATCGAACAGGAATGCACACTTCAGTAAAACATTGCTTCTGAATAATGACTATTTGTGTGCAGTGGTGGCCTAGCAGCTAAGGAAGCAGATCCATTTCCAGATGGTTGCAGGTACAAGTCCTGTATTGGCAAGAAGCCATTGAGTTACCCTTGAACAACAAACCGTCCCAACACATGTATGTGTCTATGTACAGTATGTGTGATCAGCTGGCTTACAGACCTGACAGTCCTACAGTGGTTGGAAGAAAAGACCTTCTAAATCTTCTTCTCTCCTTGTGGATGCCACAGCCTGCCACTGAAGGAGTTGCTCAGTGCTGTCAGGGTGTCACTCACCACCTCTACTTCTTCAGTTTAAATGCTTGGCACTGTAGGAGAATTCCTATTAGCACATGCTAAGTGTATTGTAGAGAATGGAGCAGTGCTCTCATGGTCAATAGTGCTCCTTAGCAAAGTTTTCTTCACAGTCACAGTCAGTGCTCTCATTTCACACTTTAACATAGCTGTTTTCACAGCACTGAGAATAGCATTTACACACCATGCACATGTTACACATTTTCTATATACCACCACTGAGTGATGATGACAGTAACTTCCAATTCCAAGGCCTGCGAAGATTGAAATTCTAATGAATAAAAGATAATGACTTGTGGAGCTTTTGTCAGGCAGTTTCAGCTTATTTTCAATTATAACTAAAGTTTTTTTTTCCTTCTTGTGAATGAATTTCATCCCACTGCAGATACACCACACTCTGAGAATGTAGATGAACTGCAGCCAATTCGGCTTTAATGCACTTCACTCATTGCTTGTAGTTCATGATTGAAATTTACGACACCCATCGATTTTCCACTTATTTTTGAAGAGACAATGATCCCATATATGTGCTCAGACTGTGTTAAAAGATGCTGCTCTGCTGGATTACCTTATTTCCTGTTATGTACAATTACACGGTTAGCCATCAGATGTCTCAATCTGAATAACGAAGATGAAGGGAAAGCACAAGCCGAATTGAAAGTGTTCACTGTACATATTTAAGATAAATGTAGAATTGTAATCATTTCATACTAACATTGCCATAACTGGTTATATTGTTTACCCTGACTTCACAAGACTTCTCACTATCATATTAGGTCCAATCAAACTAGAGAACAGGGAGCAAGAGAGAGAGAGAGTGGGCAAGAGAGGAAGGGAGGGAAGGCCACTGGATATGAATTTCTGTTTCCCTGGTGACAGAAGTCTTCAGACTTGTCACTCAGAGAGGATCTGTGGGGAGCAGAGTAAAGTCCTGTCCTCATATCAGAGCAACTGACAAACCTGCTGAGACATATCTAACAGGTTGGATGATTGACGGTCCCACCCAAATAATAATGTCTAATTGGGGCAAGAGACATGGGCTTGTGATTTTAGGAATAGAGCTGTCTTTATCCATCAAAGTGTGTTCAATCATCACTTACACAATGTGCGCAAGGTTGTAATGTTTTCCTGCATTTTTTCCTATAATTCCATTTTTAATAGAACATTGATTTACAGTGTTACAGTTATAAATCATGCTTTGAGAATCAGCCTGAACTTGTTGAGTATTTTGTACTTATCACTAAGTCATTTTAATGAGCCTTTGAAGCACTCAAAAGTTTTAAACCAGCTATTACCTTCTTAGCACAATATGTCACAGATTAAAATTCTGGTGGTTGGATCCTAATGATGTATAAATGGCAGTGTGAAAAAAACAGGGGGTGCCCTATTCATGAATATACTTGCCTGTCCATGAACAGCATTATGACCAACATTAACATACTGTAGTGTATGCATATTAAGCCACACATGAGGCTGTTCCTAATTCCTAATATGGACTGTTTATTATTGACTGTCATCCAGTTTGAGAACTAAGGCTACAGAATTTAGTGGTAGTGAGGATTGCAATGGTATTATGGCAACCATGACTTTTATAGAGACAGCGCACAACAGTGCTATTAGAGAGAAAATGAAATGACAATGAATGTCTGTTTAACCATTGGTAATCAGCAATTGCATTGGTGCAGAGATGCTTTTATGGTCTTATTCTTTCCAGACTGTTCACCTGCACCATTTTATTTCGTCCTGCTTTTTCTTAACTTTATTTGCTAGCGCTGAGGGAAACATCAGATATTGCCAGATGGTTTTGTTTCCTCCTGCAAATAAACAAAGCCTGGCCTCCCTCCTTCTACCATCATCACTCCTCCATTCTCAACACTCCAGCACCATTGTAAAAAGCCCAGCCACCTCTGCCTAAAATGAAAAAAAAAGGGCATGCCTGTCTCTGACATTATATCTTAATTCCAGTGTAAATATGCTGTACAGCTGCTGTGACCCTCCAAACTCAAGTTTCCCTATACTGTTATATAGTTTCCCTATACTGTTAACTTGGGAGTTTGGAGGGTCACAGCGCCATACATTACATTAATGTAATCTGCACTTTTTAAAGTTAGCAGAACCTTTGTCTTAAATTAAACAGGTTTCATTCCATATATTCAGTTCCCTGTTAATATATATATTATTTATTGCCATAATATATAATAATAATAATAATAATTATATATATATATATATATATATATATATATATATATATATATATATATATATATATATATATATATATATATATATATATATATATATATATATATATATATATATATATAAAAATTTTTCTTCAAAGGTTGAGGGTCATTAGAAGCTTTGTCATGAAAGAAAAGGAAACCTGAAATGAGTACATTTTGTAACAAATGTAACATGTTACATTTCAAGTTTGATTAGAATAAATCTCAATCACTTCTTTCTTTTTGGTTCAAGGTGCAAGTACAATACATCTTTAATAATCAATGTCACTGACAGTCAAGTCACACCCTCCTGCCGCAGATCTCTCATAACTCCTTGCTCGGACATCTATGATAGATATTTTAATTCACTCTTGATAGAATGAGAATGTCTGCCAAATGCTGTTAATGTAAAATCTTTCTATTATTAACAGACTGGAGCTGATTCAGACATTTACATTACATGTACGTCTTTTACAATCAGTAGTTAGGGTTACTAACATGGATTTGAATATGGGTCACCCTACACTGGAGACACTTGCTGGAACAGAGTAGACAAAACCTCAGTCCATCCATCCTCACCTCCCAGCTGGACAAAACCTATGTTTGCTGTGCGGAGGACAAGGTGCAAGTGCAAGACATCTTTCTTTTATTAAGAGAAAACAGAACGATGGCCAAACAAAATAGAAAAATGTTCTCTTCACAACAAGTGAACACAACTGAACACCAACCAAGACTTGAACAAAACTCGAGCATTAATGCACATCTAGGGATATGTGGACATGATGAACTTTGGCAAGACAAAACAATGACATAGCGCAACCTGGTGGGCCAATGGCATTGCAGAAAGAAATGTGTTCATGAATGTTTTCAATACTAACATCTGGAGCGTGTATTGTAGTAGTTTTTTTAAATTTTAAATCCAAGTCAGGTCATATAAACTGAGCCAGGTCATAAAAAGTGACACTTAAAAGTAATGAGATTTTTATTTCAGTCTCTCTTTTTGTTCCCATGTGGCTACAGGTGTGACCTGGATGATGCTCCTTTGTGTCCAAGTCTGAGGCCATTGCCTCAATGGCAAGAGGACTGCTCCGAAAATGAGGTGTCACTGCAGATTACACTTGCTGCTGATGCTCTAGCTGGCTGCAGGACAGGCAGGCCGACACCAGCTCTGGGAGTAATGGCTCCCAAACCCGCCCGCAATAAGTGACAGAAATTGGTGCTGATGTGGTATTTACCTCAGAGCCAGAGAGGACGGGGGCTGTTCTCTAATGCAGAATGACTGGAGTAGTCAAACAGCCCTCCTATCTCTTTCCCCAAGAACCTTCACCTGAAACTCTGTCGCGGCTGATTTCTGAGCTGCAGTGCTTCAGCTTTTTTAAAGAAAAGGCTGAAGCATGATGATGAAAAGATCAAAGAGTGCTTTGAAATGTTTTTGGTGAAGGTACAAAATGGAAGGTGTGAAAGAAAGGAATGAGAAGGGAAAGGCATCATGGCTTGAGAAGAGCTGTGAAAAGATTAGTGTGGTGTCAGGCTTGCTTGAGATGTCTACTCAGGATTCTTGTTTTGTTTGGTCCCCAGATGCGTCCACATCCCTCTCGTCACCCCTCTCTTGGAAAAGCAAGTGATCCACAGGGGATTTGCACCAGAGCCCTGGCTCACATCTGTGATGACCCTTTTCTTGTCCCTGTAGCTCTTCAATACTCAAGTCCCCTTTTGCTAGAAAAGACGAGACCCTCCAGTCACGCAGACGTCTTATTCACAGCATGCAGAGCTCTCCCCACTTGCGGAGATAAATCATCTTTCCTCGCCCTTTCCTGCAGTCCTGACAGCAGCTGCCTGAGGAGAAATCTAATTCACATCCCTCTCTTTACCGCATGCATTATAAACCCATTCAGTTTCAGAGTTATTCCTGATTTCATTACAATGATTTTATTCTCACATTCCACTCAGCTGACTGTTTATTTCGCTGGATTAAAGTAAGACAAAAATAAGATTATTTTTTCTTTTTTTTTTTGTAAATTAAACTGAGTGATTCTCATTACACAGATGAGTGAGATCCAATTATATGCAGACTGATATACAGTTTTAATTAATTTGAATTTACATTGCATGGTGCTTGGAATTAATATTCCTGTTTATAATCTGCAGGAATCTGCGCGGCGGCTTTGATTGACTAAATTTTGCTTCTGAATGCAAATGTTGCAGGGATGGCTGCGCTGGAGCCTCCACACCTGCAGGGGGTGCCATGTAGCTTCCACAGACGAGGTCAGAACCTTGTTGGGCCTGGCTGGCTGGAGGACACCCACTGGAGAGACAATTAGAGCCAACAGGGTTGGCATAGTACAGAACTGGTGATGAATTGCAGCAGTCGCAGACAAAGACACACAAAATTAACTCTGGTGTATTTATCCAGCAGACCTCCACTGTCTATCCGGCCGATGTGACAGCTGGGCTTTGCCTGGCAGTTATGTCATCACTGGGACAGGCAGAAGCAGAACTATGAGCAATAAAAAAAAGAAACATGTTTCCTAAATGCAGGACTCTGTTGTCACTCTGTTTAAAGGCAGCAGGTTAAAGCAGGTTCACTGGGGAAACTGCTTGGCATGAAGTGGAAAGATCAAGAGAAGAGACTTTATAGTATTTGGTCGGTTTGGAACTATAAATATTGGAGTTGCTTTTTAAAGAGGATGATATAGCTGAACGATCGGATTTCCTCCAAATTTACATGATTTTGCCACCGTACTTCAAGCCACAGCTATTTATGCCCCACCGATCTTTTAAACCCAGAATTATAATTAGCACAGTTTGAGCATTCAGCCTGAATGACTTCTATTTAGGGATGTAATCCTGTTTTTCATCCTGCACTGAGCAATATGTGGGCGTTCAAGGAAAATGCAGTGTAGAACGGCACCATGTGAACCATATGAACTATGTAGATGCACACATGGGTGTGGGCGTTTGACATAATAACCACACTGTTAATGGGATTGTGACGATTTGTATGTTGAGCTGAGCTTTGGGTGTGAGAAGTTGCTAGTAATGCAAGTACCCAGAACCAATACATCTCTTCCTTCCCAAGGAATATGACAAAAAACTGTGAGTAAAATGCATCATCTAACCTCCTGCTGAGCGTTCTGCTTAATGCTGCTTTCACAACAAAACATAAAACAAGTAAACTGGGTTCAGGACTCTTCAATGCATACAGTCAGGGGCAAAAGTTTTGAGAATGACATAACTCCTGCTCTTCACAAAGTTTACTGCTTCAATAATTTTAGACCTTTTTGTCAGTTGTTTTTGTGGTGTGTATTTACAGTTTAATTCTAAGCATTTCAAATGAGTTTATTGACAATTACATCATTTTTATGCAAAGAGTCCATATTTGCAGTGTTGGCCCTTTGTCCCAAGAGCTCTGCAATTCGTCATGCTGTCAGTCAACTTCTGGGCCAAATCCTGACTGATTGTAACCAACCCATTCCTTCACAATCAGTGCTTGGAGTTTGTCAAAATATGTCGGCTTTTGTTTGTCTAGCTGCTTCTTGAGCATTGACCACAAGTTCTCAAATGGATTAAGGTTCAGGGAGTTTCCTGGCCATTGACCCAAAATTTCAATGTTTTATTCCCTGAGCCACTTTGGTCTTATGGCATGGTGCTCCATCATGCTGAAAAAGGCATTGTTCTTCACCAAACTGTTCTTGGATATTTGGAAAAAGTAGCTGTTGGAGGATGTTGTTTTGTTACCATTCTTTATTCATGGCTGTGTTCTTAAACAATATTGTGAGTGAGCCAACTCCCTTGGATGAAAAGCAGCCCCACACATGAATGGTCTCAAGATGGTTTACTTTTGGCACGAGACAGGACTGAAGGTAGTGCTCACCTTTGCTTCTCCGGACAATCAGAATGGCTTCATCTGAGAAAATGACTTTACCCCAATCCTCAAGTCCAATCCTTGTAGTACTTGCAGAATATCCGTCTGTGCTTGATTTCTTCCTTGGAGAGAAGTGGCTTCTTTGTTGCCCTTCTTGACACCAGGCCATCCTCCAAAAGTCTTCGCCTCACTGTGTGTGTAGATGCACTCACACCTACCTGCTGCCATTCCTGAGCAAGCTCTGCACTGGTGGCACCCTGATCCCGCTGCTGAATCATCTTTAGGAGATGGTCCTGGCACTTGCTGGACTTTCTTGGGCAACCTGAAGGCTTCTTCAAAACACTTGAAACCAACACTGAAGTTTTTGATGATCCGATAAATGGTTGATTTAGGTGCAATCTTAGTAGCAGCGTCACCTGGTTCCGTGTTCATGCTGCCACACAACCGAGGTCATGTGACAGAACAATGATTTCAAGCATCACCCTCCTTTTAAAGCATTCAGTCTGCTATTCTAACTCAATCAGTATGACAGAATGATCTCCAGCCTCGTGAGTAATGACGGGTTAAATGAGTAAACATACCTTTAATTACCTTATCTTTAATATTAGAAATGAAAAACATGAGTTAGTAGGTTACAATCTGAATAAATATAACTTGTTATGCTTGAAATGTCATGCTTTTTTATTTGTTCATATATGATTTTATTTTGTCAATAATCCTTCATAGTAAACAGGTCATAAAAAGGGTTTACTGATTTTCAATTTTGTGACACCATGTTTTATTGAGGTACCTTACAATTAGAGGCACCAATGAGGCCTATATTTGTTTGTGCATACATCAGTAATCACCTGTGTTGCCATGTTGGGCAGTTTTGTATTTGAAATTTGACTGGGAATAATGCCCATTGAGGAGGTGTATTGAGGAGCATAATTCTCAAAATCTCAACATATCACAGTATGTAATAGTGTTAAATACTTTCCAGATATGCCTTTTTGAATTATTTAGGATGCATGTTCAACACTGAGTATAACTGGTTCTACACTGTCCTATACTAAAATTGAACTTCACAGAAAAAAAATAAGGCTCTATGTCTTCACCGGTGTCTCCAAAACTAATTCAGGAAGGAAAGAAGAAATCAGACCATGACCACTAGGACAATATTTTAAACATTTAATTGAAACAAAAGGGAGCTCTAATGTATCTACAAAATTGTAAAATGTATCTCTGAATGTAGCAAAAACCCTGCAGAAATCCAAACACTGAGGAAAGGACACAGGACACCCTGCACTGTCACCTCTACCAGTGATGGCACAGGAGATCAGAACACAGCACTTAATTTTTACATGAATATTTCTTTTTTTTTAACTGCTTATACATAAAGGGTGCAGGGAGTCAGAAGCATGAAAAACACAGACACACACACACACACACACACACACACACACACACACACACCTGAGTATGTGCATTGCCAATCGACCTTTCATTTACATTTATGGCATTTAGCACATGCTTTTGTCCAAAGTGACCTACATCAGCGATGTAACCTGATGTCACTGTAGATAATGATGAAAAGCTTGTTATGATTATTAACATATTTATAATATTTTAATGACCTTAAAAAAACACCCTTGCCTTCGTTTTTTCTCCTAAAATCCATGCAAATGATACAAAGAGACGTGTGGCAGGTTCAGAAGGTGAATCCTCCGTTCTTTTGTTTACGACTGCTGCTTATTTGTATTCTGTGGAGTTGAAGACCCTAGCAGCACCCCCACCATCAGTTCCATCCCTTTTCTGTCCCCTTTGTTCCTGCCTGCGTAATCTCAGGGTCATCCAGCTTGTAGGGGATTTCAGTTTCCTATCTGCAATTTCAATTGCCGCCAGTGCCATGGCCACATCCATTAACATCTGCTGCTGGAACGTTTAAAGATGTAAAGATTCAAGATTCTCCATCTCTCTCCTCTCCCTCTTATTCGGACAATAGCAGAATGAGAATAGCTCTGTAAACAGGGGTGAGAGATGTTGCTGTGAATGTGTTATTCATATATAAGTTAGAAGCTGCTCATGAGGTAGATGAGCTGGTGGGTTTTATACGGAGCAAAAATCTGAAATAATTGCCATTTTGAAATAATTATACTGCAAGACTAAATTCAAGCTGTGAGCATATAACCAGCATATTAAATTAGAATATCAATGCACCTCCAGTACACTCAAAGCGCATTGAAAATATATATGTTATTACTATTAATGAAAGTTTATCACATATTGACAATATAAAAAATTCATTAACACAGGCTTACACAGAAGTGTCCTTCATGCTACAAGACTTGGAAAAAGCTAATTTAATGGAAGGTGCTTTTATGAGTGTTGATGTTATAAGTCGCTCTGGATAAGAGCGTCTGTCAAATGCCTTAAATGTAAATGTGATATGTACACAGTCATCAAGTCAAGCATGAACACTGTTCATTTCGTCTTTGTTAGGCTGTTCTAGTTAAGAAATAGGGCCACTATTAACACTAGCATATTACTATAACCACGAGGCACTGAATGAAGCACCCAGACCACCTCCAATGATGAGACCACCTGGCAATGAGTTTCTGACCAGATGACCCAGCGTGACATACCAGAGGTGCACCACAGCCACCACCTCTAGAACATAGAGTATCACAATGACAATCACGTCCCTTTTTTTCACTGATACCAATTGCAGGCTCACTCTATCCTGGAAGGACGTCCCTCTTTGTATCATTCCTTCCCAAGGTTTCTTCCTTTCTTTTTTCCCCACTCCTTTTTTTAGTGGAGTGGAGTGGAGTGCAGAAGGGTCAACTTTAGGCCCTGTTAAAGCCCATTGAAACATACTCTATGTGATTATGGGCTATATAAGAAATAAATGTTGTTGTTGATTATTAGGTGGTATAGGAGCAGTGCATCCATCCAGGTGGGTTGGTCTGTGATTAGTAAGCAGGAGAATGCAACCAAGCAAATGAGGCTGGGGGTGAAATACATACTAAATGCATCAGATATATCATGTACATGCAACAAAAATACTTTAAAAGGCCTCATGTTAATATTAGCATGACTAAAGAAGGCCAGGCAAATGTCCAGTGTGGCCTTTGGCTAAGCAGCTCTGCCTATAATCCTTCTCACTTATTTATCTCACCGTTTGTAGATTAGAATCCATTTTTCACATTGCATTATTGAAAAAATAGTAAGCAAAGTAGAGGTAAGACACAGAGACTCAATCGTCAATTTATTTACACTTACAGCATTTAACAGTAGTGCAATCAGCTGATATCTTTTACAATGGGACACAATGGTAGATGAACCTGTGACTTTTCCTGGACTATAAAACCCAATTCACTACAGCTTGGACATGCCACCCATCTTGGACCTCAAGCTGAATACTTTGAGACACAGATGGAAGAAAGGAATCAGCGAAGGCAAATGCAGATGGAACATGCTGCTTGCTGCCCTTTCAGATTAAAATTGCAGAATGGCGCTCACATATATTAATAGTAATATTAATCATTATTTAAATAACACTTGTTCTTACATCTGAGATCTGTTTGCTGACCATTGAACAAGCCTTTTTAGTTTAGCTTGCTCTAAATCTTAGTTTCATAAAAGTGAAGCGAAAGTGATTAGTTGTCATATTAGTTGTCACACACCACAGTACAGCACCCAGTGAAATGTGAGCAGTGGGCAGCCATGACAGGTCCCCGGGGTTCAGTGTGTGGGGACGGTGCTTTGCTCAGTGGCTCAGTGCCAGGATTCCAACTGCCAACCTTCTGATTACGGGTCCGTTTCCTTACCCGCTAGACGAGCCACTGCCCCAGTAAACAGCCACTGCCCCTGTTTTACTTCAGGAAGGTTTATCAAGCACTTGATTGTAGCACATTTGATTATTTTGAGAATTATCAGAATTTTCATTGCAGATGAAATACCTTGATGGACCTCTCTTTTAAAATTATGTCGAACTTGCTCTAGTATTTTTGTTTCTGGTGAGCTAAAGACATTTGTCGGTAAATGTTGACTATTCATCAATTTTGTATTGGCCTTCAATATCAATGATTGTTAGATAGAAAGAAGGCCATTTGTATATGAACTCAGCTCATTCCCACCTTCTATTTCCTATTACTAAAGCCTTCAGTGTCATCTAATGTCACCCAACACCCCCTCCCCCGAAATGTGATTTTTTGATGTGCAAATATACAATAGAACAGAACAATCAGTCCAACTGCTTTATTGCTTATAACTGCACAGCCTCACTGTATGCAAAGGTATAATAAACGTAACAGTTAATTACTTTTGAGGGAAAATATTAAAAAGTGGGTAACTATACCTGCACTCACAATAAAAAAGATTCATGGATTAAGATTAAAAATCAGTGGAGGTAAATGGATCTGAAAATAATGTTGAATGGTAAATGATGATGGTAAGAGGGTCTTCAATGCCAAAGTGAATTTTGAACTTGAACTTTGCAGGCACATACTGTGCATTACATACAAAATGTAAAAATGTGAAAAATTTGAGCGCTCTTTTGGAAGCTCACCTATTGTAGTATCTGGTGACTAAGTCACTATTTTCTGCATTTTAAAAGAAGGGATATAAACAGGTCATAAAAATTGCCAGAACAGAGAAGAAAACTCAGAGAAGAAAAATATTTGGCCCAATATACAGTGTGGCACCATGCAAATTTACTATAGCTATCATAACACTGCCTACTGTGTCATTTAATAATTTGGGATTAAATAATGTCCAAGGAAACCACTGGAGAAGCAGAACACAATTACATACAAACTAGCCCTAGGTGCACCAGCAGGCTTAATGATTGGGAATACATGAGCAAAACAGGTTCGTATGCACTAATAATACACAGGGAAAAAGCAACAGCATAAAATTACACTGAACTCATCTCCACTGTTACAAACAATTACAACACATCACCAAAAAAATAACCAGATAATAAGGTTTGTTCACTGCATTAGTTTCACACACACACCTACAAAATATGAAGTTTAATCCCTGAAAATTTCATGAATGTTGTTTAAAAACTGTGGTACTATCTGCAGTGAGAAAAAGTGGTAGAGAAAAGGAATAAGATATTATTCTTATTATAGTTATTATTATTATTATTATTGTTATTATTTTTATTGGAAGAAGAAGAAGAAATAAAAGATTAATCCTGGAAGTTGGCTGATTTCAAACAAGTTAATAATGGAATATTATTTTCTCTATTTCTCTTTCTCTCATTCCTTTTTCACTACAGTCTATAGAAGGTAGATTGTCTACAGCCCTGATTTGAATTAGTCCTCCTCCTCAGTGTGGAGCTCGTGATAAGGCTCTTGGGATTCTCCCATCTTCCTCCTCTCGTCTGTGGGTCTGGGGTTATCTGTGGCAGGGCCTCTGTCAGGGGGAAGGCAGGACTATTTCCACCCATGGTGTCAGTGACAGTTTCTTTAATGCAGATAAGTGGTGAGTGGTGCTGCTGAGTGGTGTAGAGGACAAGGGCTGACTGGAGAGACGCAGACTCTCTCCCCCTCTTGGCTCCACAGGAAGGCTAATGTACATCTTCCTCGCTGACAAATAGAGATTTAAAGTCAGAGGCAGTATTTACTGATCCACTAAAATGTCAAAAAATATTGTTCCTTGCTTAAATAAAACATTTAGATAATTTGTGATTAGTATAACACAAGTTAAAAAAATTCAGATAAAATGATTTGTGTTTAAGCAATAATACATGAGATGAATGATATTTCCAATCATTTGCCAAGTTAGTCACTGGTGCGTAATATCTGACTCTGCAAACACAAAGCCAGCTGCACTGTGTGCCCCCTCTTGGCCTTCAAATTGAGCAAACTGCAAATAGAAAACGCATGTAACAGAAACATGTTTCCATGAGGTAGAACTTCAACTGATTGGAAAATGGAAACACTTTACAGGTCACATAATATTTAATATTATGAAATACATCACTGGATAAAAATGCAGTCATTCCACAATTGTGTTGAGTATCAACTTTTTAAAAATATGAATTCAACTTTGTGTAGATCTGTAAAAGAAACATAAACCGCTTTAATGTTTCCATGTAAACAGCATTTTAAAAAAAATGAACTTAAGAGAATGTCAACCTCAGAGGTTCCATAAAGCCAGTTCAGGACCATAAGTGAGCTGCCTAAGTAAAACATCACTGTGTTTAAAGCGTGAAACAATTCAAAGCCAGTCAAATGGTGTAATTAGTTGCTATAGAAAATGTCTGAATGCTGTCATAACAGCTACAAAACGTTACTAATGCAATTTGAAGCAGATGCGTGCATCAGACCTGGGCAGCACCTTTTTCTGTGGGAAGACAATGGTAAGGTAGAAAAGCTGAGAAGCTTGGAAGAGGGACAGAAGGGAGAGAGAGAGAGAGAGAGAGAGAGAGAGCAGTGCAGTTTTCAGCATCATTACCTGGTGGTGGGATCCACCTCTAGTCCAGCCTGGAGTAAAATATCCCCATTTTAATATTTATCAAATTACACTGCTCTGTGTGAGTAATCTCCCTGAGATAGAGGAATACTTCCTGGAGCTTTTGACCAACGGCATATTTTAGTGCTCCTGGGCCGGAAAGGATGGTTATGCATAAGTGAAGGATTTTCCTTCACTTTTCTTTTGTTTGAAAAATCTGTCCATTTACTAAAAGATATTCTACAGCCAAAAGGTTTAATTCATATAAAAGTGCATAATGTTATTTATTTGAAAAGTGTTGCATTATTTTGGACAGTAAAATATAACAACATTTTTAAATGTCTTATAATGTTAAAAAGGTAATGTCCATTTTTGTAAATTTTGAGCTCAATAGACCTTAACAGCGTGCAGAGAGACCCCATAAGAAAAGCTTCTTGCCTCACACAGCGGCAGAAGCTTGCAGTCTTGTGTCTTGTCTTGCATTATGGGTTACAGGTAGGTGAGTGCTGCTCCTCAATTGTGTTTAACAGTTTTCACGGGGAGTGAAAATAGCCTGCGGGCTCCTGTAGCATATTGCAATCAACAGACTAGCCTTTTTTCTGTTACCATGGCAACCAGGGCTGAGCGTTTGCACCATCCAATTATCTCACACATTTGGAGGAGAGCTGTGGGAAACCTGCTGGCACTAACCTATCACAGAGTGCTATGCTTTATTTTGAGATGACTGAAGCTGCTGTTTTCTTGCACTTAACAGGAATGTTTACCGTCGAGATGCCATTCAGACTGTAGCCAAGCCCCCAAAACCGAGCCTCGCATGAAAATGACCTTCAAAGAGTTCATCTGCATTCTGCCAGCTTTTTGTTTTGTTCTATAGCATCACCTGCAACACTGATCGCTGGATGATTTCTGCTTTGAGTTTGAGACTAAAAGGAGAAGACTGTGAAACAGGAGGAGAGAGAATGAGAGAGCGAGGTTACAGACCTATGTTGTCTCTTCGTGTCTTCCACTAAAAAGCTTTCAGATCAAAGCTATGCCACCAAAAAGAAGCAAAAAATAGGTGTTCGGCTAAAAACCACATCTTACATATGAACTACATATAACATATGAACTAAACTGCTCAAACAAATAAAGGGAACACAAAAATAATATATCCTAGATCTGAATGAATAAAATATTCATTGAAATTTTGTTCTTTACATACTTTAATGTGCTGACATCAAAACCACACAAAAAATATTGATGAATGTATCTATCCATGATTGATTTAGCATCAAACTCAAAATTAAAGTGGAAAACACACACTTGCCTGTATGACCTCCTTACAATGCCTGGGCATGCTCCTGATGAGGTGGAGGATGGTCTCCAGAGGTATCTCCTCCCAGACCTGGACTAAAGCATGGAGAGAGACAGATGTGCTCAATTGGATTCAGGTCTGGGGAACGGACGGGCCAGTCCATATCAATGCTTTTGTCTTGCAGGATCTGCTGATACAGTCCAGCCACATGAGGCATTGTCTAGCATTGTCTTGCATTGGGAGGAACCCAGGGCCAACTACACTAGCATATGGTCTCAGAATGGGTCTGAGGATCTCATCTCAGTACCTAATGGCAGTCAGGCTAGCTCTGGCAAGCACATGGAGGGCCAAATAATTTTCATTCCACAACATTTGCACCACAGCATGTGAATTTATTTGTCAATGTTGCTTCCTGAGTGGACATTTGACAGAAATGTGATTGACAACATTCTGTTGTCTGAGTGTTTCCTATATTTTTTTAACAGTGTATATGGACGAGAGGGATGACCCATGCTGGCAGTGCTAAATGTAAAAGTTAAGGAAATGGGTCATACCATGTGGGGTGAGGAATGAATTGTAGGAGCACAACATAAAAATAAAATAGATTTAAATAAACAAACTGAAACCTGGCATGATGGCTAAACACATATCATAACATGGGGTCAACCAATAATGCAGGACAAAAGACCAACTTAAAAAGGCAAACTCCAAATCACCCTAAAACCCCTTACACCTGTTTGGTTCTAATGGCCGTGAAACAGTCATGTGGTGCCAGCTGCTGTCTCCAGGGTAACCGGTGGCAACACAAAAACACAACCAAGCTGCATGGTTAAAATGCAGTGAGCATAAGGCCTTAAATGTATCAGAAGAATGTATCCTGTCTCTCAGACATATCCTGCAGGTTCACTCTCGACAACATTCGCAAGATTAGGCCTTTTCTCTCGCAACAGGCTATGCAGCTCCTCGTCCAGGCAATGGTCATCTCCAAACTCGACTATTGTAACTCTCTCCTGGATGGAGCCTCTGCAGTCACCATAAAACCACTCCAGATGATCCAAAATATGGCAGCCCGTCTCATCTTCAATCAGCCAAAATACACCCATGTTACACCTCTTCTTACCTCTCTCCACTGGCTCCCGGTAGCTGCTCGCATTGAGTTCAAACCCTTGATACTCGCCTACAGGTCTGTACATGGAACTGCACCCTCCTATATCAATACAATACTACCTAGCTACACTCCTGCACGCTCTCTCAGATCAGCAAATGAAAGGAGACTGAAAATCCCCTCTTCACGGGGTCTCCGATTCCAATCAACTCTGTTGTTGTCCCTGGCTGGTGGAACAACCTGCCCTCCTCTATTCGACTAGCCGAGACTACCACCACCTTTAAGAAGCAGGTGAAAACCTGCTTATTCAAAAAGTATTTCAGACAAATCTAACACTTACACATGCACATGCGTACACATTGCACAAAACAATACAAAAATATATATGTATTATAATTTTTCTTCGTCTAGCACTTAACAATCTCCGAGCATGCTCTTTGCTGACAAGTTAGGCCTTATCAGGGCTCTTAGTTTTGTAAACTCAAAATTCTAAAGAAATCGAACGAGAATTGTAAGTCGCTTTGGATAAAAGCTGCAAAAATAAAGTAAAGTAAAGTAAAAAATATATTAAAAGTGCAGTGAGATTCAGGGGGAATTGTTATCAGAAATTCATTAATATTCATTAATTAGTGTTTAATCAGCTGAAATCATTTTGGTTTTGTACACTAAGAAACTCTCTACATACAAAGGATGGGTCATCTTCCCTCAAATGAATATTGTTTCTATGGTAACTCATCACAACTGTAGACAACTGTAGACAACTGTGGTGTGACGCGTGCACTGAAAATATATGCACAGCAGAAAGGTACACAAAAATCTGATAGTCTGCTCAATAAGAAAAAAAAAATTCTTATGAGATTTAAAACAGTTTTTTTTTTGTTTTTTTTAAACAGAGATACCGCTTAAAAGCCAGTTCTTATGTATATTGGTTTTCTCAAATGTAATTTAAAGGAAAAGGAAAAAAAGTGACTGATTTTTTTTTCCTTAAAAGCAGTTGTGAAAAGAAAAAGTCAATTTTTAATTTTAATAGCCATAAAATTGAGTTACTTAAAACCTTTTGATGCATATAAAGGAGGCACTTGTCATTTTGAAAGATGTAATTAAATGAAGCTAGACATCTAGACATGACCACACACTTTTTGCCTAAATATATCCTGTAATGTAACTCACAGGGAGCGACGTGAGCCCTGGAGGACTTGGAGTGACAGATACTCGAGTAAATACTACTCCCTGCTCGGCTTGTGACTTAAAGCAGATGTGAAAGAAGCAGCTTGTTTCTCTTGATTAAAGTCCCCTTGCAATTTAGCACTGAAGACTTCAAATGGTCTGATGCACACCAGACCATTTGAAGACTTCAAATGGTCTGGTGTGCATCAGGAGGAATGCAGTTCCTCAAACTGCACAGAAAGATGGCTGTGCAAAATGTCAATATAGAAGCATGCCATGAAATCCTAAATGATGGAGCTTCCCAAACATTTTTATATAAGGACAAATATATATATTTTTTTGTCTAATATTGGATGCAAACAGAAGAAAAATCCATCAGAACACAAGTGTAACGGGCAAGAGTTTGTCACGGGGGACCTCTGTTTAATCTGCATTTAGTGTCACCCTCCAGCCTCTAGGGGGCGCTCAGGGATGATCAGGGGCTCAGCCATATTACCAAAGTGGCAAGCAGGGTGTGAAACCAGGTGGCAAATGCTGCAAGCATTGGACACCAGTCAAAGGAATCTACATGCAATACCAGCGTGTTTGTTATACATGTAAGTTCTGTTGGTGTGTATATTCCATGGTTGGCTTTGTAGGTGTTTGTTGCGAATATGTAGTTAACGCCATTTACCTGCTATTTTTTCCTCCCTTTCTGTTCTTTTCTTTATTTATTTGCCTTTGGATGTTCCTTGATCCTGGGGGAAGGCGGGTTGCAATTTTGCTGTTTGAATCAGGTTCGACTCCTGGCTGGCTTGTGCTTTAGGGCAGTGGTGGCCTTGCGGTTAAGGAAGTACAGTTTAATGTTTTTGCTCGTTTATTCTTTGTATTTTTTTTGACATTTTTATTGCTGGACATTTTGAACTTTTTGGAGTGGTGTATGATTGTGCTGGTGTCATGTAAATATGTAAAAATGTAAATACAAATGGCAAATAGGGTAAATGTGCTGTGGTATCCCTGACCTCTTCTGAGCAACCATATAGCAACCGAGAGGAACGTTACACACTCTACCAGGTCTACCAGAAAGATGATTATGCATATTGCGGATGCAGGTGACAGTGTATTTCTTGGTACCATCCCAAACCCGGGTAAACAGGGAGCAATGCATCAGGAAGGGCATCCGGGCATAAAACCTTGCCATGTTGATTGTGTAGACAAGCAGACCGGTTCCGCTGTGGCAACCCCTAACAGGAGAAGCCAAAATAAAATGAAGATACAGGTTACAATTTTGAGAATGCCTCCCTGCTGTTGGCTCTGCTACGACAAAATGCAAAGCAATTCAAATGTAAACCACTGTAAAAACAATGAAGACCATGTGGTGTGGGAGAGGAGAATAAGAGTGTGTAGAAAAAACTCTTTCTCCCTCCACACAAAGCACTGTATTCAACCACTCCAATTTGATGTTACCTGGCAGAAAGAGGCATGGCACAGTAGAGGTTAAAAATGAACAGTTTCTAATTTATTAACACCGGTAAATAATTATTGTAGTTATATATGTAGTTATATATGTGAATATTGAATGTAAAAAGGTACCAAGGTTACAGAGACAATAAAAATGAGAAGAAAGAGTAAAGAGGGAGAAGAGAGGGGGAGAGAAAGGCTCAGAAGCCTTACGGCTTCTGATGGAAAACCCCCTGAGCAAGAAAGCTCAGAGGTCCTTTTTCCACATGTGAGCAGACTTTTATACCCCTGGCCTACAGGAAGTTGTCACTGGCCTACAGGAAGTTGTCACTGGCCTACAGGAAGTTGTCACTGACCAATCAGAACCTGTTGTTTCTGATGTCACGCCCCCGGTGCCTCCCATTTGGGGAAGACAAAGAGGGTGGGCGGTCCAGACGGCTGATACTTCACACGTAACCATCAGACAAGAGACATGTAAAACAGAGGTGTCGAATCTTCACGCACAACCAATGTCCATTCTTACAGATGGCCGGTTGATCCCCTGGGGCACTCAAGTATTCAGGGTCCATGGGGATCACAATTGGGTCATGTATCTGCTTGCTTCCTGGTCAGTCGGGAATTCAAATGTAGCCGATAGTTGTGGTTCTGTGTCCTTTGCGATCTTCAGGCGTCTGAGATCACCCTTGCAGGAAAACCTGCCTTCTTGACATAGATCAACACAGCAGCATACATAGAATATTCAACTTGATGCAGGGCTTTTCACTCTTGGTTGGGTTCTTTGTCTGGAGTGTGATGAATTTAAAAGGTTGTAGGTTGGCATACAGATTGTGCATGTAGAAAAACTGTGTTCATTGTACATTAAAACCAAACCAGAAAAACAAATGACAACAATGATCAGATACTGTAATGCAAAAAACATGTAAATATAGTGGGAGGCTTAAAATGATATCAGGGAATTCATAACTCCGCAGATTTGCACTGACTGACTGAGTCTAATCAACAACAGTGGACGGAAAATAAATACAAATAAAAAGTCCCGCTTGTTGCCATGTGATTAAAGAATTTGCACCTTTATTAGGGAATTCATAACTCTGCGAATTTGCATCGGCTGACGAAGTTCAATCAACAACAGTGGCCGGAAAAATAAACACAAATAAAAATCCCGCTTGTTGCCATGTGATTAGAGAATTACACCTTTATCACTAAAAGCTATTATTTGAGATTATGGCATTGTTGAGGTGTTCAGAGAGAAAAACAGTTTCACATAAATATAAATTCTGATCCTAAACATGTTGATCATACTGAACATGAATTTAAAATGTAAAGAATTAATTTTAACAGTGCAATTTCCAATCCCTGATCAGTTATTATCAAATTGTTCACCGTGGGACATGGTTTATGATGTTCAATGTAATACCGGTAATCTAAAATGTCACAAATCCTGGTTATTACTGGTTACAGTTTGGTTTGTGGGTTCATCTATTGTGCCAGCCATATCTACATGCCACATTGTAAGAGATACAGTAATTAGTCTATGTTCATTTTATACCTTGTCGGAGTGGATCCGGATTTAGAAATGCCTCGGTTTCTACGGTCCTGGGCTTTTTAGGATATGTAGATCCTTTTTATTTAAATTAAAGCACATAGATTCTATTCCCCCCTATGCAGTAAAATTCAGATAAAAGAGACTTACGGTCACAGATCCACATCCGAGCAAAGGTATCACGTCGGGATCACCATTTGTAAAAACAATGAAGACCATGTGGTGTGGGAGAGGAGAATAAGAGTGTGTAGAAAAAACTCTTTCTCCCTCCACACAAAGCACTGTATTCAACCACTCCAATTTGATGTTACCTGGCAGAAAGAGGCATGGCACAGTAGAGGTTAAAAATGAACAGTTTCTAATTTATTAACACCGGTAAATAATTATTGTAGTTACATGTGAATATTGAATGTAAAAAGGTACCAAGGTTATAGAGAAAATAAAAATGAGAAGAAAGAGTAAAGAGGGAGAAGAGAAAGAGAGGGGGAGAGAAAGGCTCAGAAGTCTTCTGGCTTCTGATGGAAAACCCCCTGAGCAAGAAAGCTCAGAGGTCCTTTTTCCACATGTGAGCAGACTTTTATACCCCTGGCCTACAGGAAGTTGTCACTGGCCTACAGGAAGTTGTCACTGACCAATCAGAACCTGCTGTTTCTGATGTCACGCCCCCGGGGCCTCCCATTTGGGGAAGACAAAGAGGGTGGGCGGTCCTGACGGCTGATACTTCACACGTAACCGTCAGACAAAAGACATGTAAAACAGAGGTGTCGAATCTTCACGCACAACCACGACACAGGAATGTCACACTTCCCCCTGCAGACATCTGTTATGCAAGGCAAAAGCAGGCTCCCGTGATGTCCATTCTTACACCACAAAACAAGTAAAAATGACCCGTTTGATATCTTTTGATATCTTGGCTTAGGGTTATTGTACAGTTAAAGAGTGCTCTGGAGCAGGTTTTCCTCCAGAATGTCTCTGTACATTCCTGCATTCCTCTTTCTTTCTATCATCAGTAGTCTCCCAGTTCCTGTAGCTGAAAAACATCCCCACAGCATGATGCTGCCACCACGATTCTTCACTTTAGGGATAATATTGGCCTGGTGATGAGCGGTGCCTGGTTTCCTCCAAACGTGAGGCCTGACATTCACACCATTCACTCATTCTAGAAGGTTCTCCTCTGTCCACAAAGGACCTCCGGGGCTCTGACAGTGACCGGGTTCTTTGCCACCTCTATGACTAAGGCCTTTCTCCCTTGATCATTCAGTTTATGTGGCCAGCCAGGTCTAGGAAGGTTTTGAACTTACATTTACATTTACAGCATATATCAGACGCCCTTATCCAGAGCGACTTACAATGAGTATTTACAGGGACAGTCTCCCTGGAGCAACTTAAGTGTCTTGCTCAGGAACACAATGAACCCGGGTCTTCTGGTTCACAGGCGAGTGTCTTACCCACTAGGCTCCTACCACCTTGGAACTTCCACTTATGGATGATTGAGGTCACTGTGCTCATTGAGACCTTCAATGAAGCAGAACCTTTTCTGTAACCTTCCTCAGATTTGTGCCTCAAGACAATCCTTTCTCGGAGGTTAACAGACAATTCCTTTGACATCATGCTTGGTTTGTGCTCTGACTGTCAACTGTGGGACATATGTATGTTTTTCCAGATCATGTCCAATCAACGTTTTTCCACAGGTGGATTCCATTTAAGCAGCAGAAAAGATGGGGCGTCGCAGGACCATGCTTTTGTTTCGCATAGCGGCTGACTGTAAGAAGAAATGTGACATTCTTGTGTCTTTGTTGTGCATGAAGATTCAACACCTCCGTTTTACATGTCTTTTGTCAGATGGCCGTGAAACATTTGCCTCCCCCGAGCCAAACATGTGAGGTGTCGGCTGTCGGGACCGCTTACTCTCTTTGTCTTCCCAGACGGGAGGCACCGGGGGCGTGACGTCAGAAACAACAGGTTCTGATTGGTCTGTGACAACTTCCTGTAGGCCAGGTGTATAAAAGAACTGTTCACATGTGGGAAAGAGACTGGACTTTCTTTCCCAGCTGGCTTTCCATCGAAACTGGATTTTCCGGTTTTCGAGTCTGCTCTATCATCTCATTTTTCTCATGGCTCTACCTCTTTCTCTCTCTCTCTCCCTTTACTCTTTCTTCTCATTTGTGTTTTCTCTGTAATCTTGGTACCTTTTTACATAAAATATTCACATGTAATCACAATAATAATTTACCGGTGTTGATAAATTATAAACTGTTAATTTTTTAACCTCTCTTGTGCCATGCCTCTTTCTGCCAGGTAACATCAAGTTGGAGTGGTTGAATACAGTGCTTTTGTGTGGAGGGAGAAAGAGTTTTTTACACTTTGTTCTCACCCCACCACACTTTTTCACAGGATGCACCTGAGCTTAATTGTGACTTTCATGGCTAAGGCTGTGAATTCTTATGTACATGTGCTTTTTTTTCTTTTAAATTTTCTTTAAAATTTTTCTTTTAAAATTTGCCAAAATCTCAAGTAAACTTTTTTCACATTGTCTTTATGAGGTGTTGCGTGTAGAATTCTGCGAATTAAAAAATAATGTATCCATTTTAGAACAAGGCTGTAACAAAATGTGGGAAATGTGATGCGCTGTGAATACTTTCTGGTTGCACTGTACAGACAAGACACAATGAGCAGATTACATATGAGACAAACGATGTTCTGAAAGTCATGTTGGCTGGGCCAGCATTTTCTGAAGTACAATATACGATCGAACAATCAGTCGAACTGCTTTAATATTTATTATTGCACAGGGTTAGGGTTGGGGTTAATAAAGTGGTTAGGGTTAATAAACGTAACAGTTTTAAACGTAACCTTTCATATATACTCACAAAATATATATCAAAACAATCTATATATACACACACACACACTGTAATTATATATTTTGTCAAAAAACACTCAAATAATTTCACATTTCATTGTGTACTGTGCAGCAGTGTTTCACAAAGACAAACACTTCACTTTCAGGTTTGCTAGCATTAATGCTAAAAGCATCACAGCATCAAATCATAAATTGTGCCAGTTTCCATACACCTCAAGTATAACGGTCCAATATTAATATTCAATATTAAAGAGAATCTGAAACAGATTGTTGTGAAAATAATGATTGAACCAGTAAAGTATGCATCTAGGATGCAGGGGTCTAAATTACCTGAATCTACAATGAAAATTGTCAAGAATAGGATGAACAATATGTTGGCTTTACCAAGCCGACACAATTAAGAAGAACAAGAATTTAGGCAAAATAATAAGAAGATTAAAATGAACATAATTAAATAAATAATTAAACCAAAATCCTAAAGAATTACATAACTATATAAACTTATTGTACTCTCTCATACAGTAATTAAATTTAAATAAAATAATTGACAAACCAAGACAAATATAATTCCAAATGATGAAAGAAAGAAAACCAGACACTGTAAATGCTAGACCACAACCTACATGCAAAAGTGTTGTGGCTTCACATTGGCAAGGTGATAGTCGGTATGAAAACTTCTCTAGAAATTAACAGTGTACATGTAATGCTATGACATTTCTTGCTATACACCATGAAAAGAGTGATCTACAAGGTGTGGATCTTGACAACATTTTAAAGCAAGGGGATGAACTTTACACAACTATGAAACGGGCATTGCAAAATGAAGGAAAATATGTGGCTGACACATTCAACTTTGAGGAACTGCCATCCACAATTGACACGGGTGTGAACTCATACAATATTCTGACACTTCCTTTTAAGACTGGAAGCTTGGTAAATGCTTAAACAAATAGAATGGGCAATTATATGAATTTTCCTACCGCACTGAAATCTCTCAGAAACGATATGACCAATGCACTGCTGTTATGTGGTGGTTCATGTATCGCTGTGTTCAGAGATTGTGATGGAAATTTTGGATTCTTTGATCCACACTGTAGGTCTCCTGAAGGCTTGTAACCTGGAGACAATTAGACCGGTTCTGCTGTGATGTTGACATTCTCTGATTTAAGTGAAATGACAAACAGGTTGCTGTGTTTGTATAGAAGCATTGGACTAGGGGATCATGAACAGTATGAGCTACAGCCTATCTCCTTTGTGAAAAACACAGTTTCAGATTATGAAGTATGGGCATGGAGGAATGGGTGCTTGACGTCTTTGAAAAGATGATAGCATACAACGTGAACTTCTATGCCCTCTAAAATGAGTGGGCTGACTAGTTTCATATATATTTGTATGCATACTTACCAATTTGTAGAATATATGCGAGTGGACCGATTGGGCCAGTGAGTTCTGTCATGGGACGATTGTCATAGTCATCTGCAAATAGAATGCGCTTGACTTTTTGTACACAGTTTCGAGATTTGCACTACGAGTTCTGTATTATCTATCTGTTTGTTTTTTTGCATTTTTTTTTCAGTGTGAGCAAACTTCTTTTTACAGGTGTAAAGATGTAAAAAAAAATATTCTATCAATTTAAAAGGTGAAGCATAATGAAGCCGAACAAAACAGAGGCTGTTTTTTGTTTTTTTCTCTTAAATCGCAGACTGTTTGTTCGCGACTTCTGAAAGAGAAACACGCAGATGATGATAAACAGAGGAATTAGATGAATAATTAACCGAATAATCAAAGAAATAAATGAACAAGCGGGGGTGTGTTTACCGCCTACGTACAGGACTCCGAAAGAGAAACGCAGTTGGCACCCAGACTGAAGCCTGAGAACGTTGCTGATGTTTTAAACCCTGCTGAATAAAAAAAAAAAAACTGCGGATCGCGGTAGTGAATTCCAGTAATCTGTTGGTTTAATGCCTGGTAGTGATGATGACAGATCTCATCATAAACAAATGTAATCACGTTAGCTTAGCCACACAGAGCCAGGCATGGTTTTACACCAACAAGCTGTCAGACAATCCTTGCTACTCAAATATTAGAACTTCAAGTCCCATTGAATCATCTGGGATGAAATAAAATTGTGATTAAAAAATGGTAAAACTGCAAGAGGGAGGTCAGCAGGATTCTGTATATTACATTTTTATAGCTTCAAAACTGTGGCAGGCGTGCAAAAAGTGCACACATGTTATGTCAATGGAGAAATTTGAATGTCAGATTGCCTATAAAAGCACAAGCACACATCCACGGAATGGGCCAGATAAAGTTTCATTAATGTACATTGAAAGCTGTAAGAGGAGCCCTGGTGAACCAGCGATTCCTTTCTCTACATGGCTGAAAATGTTTCAAAAAGACTTGCTTGTGAACAATGCTGCAGGAGACGTCTGGCCAGATTCTCAGAAAAAACAGTGCTGCTTCATTGTCTCGGCACGGAGGGACAAAGAATTTTCTACATGCTACCCAACCCAGGTAGAAGTAACAGCAAAGCAGTGGCTGTGCTGACGTCATATTTTTTTACGGTGAAGATTGGCAGAGTTGCCTACAGAGTCTGCATGATGATGGTTATCATAAATACATTACTTAAAATACACAAAAATCAAACTCCAGTGCAGTCCCGCACCCCTTCTCTGCTCAGCCTGCTTATCCTGACTCATCAAATGCATGGGATAACTACATGGACGAGAATCTGTTCACTGTATCAAAACCTCCATATAAACACTACATAACTGTTCATAACACTTCAAAGCTGTGACACCCTGGGGCGATGTGGCTGTCACAGCAGGTGCCCATGCACCTTATTAGGTAGTCCCGATCCATTGCACCTGGCACCAAATTGGGCTTAATTGATTGGGACTCCCATAAAACGGGAGTGCAGCCACCTCCCATGACAAATTGTTCTTAGGTAAACGGTGTGACAAAGAACGGTTCAGAAGACCTTTCATAGAAGTAAGATCAAAGAGCCAGTGTATCTGGCCCGGAAAGTTACCGGGGTCCCACCCTGGAGCCAGGCCTGGGGTTGGTGCCTGGTGGCCGGGTACATGGGCTCATCCAACTGTGGACCTACCACCTGCAGGAGGAACAAGAAAGGTCCGGTGCAATGTGGATCGGGTGGAAGACCAAGGCGGGAGTTTCGCGGTCCGATCCCCGGACAAGGAAATTGGCTATTGGGACATGGAATGTCACCTCTCTGGCGGTGAAGGAGCTGGAGCTTGTGGAAGAGGTTGAGCAGTAGCGGCTAGATATAGTTGAACTCACCTTGACACATAGTGTTGGCTCTGGAACCCAAGTCCTTGAGAAAGGTTAGACATTCTCCTTTGCTGGAGTTGCTCCGGGTGAGAGGCAGAGGACTGGGGTCGGCTTTTTGTTAGCACCAAGACTCTATGCCTGTTTGTTGGGGTTTACCCCGGGGGGCGAGAGGGTAGCTTCCCTGCGCCTTCGCGTCAGGGAATGGGTCCTGACTGTTGTTTGCGCTTATGCGTCAACAGCTCAGAGTACCCACCCTTTTTGGAGTCCCTGGGACAAGTGCTAGATAGTGCTCCAACTGGGGACTCCATTAGCCAAATAGAATAATAATATAAACTAGAAGCCAAAATTCCAGGGGAAATTTTGATGGGTCTGTCCGGGCATTGGTCACAGCTGCGGGCATGTAATTTGTAAAATGGGAATTCTTTAATGTGGTACTGCAGTATCACTTCAAAGAAGTTTTTTTTTACAAATCCGTTGTTTCTTTACGTTTGACGGTCTTCGCGTGGCGGTCTTTAACGTAAGACATGTTCTTTTTTGCCATTCATAGCACAATAATAAATGGTCTGTCTTCCTGACAGACCCAATAATAATTTACAACATAATTTGCTGTCGAACTGTCCAGAACAATGAGAAATGTGTAAAAGAGGTGAAGAGTAAAGGGCATGCAGGGGGGATTGACGAAGAAGTGTGCAAGGTGTGATTTGGGACTAGCTACTAGCTATTTTATGAAATAGTAAAAAGTTTTGTTTTTTTTAAATACATAGTCCCTGTCGCTGGATTTTCTCACATGCTGTGTGTGTTTGTGGGTATTTGGCCAATGTACAGTAAAAATAGATCTTGTGGCCTCTACATCATGTAAATACTTTAGCTGCCTGACTCAGTAACAGGTGAATTTAAAACCTCTGCACATGGCAGAAGAGATACAGTGGGGAAAATAACTATTTGATTTGTTCAGATTTTCCCATTTATAAAGAATGTAGAGATCTGTATTTTTCATTGAGGGTACATATTAGTTGTGAGAAACAAAGTGTAAAAAAAAGTCCAGTAATACCACACACATGTGTTTGAAATGTTTGAAAATGTCAGCATTTAAGTTACTATTTCAGATGGGATTTTTTGACAACATTCTGCCTTTCATGTGATTTTGAGGAACTGTATCAGAGCTCACACTTTCTGTCAAACAAACTGCCAATATTTTCATGGGTGCAGCCGGGGCATCACCCGGCTGCCAGTGAAATTTAAGGATGTTTGGTTAATGTTTACTAAAAAAAAAATTTTTATTCACATTTTTTATTGCCTTCCAATTTCAAGACTATTCGAGTTATCAAAAAAAACTTGTAAAAGCAATATAGCATCTTCAGGTTCTTGTCCTCATACTGGCCAAATTTGGAGCAAATCCAGTCTTTTTTTCATTTGCCATGTATGTGTAACAATCAATATTATCTCACTTCCTGTTGTAAGGATTTAATGTTCATACTAAGGAGAGAAATGTTCATACTAAGGAGATGCACATCAATTAAATTTGGTGCTGACACATGAAACGATGAGGGCACCGTCGACTCCACTGGTGATGACCAGGACCCATTTTTCCAGAGACCTTAGAGGCCCTATTTCATGATGAGTGTGCAAAAGTTCAAGAGTTTTTGAGCATGAGAAAGGCCTCAAAAATGCCAGAAGTCACATTTAATATCCTTACAGATATGATACAGCCTTCATCTTTCTAGGTTTTAGTCCCTAATAACCTTACAGAAACAACAGGGCACCTTCAGTGCTCAGGCCCTAATAATAATCTTGTAAAAAGCATCAGAAAACAATGGAAAATCTAGCAATGAAGGGAAGGGAGAATCTCAGAAAATTGCATTTGAGGTTACCTGGACATAGAGAGATATGGTTTCTCAATGAACAGTTTCTAATTTACACATGTAGGTCGCAGTTTACTTGTAAATTTTGTATTTAATATAAAATTTCCCACCCAAACTAAAAGAGAAGCAGGAAGGGAAAGAGAAGTTGAGGGAGAACCCCCGAGCCTCAAAAATGCAATTTTAGAGATCACAGTCTTCAAGAGAATCTCTTTTATACTTGACATTTGACTCCCAAAAAGGTTGCCACAAGATTGGCCAATCAGATTGTCTTTTAATGTTTCTGCCTTCAACAAGCTGAACATATTGTGGCGAGCTGTCGCCGCGAGGTCAGGAAAGGAGAAGTCTTGTGCATCATGAAGGTTTCAGCAAATCGTTTTTTATTGAACACAAGCCAGTAGGCGGTGCCAACAACCATACTCCTCAGGCTTACCAATGACACGGAGGTGGCCCTTCTTCTCCTCCAACCCTGTACCTCTACTTCCCGGTGTGCCGCTTCTCTCCTTGCACACGCTACATGAAATCCCCAGAACTCACATATCCCGAACCCCAACAGAACACATTTACGCATAACATGGCTGACTTTTTACAGTACCCACCTGTCCCGTTGGCGCGTATCTCACCCACAAGGTATGCTGGTCCCAACTCATGGCCGGCCCCCGCCGCCACAATATAGTGAACATCCACCCCTTTTCTGTCATTGCACTTCAGGCCATTTGTTGGCCTTTTGGCACCCTAGTGACACCTCCTGCTTGCTTGGTGCCGGTCACAGTTTGACAAAGATACAATATCCTGGATTTGGAATTTCCCATCTTACAATCCTAATGTATTCAATAGGTCCTAAGCACCGTAGGTGATTCGAGCCTTAATAATTCTGACGATTTCAATAGGTCCTAATAGTTTGGTGCTTCGGGCCATAAAATTAATAACCCAAGCGTGGATTTGTGCAAAACAAAATGAATCTATTAATTAGGAATAATCTGAAGACGTTTTAGTTCATGAACTTGTATTAAATGCGATGTGCAGTGAGATGTAAAGTGGGTTTAGAAGCATTAAATTTTTGATGCTAAGACTGGATGCTAGTATTGAAGGTCCCCTATTATCAAATTTTTATTTTGTAAGCTTATACAACATTAATTATACTTCCCCTGGCAATAAATGGGGGTATGTATAAAGAGAGATCTGGCGATTCTGCTTCACCGTCTGGAGAGCAGCAGCTCCAACAGTCGGATATGGAATTTGTCTTCTCATGTCGTCATAAAGAGAAAGGTTACCTCCCGTTTCTCGTGTTCACTCCTCTAAAAAAGTATCTCTACTGACCATCATGGCTTGAAAATGAGCAAAGCATTGCAGTTGCTTGGTGAATGGAATTAAAATTGAGCACAACTGTATTTTGTTTGTTCTGTCACGCAAGACTCTGAAGAACCAGTAGGTTTAAAAAATTCTAGAAAAACACTGGCAAAACTTTCTATTTGCGAGAAACATGTTTGGTGAATGGTGTTTGACGTCATTTCTGTAAATGCTCGCTTACTTCTACAGGCCACTCTCCTCCTCGTCTCGAAGGGACTTCAGAAATAGTATTTGGGGACCACTAAGACCAATATAAAAGCAAAAAAAAAATTTATATAGGGGACCTCTTATGCTAACCGCATCGCATCATCTTATCTTATATCGAGCTGGTTATCAGATGCATAGAGTATATTGGTCTAGCAGGAGCAGTGGAAATGGTGTGGATTTATGCAAAGAAATTAAATGCTGACAGCGCATCACATTACCGATTAGCAGTAGAAGATAGTACTAAAGTCAATGTAATACGTTACTGTACTTAAATAGTTTGTTTTCTGAATCTATACATTACTAAAGTATTTACTTTTAAGACTTTTTACTTTTACTCAGGTACATTTCAATGTCAAAAATCGTACTTTTTACTCCACTAATTTTTGAAAAGGCAGTCGAAAAATCAAACCTAAGTTGCTCGCGGTGTGGAGAGATGTGCGTTTTGCGTCTCCAGCAACACATCAGAAGTATACAATGGGTAAATGCACCAACTGAATTACATTGTGCGGCTAGGATTCTTTTGTGTCTGCTTCAGCCCCATATGATTTTGTCTCAGAAAAATTCACCATCTAATCTAAGGAAACATGTTGAGGTACTATTTTATTGGTAAAAAATTACAATTTCTGATGGCTACTTTTTCAACAAAGTTTGGGAAATCACAGCTACCCCTAAAAGCTATTCTATCCATTTCAGTTGAATGGCTATGTTAGTCATTTCTGTGTATTTTATAATGTGGTAAGTTTCAGTAAAAGTAGGGTAAAATAATAATAAATAATAATTTCCATTCATAGGTTGCTCAAACATTCTGCTTCAATAACACATTAACACAATAATAGATATTATAGTGTTTAATGCAACTTTTACTGACAGAACGGATAGCGTTCGACAAGGCAACTGAAGCATTGTATTATGAGATTTGTCTTTTCTGTGTTATCAGTGATTCAAATCACCGGGCCATAACAATAGATCTAAGTTTAAATGATCTTGCTGGCCGGATGTAATACCAGTTCTCAATACCACTCAGTAACTCACACTCAGTAATAGCTTTCAGTCCTACAATTTTCACAGATTAAGTCCAAAGACTTGCCCAAAATATAAAAGTCTGAAGCCACAGTCCCTCAGCAAGACAATTAACCCTGAGTGTCTCTCGGATGACTGTCCCTGTCACTGCCTATTGTAAGTTGTTCTGGATAAGGGCGTCTGATAAATGTAGTAAAAGTGCACATTTTAATAGTTATCAGTGGCAGAATAATTAATGGCTTTCTACTAAATATTTGTCAAAAATGTACCTAAAATTAATTAATTTAACTTAATTAAAAATTAAAATGAGACATTACAGTCACAATAAATCACTGTTCTTTTACTTTTGATACATTTAAATGCAAATACTTTTTGTACTTACTCATTTACAAATTTAAATAGCAGACAAGGCTTAGAGCAAACCAATATTGGTCAAGATGGTCAACTCTCTTCTGAAAAGACAGTGCACAGGAAGACCCCACCTGGGCACCATCTGTGCATCTGCCTGCTGCCTATAATCATATAATGTTTCTGTCCAAAATTATCATTCTTGTTCATGCAAACGCAAAAGTTCTAATACAGTGGGTATGGAAAGTTTTTCAGTTTTTCTTTGTTAATAAATCTGCAAAAATGTCAACAATTCTGTGTTTTTCTGTCAATATGGGGTGCTGTGTGTACATTAATAAGGGAAAAAAATTAAATTTAAGGGGGTCTGAATTCTTTCTTTATACTCACTGTATCGCTTTTAAAATATGTCTCAGACACAACAAACTCAATCCCCCTCGTTATAGAGACAAACGGACAATTACATCAAGTACGGCACAGAGGTTTATTAACACCTTACCAGATTTATCAACACTGATAAACTCACCGTCAGACCCCGCTGAACTCGACCAAGCGACCAAATGTCTAGAATTAACACTGCGTAGTACGTTAGATATAGTCGTTCCCCTCAAAAGGAAGATAGTAAGAGATAAAAACTTAATTCCTTGGTATAATGATCACACCCGCCCGGAAATTAGAACGCAAATGGCGTCGAAGTAAATTAAACATATTCCGAATAGCTTGGAAGGAGAGCCTACTTAACTATAAGAAGGCTCTTAGCGCAGCTCGATCAACGTATCTGTCCTCGTTAATAGACAAAAACAAAAATAATCACGGATTCCTGTTTAAAATTATAGCCAAACTAACTAGGAATAAGACAGAAACGGTACTACCACTAATCATCATCATGATACTAATCATCATAGTAGCGATGATTTTATGAATTTCTTTAATACTAAAATTGTCGCGAATAGAGAGAAGATTAAAACCACAACAAATAGCTCCGCCGATATTGGAAAATAATCTTCTACCGATTAGAACGATTCAACCTTAAAATCAAAATTAATCTCGTCGTCAAATCAATGTACTTGCGCTTTGGATCCGATTCCAACAAGGTTCCTTAAGCAAATAGCACCCGATATTACAAATTCTACCCTCAAAATTCCAAGTTCGTTCAAGGTAGCAGTCATTAGACCCCTGATTAAAAAGCCGGATCTTGATCGCAGTCAGCTTTCAAATTATAGACCGATATCCAACCTTCCGTTCATATCAAAAATCTTAGAAAAAGTCGTAGCCCAGCAGCTGAGCGCATACCTAGACTGTAACAATATCCATGAAGTATATCAATCAGGATTTAGACCTCATCATAGCACTGAGACAGCGCTGGTTAAAGTGGTTAATGACCTGCTGTTGGCCTCTGATCAGGGACGCATCTCGCTGCTTGTCCTGCTTGATCTGAGTGCAGCGTTTGACACTATCGATCACGCTATTCTCCTTGCCAGGTTAGAGAATGTTATTGGGATTAAGGGAACAGCCCTTGAATGGTTCAGATCATATTTGACCAACCGATATCAGTTTGTGGACATCAATGGTGTTTCGTCTTCACATAGTAAAGTAGAGTTTGGTGTTCCACAAGGTTCTGTCCTAGGTCCGTTACTTTTTTTCTCTATACATGTTACCTTTAGGCGATGTCATCCGCAAACACGGTATTAGCTTTCATTGCTACGCTGACGACACAGCTGAATCTGTCAGCAATGCCAGATCAGAGGCAGCAGCTGAACAATATAGAGAATTGTCTGAAGGACATTAGACAGTGGATGCTCACCAACTTTCTCCTGTTAAACCCTGACAAGACAGAAGCGCTTGTACTTGGGCCTCAAGCAGCCAGGCATAAACTGGCGGACTACACAATAACCCTGGATAGCCTTTCTATCTCACCGAGTATTGAAGTGAAGGATCTAGGTGTCATCATTGATGCAGGTCTCTCATTCAATTCGCACGTATATAATGTCACTAGTATAGCATTCTTTCACCTTAAAAATATTGCGAAAATAAGAAATATCATTTCAATGCATGATGCAGAAAAGTTGGTCCATGCATTTATTACATCAAGGTTAGATTACTGCAATGCATTACTGTCTGGATGCTCTAGTAGGTGCATGAGTAAACTCCAGCTAGTACAGAATGCTGCAGCCAGAGTTCTAACTAGAACCAGGAAATCTGACCACATCACCCCAGTCTTACAATCACTGCACTGGTTACCCATCAAATTTAGGATTGACTACAAAATCCTACTTTTAACCTATAAAGCTCTAAATGGTCTCGCCCCACAGTACCTGAGTGAACTTTTGGTTCTTTTCGAACCGCCACGCCCCCTTCGATCAATGGGTGTGGGGTCACTACTGGTACCAAAGGTGCAGAAGGTCACAGCAGGGAGCAGATCCTTCTCCTATAGAGCTCCGCAGTTGTGGAACAGCTTGCCTGTCAGTGTCTGGGACTCAGACACAGTCTCAGTGTTTAAATCCAATCTCAAAACCTATCTGTTTTCTCTGGCTTTTTGTTAAAGTCCTAGACCCTCATTTCACTTCACTTTGACGCAGTGGCAATTATAAAGTCCAGTTTATCACAGAGTCCCCCTGTTAGACACAGACAAAGTTAAATTCACCCTAGTTAGGCTGTCCTAGTTAGGGTACCGGGCCACTGTAGCACCAATATACCACTACAACCACATATTTCAGTATCGGTCGTACAGTGCAACCGTCTGCCGCTGCTTCTGTTTGTTTTTCTCCGAGACACGGATTCAAGCACCCAGACTACTGGCAGACCCCAGTGAAGAGACCAGCAAATAAATCCTGGTCCCTGACAACTGCTTATCAAGGACATACCATGAAACAAACCAGAGGGTCACCACAGCCACCACCACCGTTACAACTACAGCTATAGGGATCTTCAAATGGACCAGTAACATCATTATGGACACGTAATCTTGACCATGACACTGACTACATCCTGGACTCCTCCAACCCTACAACTGTTGGACTTATTATTATATCATCCCCAACCCTGCACTGACACCATTTGCAGGCTCACTCTACCCTGGAAGGGGGTCCCTCTCTGTATCACTCCTTCCCAAGGTTTCTTACTTTCTTTTTTTCTCTCTCCTAGAGTTTTTTTTGTGTGGAGTTTTTCCTTGTGTGCAGAAGGGTCAAGTGTGGGGGGTGTCAACTGTAGGGCCTGTCAAAGCCCATTGAGAAATACTGTATGTGATTTTGGGCTATATAAGAAATAAATGTTGTTGTTGTTGTTGTATATCATATACTTCAATATGCTCAATTCTACATGTAGTTATCGGGGGAATCATTTGAATATACAATACTCTACTGAATTCTGATTCTGAATTATGCTGTATGTATAAAAACTAAATTCATTTGAATGCATGCATGCATGTACTGATGCCGGTATGTGTTTCATTATGTGTAGGATGTGTTGTTTAGAGAGACCATTTTTCTTCATTTTCTGTTCTAAGAAAGCACAGCCTCAACATGATGAACCTACTTCATGCTTGACAGTGGCCTCTATCATGCATATAAATATATGCTGGGTCCTGGTGTGTCCTTTAACCACAGAGGTTTTTTTGTGTGTGTGTCAGTGCATTGTTTGACTCTCAACTTCCACCCTGTGTTTCTACTTCACTATTTAGAGCTTATTATCTGCAGCTCTCTGGGTGACCCAGTGCTTAGCTGCTCTCAGATTTCCATGCCCAATGCCCTGGCCAGCAGGGGTCGGCAAGCTGGCACAGCACTAACTCACTTCCTCCTGGGCTGAAAGGTCCATCAGACTCTGATTCATTTTATTCATCTTTTCTTCAGCTCACAGGGCACCTAAAGCTCTTAAGCATCACTGTCAGAGTCAGCAGTACACCATTTCTGAGTTTGGAGGAGAGGTGCGGGCCTTGGCGATAATCAAAGAGAGCTGCAGGGTTAGAGCAGCTTTTGTAGAAAGACAAAAAAAAAAAAAAAGATCATAGTTAAAAAAGAAAATTGATTTTTGAAAGAAAAAATTAGGTGAGAACAAGGATTGTTTTCTGTATGAATAGCTGCAACATATGAAATTACATATAGCAAGTATAAAACCCTGCCACTGGGGATGCAGGTGACAGTGTATTTCTTGGTGCCGGTTCCAGACCTGGGTAAATTGGGAGAGTTGTATCTGGAAGGCATAAAACCTATGCCACGTCAATTATCCAAACAACCAGACTCGCTTTTTTAATTGCTACCTGGCCTAAGCACCATTATTATTAGATCTTAAAAAGTCTTAAATTCGATTTTCCAATTTTAAGGCCTTAAATATCATTAAAAATGATTAGTAGTCCTTAGTCGAAATACTGCAGACCTTAAAAATCCTTAAAAATCCAGACCTTTAATCTGTCAGTAATCCGCTGGTCACTGCGTGCTACACACTTCTGGGTTTACTAAGCACAGTGCACATGGAATTAATCTATAGTATATAATCTGTTATAACCGCCTACACCCAAGAGTCCCTGGTGTAAAAACTGGGGAAAACAGAGTAAAAAACTCTCTCTCTCTCTCTCTACACACAAAAGCACTGTATTCAAACCACTCCGACTTGATGTTTCCTGGCAGAAAGAGGCATGGCACAATAGAGGTTAAAAGATGAACAGTTTCTAATTTATTAACACCAGTAAATTATTATTGCAGTTACATGTGAATATTATATGTAAAAAGGTACCAATGTTACAGAGAAAACCAAAATGAAAGACAGGAAAAAATACAGAAAAGGACAGCACAGCCTAAACCAAGTTTCATAGACATCACCTGATCCAGGAGAAAAATGGGAGGAGAGAAAAGACTCAGAAGCCGGAAGGCTTCCAATGGAAAAACAGCTGAGAAAGAAAGAAAAAGTCCCTTCCCCACACATGAACAGATCTTTATACACCTGGCCTACAGGAAGCTGTCACAGACCAATCAGACCAATTGTTTCTGACGTCACGCCCCCGGTGCCTCCCGTCTGGGGAAGACAAAGAGGGTAGGCGGTCCCGACGGCCGGCACCTCACACGTTTGGTTCGGGCCGGCAAATGTTGCAATGCCGCTCAGCAAAGACATGCAAAAACGGAGGTGTTGAATCTTCATGCACAACAAAGGCACAGAAATGTCATGGCTCTGCGACGTCCCATCGTACACCGGCCACCAATACCTCTCCTCACTCCGTGGCAAGCAGCATCAATACAAATGTATTCAGACGCTGGATAGCCATATGACCAACATGGCTGTGGAAAAATCTAAATAAATTAATTAATAACAGTTGGCCAACTGGTCTGACAGTATATCTGAGAGGCGCAGTACTAGTCAGTCAATGCAACACACCTTACATTTGTGCTGTAAATCTTGGACAAATGTAGTTGATGAGCCCTATGCAGAGTCTTAAATTTGATAAGTGGCCTTGAAAATGGTCTAATAAACCCTGTTGTGCAGCTTTTGTGCAGATTATAGTGAGCTTGTAAAATATCATTAGAGCATCAGACTGTTTTATATTCCTTTCTGTCTGTCCTGCTAAAACATATTTGTGTCTCCAACCTTGCATTCAAAGTCATTGCATCTGATCAGGCCCTCTGCTGAATCATATTGTGAGGTTGGCTGTGCCAGATATTGTGATTGCAATGTCTCTGGCAATTAAATGAAGAATGAGAACGGTATAGCGGTATAGGAGAGATGGAGAGGGAGTGTCAGCTGGAGTAACTTCAAAAAGAGACAGACCCACCCGCATAATACCCTCTGAGACTGAGATCAAGATTGTGAGATCTGGATCACACCAGGGCTCTGCTGGGGGCTTCTCAAGAGGAAGAGCAGTTCATCAATCAAACTGATGTAACCCTAATGAAGTAATAATACATTAACACATTCATATGGGCTGGGGCCATGTTATTCCTTCAGGGTATGTGCTTCCAATCATGGAGAAAAGTTGAGTGCTTGTGTGGAATGATGAATTGCTTGTGTTGGTGATGATTTATAGGCAAATCTGATCATGTTTTTCTATACAATGAATCTCAGTGTTTAAAAGAAACACAGAGATTTATGGTTTTAAGATGAGGGCAGGAGGTACAAGACCCCAACTCTGGCCTCCATATGTTGTTGCCTCATTTTGGCTCCTCTTGTTGCAGGTCGCCACAGTGGACCAACTGATCTAGCTTTCTGGTCTAGCAGAGCAAAGTGAGAGAGCGAATGTGGCAAAAACAAAACGTAAACCCAATTGTTCATCGCCGCAAAGATCCCGGGGATTTTCACTATACACCGGGGATGAGGCTCGTTTAAGAAGGTGAGGAGGGAAGTAAGGCAGCGTGAGACGAGGTTTGATTTGGAGAGGAACAGGCGCAGTGGTCAATAGACGACAAAGTGGAGACCAAGGAGTAGCTGATGATGGAGTGTCTGATCACTGGGGATGCAGACGTCGCTGGTGGCAGCCTGGGCAAGGCTCATTGGATGCCAGTGCGGGGTGCCAGCCCATCGCAGATAACACACCATTAATTCACACTCTCATACCATGTGCAATTTATAGTTAAAAATCCACCTAGTGTGCATACCCTGATGTGGTGAGAGGAAACCAGAGAACCAAGAGGAAACCTGCATCAACACAAGGGAAAGTGAAAACCAGAGCCGGCTTTGTATGAGACCATGATGCGAAGTACCACATAGCCATGCTGCTCTCAATGTAAATGTATACATTATAAATATATAAAGCAGGTGGAAAACAATGCAATGCACTTTTATGTTTTCCAAAAATAAAGGCAACAGTTTAATTATAGTTCCTTTAAAATGTCTGTGGTCACATTGGAGGGCAAAACTTAAGGAAAGAAAATATACTATTCAGAAATATCTGGTATATCTTTGTATTAATCATCATGTCACAGTGTGTTCTAACCTCAATGGAGAAATGCCTGGGTGAGACAATATCTCCTTTTCAGCACTTTTCCACTAAACTAAATTAATGCTCTGTTATGTTAATCAAGAACAAGCAGAGTGAAATCATAAAATGCACTGACAAAAATCATCAGCAAGGGTGAAAATAAGTGATGGGAGCAGCTCAGGAGCAGAGGGACATCGTCAGAGTTACTGTGAGGCAACCAATGTGACAAGTGACATGTAAGCCCCTCAAACATCACAATTCCCATATTGGGAAATGCCTGTGGAGCTACATTGCCTGCACAGCCATAAGGTGTGTAATGAGAAAGAATAAAGTGTAACTCCATCTGAGGCATGTGAGCACTGGTGCGTTGTAAAAAAAAAAAAAAAAAAAAAAAGGAGGTGTAGGAGTCCTGCAGTCCCTGCTATTAAAGGCTTGCCTGAGTGGAAGAAAACAACAGCAATTCACAAAGTGGGAAGCGAGCAAAGGGCAGGTACAGACTGTACTGCAAAACCAATTTAAGGGCAAGTACACATCTGAGTCGACTCCTGGCAGACTTTCTGTTTGAGTCGGACTTCAGGCTAACCTTTCAATGTGGCTACCACAGAGGGAAGTTAGGTAACTTTTAATTCCTAAAAGTTACCTAACGTCCCTCTGTGGTAGCCCCATTGATTAGTGTACAAATGACTGTATTGTATCTCTGCCGTTGGTGCACACAGAACTGCTGTTTCCAACAAACAGAATGACAGCACCTCAAACTGGACACAACTAAACCTGTTTCAGCCATATCCACACCAGACTGAATGGGTTTGTCCCATGGATATATCTGTCTGTATTAGGGTTAAGTCGGTTCAGTTTCAAATTTTGCATCTCACATATATCACACATTCTCTCAAAAACAAGTTTAATGCAGACTCTTCTCCTCTATTTTGGAAATGTGGAAAAAATTGACTTTATCCACTGTTTTTGGTCAGGGATTTGAGGTCATACTATTTTAGCTACTGACTTTTGAGGCTAGGAAAAACATCCTACTTTTCTGGAACAAAGACAGTGTTCCTACAAAGAAGTCACTGCACAACATCATCATGGAATGTATCCCTAATGAATATATTACTTGTACGATGCACCTTGGACACCCTCTATTCAGGGGCAGTGGTGACCTAGTGGGTAAGGAAACAAACCCATAATCAGAAGACTGCTCGTTCGAATCGCGAGCCACCAAGGTGCCACTAAGGTGCCATTGACCAAAGTACCGTCTTCACACACTGCTCCCTGGGTGCCTGTCATGGCTGCCCACTGCTCACCAAGGATGATGTGTTAAAAGCAGAGGGCACATTTTGTTGTGTCACTGTGTGTTGTGATGCAGTGTTTCACAATGACAATTACTTCGCTTTCCCTTTTTTTTTTTTTTTTTCACAAAACATGAGACCCATACCAGAAACATATTGGACCATCACTCTCATCCTCTATACTGTAGGGATTTCCTAAAACAGCCTAATTTGCTTGTATTTGGTTTACTTATGTTCTGCTTAGTTTGCCCTTTAATGGATATCAATGTCTCTTAGGTTATGTTACTGTGGAGGGATGAGGGGGGAGTTTCTAACAGTGTATCTGAGTTTTTTTTCTTTTACTTATCTTTCTTGTGTGTGTGTGTGTGTGTGTGTGTGTGTGTGTGTGTGTGTGTGTTCTTTTCTCTGTTCTGTTTATAATAGTAAACAAAAAAAATTGTACAAATGACCCTAGGCATTCCTTTGGATTTGTGTCAGATGTTAGACTGGGACCTGGTCACCACTTCTTATCTGTTTTTCTTGTGCCTGAAGAGGGGGATCAGACAGAGATAGTGATGCTACTATTTCAAAGGTGGCACAGGTGGTAGAACACCTGTAAAGTTAAGAAAGGTGTGATGAACAACTTAGGTATTTTGCTTTTTGGTATTAACTATAACGTTCTCATGACCTCCTACATGTACACACTGACAATGAACTGAAACCTAAAATGGCTCAAACCTTTTAAATTGAGTTTAAATTTATGAGGTCAGTAACCAGACATGTTGCCACTGATTTTAAGTTCAGGCCATGTATAATATGTCACTATTCCCTCCTTGTTTCCCTTTCCTAAGAATGGTCTATTTGAACATATAACGTACAGTATATGTAATTGGTTGACAATAATAATTTGAACCCCTCTCAACCCCTGTTTTTTTTGTTTACAATTTGGTGTGGAACTCTGGGTATTTCAGAGTCATCCTGAGACTCAGTGTGAGTTGGTTCAATATACCCCCTCTCTGTGGGACCCCTGCAAAGTCAATGATCAGCAGCCAGATAGTCATTTTAGTCGTTGTTATGTCGTAGTGTCTCAACTGATTTGTGCTCTTTAGCTAGATGTGAAGGCACAGTGTGATGCAGAACATTTCAATCTGCAATAGCCATTACTCACAGTGGACTGCAAGCCTGCATCTTGTTTTGGTTGCTCTAATGGTTGCTTTCACTTCCACAACATACACGTACACCCGGAAGTCTCCCACCAGCCTTTCAAAACACTTTACTGTACTTTATTTACTAACTGCAGCAATGGAATCCAATGTTTTAATGTTAATAAAATGATGCATGTATCAGGGATTGGCTAATAAAGTATACATTGCAAGAAAAATTAAGTATTTCTGGCTTATTATGCTCTTAGACCCTTGAGAAACACTCAATCAATATATAGAATTACCAATTATCTTTAATTATTTGATTCTTTATTGGACTAGCATCTTCTTTTAGTCTGCACATGTCAGGTTGACCATGAGAGAAATAACACAGCATCATGTTATTTATATGACTGAGGAAGATCACAGGAAATTAAGCTAATTAGCAGAGAAATGATGAGATAAATGTGTGGAGGTTTTTTGCACTTTTGAAAAAGTCTCCTCTCTTCTCCATCTGTTCTTTTTTTTCTCCATCCACACCAGACAGTGTTGCCAGACATACGATAATTATCCTGTTTTATTGTAATTGCCATATATTTGCCCTCTGTATGATGTACGATTAATAATTCATAAAAATCCCATAATGTACAATAATTTTACACTTTCATTTTATTTCAAGTTTTTTCATTAGCACAAAAGGGTACAGATCTGTGTTCATCTCTCACTTGCCTTTACAGCAAATCAATGGAGTTGTAGTTATGGAAGAGTAAGAATATGTCATCAAAAACATCGCCGTCAGACTTACAGAAATGAATGGGGGAAAGACCCCAGTTTTACTGTGTTGTTAGCACTAAAACTAACATTAAAGCTTTCTGTTGCAACATGCAAATGAAATGTTGGACTTTTGTGTAGGTAAAAGTTGCTTAAACACTGTACTAGAGTAGATGTTTTTAGCAACATCAGAATGCAAATTGGGTGTACGATAATTTTTCTAAAAATCCGATCATTTTAAAGTGCTGCCAATATACTTCAACATTTAGGATCTGGCAAGATCTCTGGGACTAAGGAAACAGGTTTATTGCCTGAGCACAGTGCTGTGATGGTTCCACCATTGCTCAAGTGAAGTCATGCCTTTTGCAGATTAGATTAAATTATCATAATGGATGTAATGGAGCTGTGCTGCACCACTGATTAACTACTCTGTCTTTCTCTCAGATTTTCTAAAGGAGATCGAAGCTCAGATCCACTGTACTTTATCCATCATCCCGCTAAGCAAAGACAAAAAACAAATATTATTGTCTCACAGAGAGACTTTTAGAAACCTATCTAAGATACTATGGCAGGGATCTGTGGGCTTTGTTTTTGGAGCATCAAAATATGGTGTTGCATCTCCTGTTTAAGTACTTTACTTAACTCACTGCATGGATCTAATGGGAGTACTGATCAGTAATATGCCCACATGTTTACTTCTCAATGCCATTGTCAGTGATGGTGTACCAGCGGAATGCACTCAGACTGACTAGCCCCTAGTGCCCTCCAAAACAGAGTGAACTGTGGGAAAGTCAAGGTCTGCTGACTGCAAACAACAGAAGCATGATGCAGAGTGAAAACAGCGGCGAGGCTTCTCCGGGTGAACAGCCTCCTACCCACAAAGTCACTTCTTCTTCACAGAAGGTAAACAGAGAATACAGCCATCCAACCACCTGTGAGGCCAATCATGTTCCCTCTTTCCGAACAAATCACTGTGTGTGTGTGTGCGTGTGCGTGCGTGCGTGTGTGTGTGTGTGTGTGTGCGTGTGCGTGTGTGTGTGTGTCAGCGGTGCCAACATGCTCCTCCTGGGCTGATAACCTCTCTGGAACCCCCATTAACCACCAGCAGAGTAGGAGAATGGTGTTATCAACCACATAGACAGACACACTCAACACACACACACACACACACACACACACACACACACACACACATATATACTCTGTTCTTTTCTGTCTACCCCACTCTTTTTCTTTTAAAAACATGACAGAGGCTGAACCCCATCTTTTAATGATAAATGCGCAGCAGCATGAATGCAGTTCTCACTGCAATGATTGTTACGGTGTGCAGACAGAGCCTCATTACCTTCATCCTCAAACTAGCTTTGAAGAAGACACTGCAGTCAAAACAGCTTATTAGTAAGTCTTTGAAGACTAACTTGATAGAATGTCTTAAGCCTCTAAACAATCCAGAATGCTTGTCCCTTCATAGCTTTGTACAGAAGTGAAGGGTTCCTATGTGGCCTCCAACCTTTGACCTCTCGTTTGACTAACATCTGCTAATTCAATCTCTTTTTCATTTGAATCACTTTCAGTCACAAAACAAAATTGCATTTCTATACTTCAAAGAGAGAAAAAAGATCAACCGTGAGCTTATAACCAGTGTATTCACATACAAGTTTGTACTTAGGTGTTAAATTGAAGATTACTAGTGCTGCACAGTAGTTTGTAAAGTGCACTAATACGTGGCATCACTGTGTAGGACTAAATATATATTGCTGTGTACGACAGTTATAATAGTTTTGGATTTTTCATTAGTTTTAGTTTTTATTAGTTTTGATATTTTGAAATTGCTTAGTTTTAGTTTAGTTTTTATTAGTTACAGTGTTAGTTTTAGTTTTTTTTTGTAAATTATGATATTTGTCAGGTGCATGAATCAAAATCACGTGACATCACAGACTACGTGTTGCCATACTGGTCAAACACCTGGCTTAAAACTTGTAGCGTGAAGTAAATTGATTTTAATTCAACCCAAAAGGCTTATTACAAAGATGAAAACGAAGGATGTTAGTTCATTTAAGTTTGTTTTGTATACACACAAAACAGTTTCAGTTAGTTTTCGTTTATTTTTTTTTAAACTCGTGCTGTTATTTTTATTGCTTTTTCAATTCTAGTTTCAATTTTCTAGTTTCATTTGTTTTCGTTAACTGTAATAGCCTTGCTGTGTAATGTTACTTTTAGCCTCCAAGGTCTTTGTCTTCATCTTCCTCTGGTTATCCAAAGTTCAAAGTGAAGTGATTGTCACATGTGATACACAGCAGCACAGCACACGGTGCACACAGTGAAATTTGTCCTCTGCATTTAACCCATCACCCTGAGTGAGCAGTGGGCAGCCATGACAGGCACCTGGGGGGCAGTGTGTGGGGAGGGTGCTTTGCTCAGTGGCACCTCAGTGGCACCTTGGCAGATCGGGATTCGAACCGGCAACCTTCTGCTTCCTTAACCGCTGGGCCACCACTGCCCCCATGGGCTGCATCCCAAGTAGGGATTCCCAGACAGCCCTCTCCCCAGCCACCTCCACCAGCTCCTCCGGCAGGACCAGGCCAGATTGGAGATATAAATTCCTGGGTCGACCCGGGGCCTCCTGCTGGCAGGACATGCCTGAAACACCTCCCCAGGAAGGCATCCAGAAGGCATCCTGACCAGATGCTTGAACCATCTCAACTGGCTCCTTTCGATGAGTCCTTCCCGAATATCCGAGCTCCTCACCCTATCTCTAAAGCTGCGCCCAGCCACCCTACGGAGGAAACTCATTTTAGCCACTTGTATCCGCAATCTATTTTGGTCATCACCCAAAGCTCATGACCATAGGTGAGGATTGGATCGACCGGTAAATCGAGAGCCTTGCTTTCTGAATCAGCTCCCTCTTCACCACAACAGACCATAACATAAAGTCAATCATCGACCTGCGATGATTTGGTACCCCTGATACAGAGTGTAATGATGGGCATCCTTATGTTTGAACATGGTTAAACTGTGACTTTCACAGAAGTCCAGTAACAAAACACCACTCGAGTTCAGATCTGGCAGGTCGTTGCTCCCAATCATGCCCCTCCAGGTCATGCTGTCATTGCCCACGTGAGCGTTGAAGTCCCCCAGCAGGTAAATTGAGTCCCCAGTTGGAGCACTATCTAGCACTCGTCCCAGGGACTCCAAAAAGGGTAGGTACTCTGAGCTGTTATTTGCAAACAACAGTCAGGACCCATTCCCTGACCCAATATCGCAGGGAAGCTACCCTCTCTTCCCCCGGGGTAAACCCCAACAAACAGACTGAGAGTCTTGGGCTAACAAAAAGCCAAACCCAGTCCTCTGCCTCTCATCCGGAGCAACTCCAGCAAAAGAGAGTGTCCAACCTCTCTCAAGGACTTGGGTCCAGAGCCAATTCCAGGTGAGTCTGACTACTTCTAGGTAGTACTGCTCAACCTCTTCCACAAGCTCAAGCTCTTTCCCTGCCAGAGAGGTGATGTTCCATGTCCCAATAGCCAGTGTCCTTGTCAGGGTCTCGGTCTGCCACCCGATCCATATTGCACCGGACCCTTCATGTTCCTCCTGCAGATGGTGGGTCCACAGTTGGATGAGCCCATGTATCCGGTTCGGGCTGGGCCCCATGGGCAAAAGCCTGGCCACCAGGCACTCGCTCATGGGCCCCAAACCCAGGCCTGGCTCCAGGGTGGGACACCGATGACCCTCCGGGTCAGGTACTCGGACACTTTTTGTTCCTTCCATGAAAGATCTTCTGAACCGTTCTTTTTCTCACCCTTTACCTAAGACCAATTTGTCATGGAGACACTACCAGGGGAATGGTTGTCTTGGTGCCCCAGACAACATAGCTCCTAGAATCATTAGGGCTCTCAAACTCCTCCACCACGATAACGGGACAGTTCAAGGAGGAGCTTCCAAGGTCATAAGTGTAGTTTACACGCTCTCCCTTCCTCCTGCTGGACAAAGTCATGTACACTTGGTGGACTGGTCATTCTAAATTGGCCATAGATGTGAGTTTGAGTGTGTGGATCAAAGGTTATATAAAGTAAGTTGGGTGCTATTACAGAAAGTATTTTGTAGTACTGTCTCAGTTTTATTGCGACTATATGTTTGATTTGTATTAGGATACTTTCTGTGCAACTTCTCATTTACCCAAAACCTCAAAAATCAACAGTATTTGCATTTGTATCTGATTTGGTTCCACCCCAGTTTGTTAAAAGGGTTCCCTGTGGGGAGCAAGAAGGATATGGCAACACTCAGAAATCCACAGGACCATTGCTGGTAAAGAAAAGAAATAGCGACACAAGAACCCATGCAATGAGTGACATTTGGAAAAATTATCAATACTTAGAGGAGCAGTTGTATTACCATAGAGTTTACAGCACCTAGATTTATTTTAGCCCAAGGCAAATGTAAGATTAAGGGAGCACGGTGCTGTTGAGACGGCCTGCGTCATAAAACACCAGGCCATTATCGTCACACCGCTAATGCAGAGCTTAGCATTCCAGACATCAATTTAATTCAGCTGCAGCCCCCGTCTATTCCGAATTCAGTTACTGTTTCATGGCATGGTAACAGCTGGAGAGGGACGGTGTGTGTGGCAGGCCCAGCTCCACACCGAGGGCTCTTCCCAGCTGAGCTGCGATCAGTTTAATGGCTGTAATTTTCCCCACATGCACTGCCGCCACCACGGAAGGACATTATGATAAAAAATTACTGTTGCTTTAACATTTTCATCCAGACCGGCGCCAGGAATGGGTTCAGCTGCAGGGTCAAGCCTGGGATGAATGGCAAAGGAAGCAAAGGAATACAATGAATCTGGAAGGAAAAAAGTTATTACAACCAACTGATATTGCTAGGATATTACAGTATGTGTTAGTAAGAAAAGTTCACATGGTGGTAGGGTGATAGTTTGTAAAACATTGCTAAATTCCATAAATGTAAACATGGAGCATGTAACTTACACTCATGCTTCATTTATAATTCAGTCAGTTTACCATATGTTGTTATTACAGCGAATCAAGCAGCACTATATCAGAGCATTTTTGTTCCCTGTTAAAAACATCTTTCATGCATGAAGAGCAATTTTCCAGGCCAGGGTAGATTATTTCGGAATGAGAGAAGAATGAAAAGAGACCTAAAACCTTCAGCTCCACATTTATTTATTTTGAGCCATGTTCATTAATTCTCAGTAGAGCGGCTGCTTATTAGCTACAGGCTTCTACCTAGTGCCACTCGGGGTAATGAGTACAAAATAAATTCATAAACTGGGATAACTTTAGTTAAGTGCAGGTAATTTCAACACAAACATGTTTATACTGCAATGAGGAGAAATTTATTAGCTTTGATTGTTTTGCCAGGGGAGGTAATGAAGCTGTATGCTGAGGATTTTATTGGAAGGCTCTGTTGAAAAGGTCAAATGGTGCCTCATCATCAGTTGACCTTTTTGAAGGTTTTAGCGATTTCAATCAGAGCTGATCATTCCACGTGATTCCATGTGTGTCTACACATACAATTCAACAGTATTTTATTTGAAAAAAAAAATATGTATTCATTTTTTTCATATATTTAATGTATTTGTCGTCACTAGGGAACATGTATGTTATGTTTGCTGACCAGGGACAATTTTCCATTTCTGCATGCTGGACTTGTTTGAGTGAGAGCTATCTGTAAAGATAACATGAGTACTTCAGTAAACCATGGTGAATAATTAATGGCCTAATAGGAATAATTGGAATAATTTATGTTTTCATCAAATCAATATTATTTCAGTAGAATATCTGTTCTTTGATGTTAATGTCAGTTGGGGTTTTCTGTTGATCTTCAAATAATAATAACCAGACACAGGTCAATTGTACCTTCATATGACTGTGCCAGGTTGTTAACCACATCCTTTGAAATGTTAAAATGCTCTGGGTATTGAATAAACCAAATTAATGGTATGTGTCAGGAAAGGGTAAATTAGACAGCAAATTCTTTATTGTCACACCGACTCTGGAACCACCCGCTTCCCCACTACGGCCAACCTGCACCTCTGATCCAGCACCCTGATATCTACAGTGGGTACGGAAAGTATTCAGAACCCCTTAAAATTTTCACACTTTGTTATATTGCAGCCATTTGCTAAAATAATTTTGCTAAGTTAATTTTTTTCCTCATTAATATAGACACAGCACCCCATTTTTAGAGATTTATTCACAAAGAAAATCTGAAATATTTCTTTTTTATATGTGGCTCTTGTTTCACCACAGGATGCACCATGGGAAGATCTGGTAAGCAATATGGTAAAGGCAGAATTATACTGGAAAGCCTTTTCCACATATGCTTGCCAGCAGGCCTGACATCCGGCATTCAGTATGCAGTAGGCTCACTCCTCTGTCTGCATGGATTACTCTTTCCTTTCTAATATTCCTCAATTCTCTTTATCTTTTTTCATTTTATACTTACTGAAGCAGATAATTACAGTAATGCATTGAAACCATCCGTATTTGGGCTTTCCACTATGACCTGAAGGCACCTGTGCAGCTAAAAGGGACTCAGGAAATGTAGAGGGTATTTTTACTGCAATTAGCATCCCAAGTCCATCAGTTATCTGGCCAAAAAAAAAGATTAACTAATTGTTTTACAGAATTCTTGTATTTATCTCAGTGTTTTGGTATCTAAAACATGACTTTTATTCATTCTTTTAAAAGTGGAACAGTTTTTCATTTTATTGCTTACACACTCAACATGGTGTTGTGTGTTTTTGTATGAGGCATGTCATAATCCATGAATATGTGGCACACACCACAGTTGGCAAATCATTTCATTAGCGATTTCCAGTGCAATGGAAGTGTTTCTCCCCTCTCCCTTCTCCAGACAGGCTGTGTAATCAGAATGGCAAGATTTGAGACTCAATCATCACTGCCAGTTGATGTAATTAGAGCAGCAGCATCTTAATTAAGACTTCAGCACATCATTTAGAGTCATTGTTTACCTTGCTGGGGCCATGCTGATGTGCCTGTCATTGCTCGCCTTTCACGGCCCCTAATGTGCATCACTCTGGCCATGGTATTTATGTCATTGTTGTCAATGGAAGAGCTGCCAGCATCCGCTTATTATCCTGTGATTGTCCAACAATAAAGAAACAAATACGGACCTTCCCTGAAGATTATGTATTGGGAGGACATTGTTTGTAGCCTAGCAGGTAACACACTCGCCTATGAACCAGAAGACCCCATTTACTACCATTGTGTCCCAGGGGGACTGTCCCTGTCACTACTGATTGTAAGGTGCTCTGGATAAAGGTGTCTGATAAATGCCGTAAATGTAAATGTAGGTGACATTAACCTGCATGGCCTCTCTTACATTTTCAAAAATATATAATTCAGTTGTCGTTGGTTTTTACTGTTTCTGTGTTCTGTGTTTTCTTATTCAGTACCAATCCTATCTGAACAGTTATTTTTGCATTGCATATGTTTAATTTGGTGGAAACATGCCACACACTGGATCTGTGTCTCAGATTGCATGTGTCTGTGCTGTGCTTTCATCACATGTTGACATTTTAATTATGTCCGCTGGTGAAATGCACCATGAAGCACATCTGCTAGCACAGGCATGTTTATGGTGGATATTTAGAGATAAGGACCCGTCACTGGCACCCCATGATGAGTCCAGGGAAGAAATGCCCACTGGGTTGTTCATTCTTACACTGATATATGCAGGGTTCTTCAGTGTGTACTGAATTCTTCCAGACATTATCTCTCTCCAAGTTCTGAGTCTACAAGATTGCACTGTCCCCAGTCCAAACCTCCCCATGTCTTCACATAAAATTGATTCACTTTCTTATTTGACTTTACAGGCCCTGCTTTCAGGGCAAAGTTTGTTTCTGCCATTTTTTACTCTTGTTTGCTTGTAGGACTGAGTGACCAGGTATAGCCATTAAAGTTTTAGCAATCTCTGCTTCACGGCTTATGGGCGGATTGTCGTGGTGAAAAATATTAGTCATTTGGAAATGGAAAAAAGTGTGAAACAAGTATTGGTGACGTCTTCAGGCGTAGCATTAATCCGGCGATTTGTACGGTGTATGGGAATTCTTGTTCTGAGAAAAGCCTTATCAAGGCTGAGAGGACCTCCTAGGGACCAATTTTCCCGTCTGTTCAGTGGGTTGCACCATATTTCACTCTTTATACCGTGTGATAAGGGGAAAGGGGAGAAGGATAAAGGCAATTGGTGGCCATGTTACTACCTTCCTTTTTTGTTTTTAATAGGGAAAAATAGTAGAAAACTCAATATCTGACATCAAACCTTAATATTTTACTCTAAAACAGCTCCAGAGAAGCATCGTCTAAAAATATCAATAGTCATTTTGAGTGACATCAAAAAATGCTTAATATTTAAGTTAAGAACATTACCAATCTTCTATAAAATGATGATGAGTCGGGGACATTTCTTATGCAGCGAGTCAATGTTTTTCATAATATGTGTTCCTAAAAGCCTGCTGACCATCCCTAGACCTTGGTCTGCATCATGAATAAATGCAGCATGCATTGGATGAGTTGTTATGAGCTGCAGCTACTGTTAAGGCAGAAATAAAAGGAAATAAATGCATAGGGTAGAAAAAATGTTATATTCAGTCAAACAATGTCAATTTGTGTGAGTCAGATTTCATTTGGTTTTTATCACAAATTGCAATGCTGACTAACCATTTGTCTTAAACTAAACATCCTGTTCACGTTACATGTTACATCTCCTATAAAATAATAACACGCGCACACCCGGACAGGCATCTCTGAGTCTCCTGTCTAAAGCAACAGTTAAGCGGGCCACCCGGGTGGAAAATTACGTCTTGTCATTTAACCAAACTCCCACCCCACACACACACAGACAGAGAAAAACTTTGCTCTTCTTCACATTGAAAGCTCAGCAAAATGAAACAGCCTGTGTCTGTATCTGCAATCTGTCAGGACAACTTTGAGAGTGAGCACAAAGATGAATAATAATAAGACACTTCTTTCTCCCCAGTTACGTTAGCATTGGAGCTGCATAATACATACATTTCCCCTGTTAAAGCCTCAATGAGTGTTTCATTATAAGAAGACAAACAGCTTCATCTGGTTTAAACAGGTGGCATCTTTAGATTATGTCCTCTGGAAAGTTTTCATCAACCTGACTGCATGCTATGTTGGGTCAATTACTCACGCATTACCATTAATTAAGCATCTAACAATATTAAATTTATCCACAGACAAACGTCTGCTGGATAAATTATACAGATAAGCATTAATGATTAGCGAGAGCGAGCTGTTGTGGGCCTGTGTTTTAGAAGCTGTGCCAGCCTTCTCACTCACAAAATCATATCCCCTACCTGGATATACTCTACCTGTCATCATCATAAGCAGCTTTGTGCAATGATCATTAATGTCATTATCATTACAAACAAAAAGTGATTAACATAAAAACTCAGGACAAAACGTTCCCCAAAAGGTGACTGAAAGAAGCCAAGAGTGGAAATAAATGTGATCACAGCAAACATTGCTTTTAAGACCTCATGTGTATCTGTGTTATCATCATGATCCAAAATCTTGTAAATGAGTATGTGTGTCAAACTGATATGTGGTGCATGTGTAGTACACATGTCGATGTAGCGCATGTGTAGTCATAATTCATACAGACTACTAGAATAAAATATCATATTATCAAAGACCAAAACATCCCATAATTCTGTATAGATATCACCATCCCTGCGTCTGGCAAGTGTTCCTAAAGGTTAAAGACTTGATTCAGTGGATATAAAGGGGGTATGACAAATCATAGTCAGCTCAATGGACGTCACCTTAAGAACAACCCTGGTCCTAATTAAGGGGAATAGATTATATCAAATCAGATCTCTTCAAAGAACTAAGGGAGAAAGCAAAAAATAGATCCTTTGGGTGGATCAATATCGTTTCAAGTGCAGAAGCCGAGCTGACAAAGACATGCCCTTAATGAAAACACAAATAGATGAGAGGGGGAAAAACCAAATGGATGGCCAAACTCATAGCTTGAGCCAATAGTGGCAAGAAGAGACTGCATGTCATGCTTATTAACCTTTCAGAAATGGCCCGTGAGCCTCAGCATTATTGATGACCCAGGATTTCTCCGGGATGCTGAAATGAAAGGTTAAACAATTCACATTAATTGCTCTCTGTGAGGTCACTTATTGACTGCTTTGGGAGCTTTTAGGGAGTTCACATGCAGTGCTGGTGTAACAGAAGAATCGCAGCATGGATGGAGGTGGTAGGGTGGGTTGTTTGATGATTAGAGGAATTATATGAACAAACTGCTTTTTGATATAACTGTGCCATTGATGGAGTCATGAATAAACCAAGGTTCATGGTCGGACCACAGTCATGACAGTGGCGTTCTGTAACCTCTAGCAGCTTATACAATTGAATATGCATGAAATAAAATGATGATGGAGAAAGTCATCCCTGGAATGACCCACATTCATCCTCCCTCATAAAGGTTATGATGAATAAGCGGAGAAAATGCTTTAATTCTCATTACATTTACATTTTACATTTACAGCATTTATCAGACGCCCTTATCCAGAGGGACTTACAATGGTAGTTAAGGGACAGCCCCTGGAACAACTTAGGGTTAAGTGTCTGGCTTAGGGACACAATGGTAGTAAGTGGGATTTGAACCTGGGTCTTCTGGTTCATAGGCGAGTGTGTTACCCACTAGGCTACTACCACCAAGGGGTAACACTGTGGTAGCCTAGTGGTTAAACAAGTCTACTCGTTTTAATCAACCAACCAACAATGTGCCACTGATGGCAGCCCACTGCTCTTACATGGAGGGCTTGAATGCAGGAGTCTACTGTACATACTGTACAATTTGTCAACATGACGGAGGCTACACTAATATATAATAATGTCCATATGTGTTCTTATTTGTTCTTATGGCTAAGAATGGCTAAACGGTGAGCATTCATATCTGGCACTTCCCAACCTCTGATTGGCATGCTGCCTCACTAGTCCTGACTGGTTTTTAATGAAAGTAGGATTTTGACCAGTTTGGGGTCATGTTGGAGGTATTAATGACGAGAACTATTAATCAGTAGGCACAAGCCACTAACTAGTGTTTAATTAGTGAAATAAGATCTTCTAAATGGCTAATAAGATACCAGTTATTATTGGAGACTCTGCATGTAGAGATTAATTATTTTTCTATATATTTTCTTTTACTTAAACTGTGTCTGTTTCACAATTTGAAACTTTTTGCACAGTTTACCAGTGCTGCCATCTAATCGAATCCTATGTGGGTGTGATGATGATGATCATTAATACAATGCCTTTAATATTTATTTTTGCCATGGCACACACTAATATAATTTACTCTGTATTTGTTGTTGAACAAGATATGTCAGGTGTGTGCTTATTGACATGTTTGACATGCTTGAAATGGTGCTGTAAAGACACAAGTTGTTGTTGGAAAAGCTGCAGAGAGTCACATCCATTACAAGACACTTACAAAGCCTGTCACTTGTTTTTACAACATTTTCAGTATTTACAACATTTTCTAGTTATGCAAATGTGAAAGATCTTCTATTGATTGGAAAATCAGAGAGTTGGCCTGATGTTTACATACTCATCTGTAGCTGAAGAACATATTGATATTGTCAATACCCATCTTGTACCGCTCTCAGAGTCTCGCTAAGCCAGTTGTGGCATTCCTCTGTGTGTGTGTGTGTGTGTGTGTGTGTGTGTGTGTGTGTGTGTGTGTGTGTGTGTGTGTGTGTTGTAACTCCATATAACCCCCCATCTTGCATCCAGATCGTCTCACCTTTTCCCTCACTCTGTATTCCCTGCCGATCCCAGGCCAACCTTGTACTTTGCTGTCTCACTTTCTGAAAGAAATCTGTGTAGGCTGCTGCACCTAATCTGCAGTCAGTTGCTAACAAGTGGATGTCTGACCTCCGTATTGTTTCTGTAATCTATCAGAAAAAGTCAGCCCATGGCACACCAGTCAGAGTGTCCAGACGCAAACTAGACACAGAAAGACTTACAAGCCATACCAAGCAGTAATAAGTCTTACTCACAGAGGACATCTTATTTACTATATTTAAGTTACAATTGCATGATATGATCACTTATATCGTTGCATTTTAATTATTAAGATGTTAATTATTTACTTATCAAGCAGTGGCTGTCACAGTACACCACTGTTTGTCAATTTTTCATCTATATTGAGCACAATATTGTCCATATGGAACATTATAAATTGTCACTTTACTGCAGGATTTGGCAGAATCGCTTTATATTCAGTACACTGATAGACATAGACTGCTAGTCTGGACCTGTGGAATTTGTAGGACATTTCATGCATCCTGTGCAAGCTCTTGAGCAATTAGGGACCTCCCCCAATTCTGACATTCTGACCAGAGGTGACCTGTCCAAACATTTACATTAACATTTACAGCATTTATTCAGACGCCTTTATCCAGAGTGACTTACAATCAGTAGTTACAGGGACAGTCCCCCTGAAGCAACTTAGGGTTAAGTGTCTTGTTCAGGCACACAATGGTAGTAAGTGGGGTTTGAACCTGGGTCTTCTGCTTCATAGGCGAGTATGTTACCCACTAGCCTACTACAAACAACTGTAAGGGATCCAAGGATCGAAAACCATCTCCACTGATAAAAAAAGAAACAGATGGCAGACAGGCTGTTGCCAAGCCAGCATTCATCTGCATCTCTTCACACAAGATTCATACAGAAAGATTTGATTCCAAAACTCAGGACTTTTGGAAAAACTCATTAACATTGCATAGTTATCAGAAATGATGTACCTTTCCTCATTCCTCTAATTATCAGGTTTTTATTGATGTGTATTTTGTGCTGTGTATGAAGCACTAGTTAGGCCATGTTTGATATCATTCAGTCTGATATTAAACGCAGAGAATATTTTTGAGTATGTGTGTGAAAGAGCACAAGCCCATAGTTGTTGCCTGGTGCTGAAGATAAAAATAGAGACCCAGCCAAGTTTTTCGTCGATTTTCCATCTCGGTCTTTCTTCTTCCTGCTTCAAGGTGCTTCTGGAGGCAGTGCTCAACTTGGTTCGACTTGTCACGCATCGCACGCACGAATCGACAGCCACAAGGCGCATTGTCGCAGCCACCCAACAGAAGGCCCCAGCAGTAACGTAAACACACATACGGTTTATTATGCCTACAATTTTTTTACATTATAGAACAAAACTGAAGCTTACAGGACTATGAAATAACTTATTTGTGTCTTCACAAATCAAGGAATTTTTTTCTGTAATGACACTCGTGTCTTCTCTCCACCACCTTATGCTGGACAGCAGGAATGGTTTCCAACAGTCCTGAAGGTTTATACTGAACAATTTCTTATCATTCACTTATGTTAATGAGCATCTCATCAAGCGGCTTCTGATGGTGACAATAGTGAACAAATCAGCCATGAAGGTAAAAATAGACAAAAACAGATTCATCAAACATACTTCACATTCTTCTCATTCAACAAATGCTAAATATGTATTTAAATATTTTTAGTAATGGCTCCATCTTAGTTTCCATAACAGCCACAGAGTAGGTGCGTACAAACCTTTGACTTGTGGCACCCACGATGTGGGGTGGAGAGCTTCAGAAAGTCTTTCCTGCCAACCGCTGTCAGGCTCTGCAACAGCTGACCACACATACTGTACATTCAGAGACTAAGAAACACACACATCCAATACACCATAGTGTGTGTGTTCAATGTGTTTTCTTTATGACCATTTACATTGACAGATTCTCACTGAAGGCATCAAACCTATGAATGAACACATCTGGAGTTATGTACTTAACCAAAATTGGAGACCTGGCCTCCACAGTAACAGGACCTGAACCCAATGGAGATGGTTTGGGTTGAGCTGGACTGCAGAGTGAAGGCAAAGGGGCCAACAAGTGCTAAAAACCTCTAGGATCTCCTTCAAGACTGTGACTACCTCTTGAAGCTACCAATGTAAATGATCTCACACACACACACACACACACACACACACACACACACACTCAAAGGGTATGTTCTTAAGGGTGTGGGTGCAAATTCATAGATGATCACCAAGTAGTAGCCTAGTGGGTAACACACTCGCCTATGAACCAGAAGACCCAGGTTCAAATCGTGCTTACTACCATTGTGTCCCTGAGCAAGACACTTAACCCTAAAAAAATTCCAAAAAATTACTCAAGAGTACAAATGTGTTTAATGATAGGACTACTCAAATACTGAGTAACTGTTTCATTGTAATCCATCATTTATTTATTTGGAAGCAATGTATTCAGATTCCCAGTACTAATTCCCACCTCTACAGAATATATAGAATGTATAGTGGTCTACCATTTAACAAAAAAATGGTAAAAGTGCATATCGTATCAACAGCTTTATCGGATTTTGAGGCAAATTAGCTGCAACTCCATGCAAATCCATGCTTAAACCACTCATCCTTGTTTACTTTGTGCATCATGAAGATTTAAATCATCACTCTGCCCGCCCTAGTGTGTGTGGTCCTGTGACTGCATGGCTACATCTGATTGGTGATTACCAGTTCAAAGATGTGATTTACATTTACGGCATTTGGCAGACGCCCTTATCCAGAGCGACTTACAACGTGCTTAAGTTACCATCGATGAAGAGATCAATTCCGGTTCACTAGGTGCCCAACTATGAATACATCTATTTTATTCACTCTGTTTTAGATTCTGTACACAAGTTCGACAACAAGAAAATTGAAGGTGCTCAGTGACTGAGCTGTTCTGACCTCGAGGGGAAGTTCATTCCACCATCGAGGGGCCAAGACAGAGAAGAGTCTAGATGAATGTTTTCCTTTTACCTTCAGAGATGGAGGGACCAGGCGAGCAGTACTGGAGGCTCGGAGTATATGAGGTGCAGTGTGAAGTGTAATAAGGGCTGTGAGGTAGGATGGTGCTACTCCATGTTTGGCTTTGTAGGCCAGCATCAGTATTTTGAACCTGATGCGTGCAGCTACTGGGAGCCAGTGGAGGGAGCGTAGCAGAGGGGTGGTGTGGGAGAATTTGGGAAGGTTGAAGATTAGTCGTGCTGCTGCATTTTGTATTAGTTGTAGAGGTCGGATGGTACATAGTGGTAGGCCAGCTAGAAGGGAGTTACAGTAGTCCAGTCGTGAGATTACTAAGGACTGAACCAGTAGTTGGGTGGCCTGGGTTGACAGATAAAGGCGGATTCGTCTGATTTTGTAGAGAAGGAATCTACATGAGCGGGAAAGATTGCTGATGTGAGTTGAGAAGGAGAGTTGGTTGTCTATTGTTACGCCAAGGCTGCGGGCTGTTGCAGAAGGAGAGAGCTGCGAGTTGTCTAGGTAAATAGCAAGATCCTGATGTGGTGAGGAATCTGCTGGAATGAATATTAGTTCAGTTTTGTTGGGATTGAGTTGGAGGTGATGGGCTGCCATCCAAGACATGCAGAGATTTTGGAAGCAGCATGTAGATCAGAGGGAGGAAAGGAGAAGAGGAGTTGTGTGTCGTCAGCATAGCAGTGGTAGGATAATCCATGTGAGGAAATGACCTCACCAAGTGATCTCGTGTAGAGGGAGAAAAGGAGAGGACCTAGCACCGAGCCTTGAGGGACACCAGTGGAGAGTCTACGTGAGGTAGAGGTGGATCCTTTCCAAGTCACTTGGTAAGATCACTCATCAAGGTAGGAAGCAAACCACTGCCATGCTGAGCCCCGAATTCCAAGCCTCTTCAGGATTGACGAGAGTCTTGTGGTTAACGGTGTCAAATGCAGCAGATAGGTCAAGGAGAATAAGAACCGATGACAGTTTTGCCAATCTGGCTGCATGTAGCTGCTCGGTAACCACCAAAAGGGCAGTCTCGGTGGAATGAGCTGTTCTGAAGCCAGACTGGTTTGGATCCAGGAGGTTGTTCTGTGATAGATGGAGTGATAGCTGGTTGTAGACACAGCGCTCAAGGATTTTGGATAGAAGAGGAGGGAAACTGGTCTGTAATTTTTAATGTCTGTAGGATCAGCAGTGGGTTTCTTTAGGATTGGAAGAACCCTGGCTGTTTTAAAGGCGGATGGTACATGGCCAGATGAGATTGAGCTGTTTATGATATAAGAAATGAATGTGATGTGAAAGTGATTGTTTTTGTCATTGAGATACTCATGATGACACACAATGTCATCATGCATATCCTCTGCATTTAACACCTAGTCACCCTTAGTGAGCAGTGGGCAGCCATGAAAGGCACGTGGGGTGTGGGGACAGTATCTTGATCAAGGGGACCTCAGTGGAAGCTTGACGGTTCAGGATTTGAACCCACAACATTTGGGTTATGAATCTGCTTCCTTAGTTGACCTCAATATGTTCCTTCAAGCAGCTCAGTTGAATGCTCCTTTATGCAGTGCATTTGGCAAGTATTCACAGCACTTTTTCCACTTTCTTGCAATTCTGGAATTCTGTGAGAATGACCATAGGGTTCCAGTCTCCTTCCAGTTTATGGATGATGGAGGTGAATGTGCTCAGCAATTTTTATGCATCCATCCCCAGATCTGCGCCTCAATATCTTGGTGGTCTATAGAAAATTCTTTTTTTGCTCACTTTTTTTTTTCCACTTATGGGTTATAGAACCCTTATGGGTTCGTGTGTAGAACTTTGAAGTAGATAATTTAATTAGTTTTTTTAAATGACAAACATAACCAAATGTGTAAGCAGTGTAGCAATGTTTGTTTTTCAGATGCACTATACATTGACAAACACTTCCATCCAAAAGGCTTTAGGTTTAATCCTAATTACCTATTATTCTCCAATGCCCCTGAAAAATGACATAAATAAAAAGATAAAGCCTTTCCCAAATCACTTATTTATCCAAAAATACATTTTGTTACAAAAAAAGAGAACATATAAAAACAATATTAACTCCCTGAAAAAATAATACCATTAGTGCACATTTATAAAACCTACAAAATTAAGGGGGAGGGTGATGGATTGAGGAACAAAGCAGGAAGCTGTAACTTGTTAGCCACATCAAATCAAATCATGCCTAAAAGGATGTATTATGCAGTCCTAATGGAGATTAAAAGCTCCATCTGTCCATTCTCACCTGATTCCTGCATATGTACACCTGGCACAAAGCACTAAAAGCCTCGACCTGCTGTTTCACATCAAACCTGCAGCCTGACAAGGGCAATTTTCATCTTAATTGCAGGCCAGGGGTAAGATCTGCTCCTTCCTCACACATTCTGCCCAATAAAACCACACATACACCAAATAACATTCTAGCAGAGCCAGATTCTCTGAATGCATGACAAATGACACAAAACAATCAGTTTTGTGGCAATTTAAAGATCTGTGCACCAAATAATGTGGCACTGTTGCCATTCTCTTGGGCTCAGCGCTGAAAATTAAGCCATCTGCACATACAGTTCTATTGAACTCATCTGAACTAGAATCAGAGGAACGTTTCCCTGTGTAAATAATTTGGCAGGCTGATTGCTTTTTCAGTGTTGGCTAATTTCCCAGAAAATAATCAAATAAATAATAAGCAGAGGCCATGTAACCATGTACAGCGTGATTACGATGTCAGTGAGAGGCAAGTAGGCAAGCGTGTGATCATTAGAGCTCGCTCGGCAGGGCATTATTGGAGAATAATCAGAATCATCAACCTAATGCTTCTCTTGATTTCCCTATGAAGAATCACTCCACTCTTTTCTGTCTATATATATTCTGTATATATTTTTTTCTTTTTTAATTTTTGCTTCACTGCTGATAGCTCTGGGTTATAGGCCATACAAAAATCCTACAAAACAACAAAACTCTTCCCTCCAAAAGTTTGCATTGTTGGATATACAGATTTAAATATTTGCTTTGTTTACCTCCTCCTGCCCCTGCAGTTGTCAAAGTAAAATCACTATTGCTCACTCACTCATCCACCATCTATCTAACTTGAGTGGGGCAAGTGAAGGCACTTTAATTATCCAGAGGTAGCACACATCAATCACATGTCCCCAAGACCTTGCAAAAGTACAGAAAGTGCAGAAGAAGGGGGGAAAATCAGTTTGACCTGTCCAATGCTGAATTAATTATCCAATTACTCCTCTTCCTCTGACTGCAGCACCCAGATAACTCCAGAGCTATTTACAACTCGCTGCTTTGCTCAGATAATAAAACCCCCATTTGCTGCATAATCACCTCAAGCTGTGAACGATGGACGTTGGCAAAATTATAGCAGCATTATGTAGGCCTTCATATGCTGAGATAAGAGGAGCAGCACTTGCTTTTTATACAAAGTTACATATGAGTAGAATCTACGATTGATACTCCTGAATTTACAGCCTCAGTCCACTAACTCAGTCCATTAGAGAAATCTTTGGCTCTTCATGAAATTGGTGGGTGGTAGTAGTCTAGTAGGTAACACACACCTAAAAACCAGATAACCACAAAGTGAATCTGCACATCCTACCTTTGTTTCCCTGAGCTGCTCCAGGGAGACTGTCCCTGTAACTATTGATTGTAAGTCGCTCTGGATAAGGGCGTCTGTTAAATGCTATAAATGTAAATCTAATCTAAATAAGTCACTGTTCATGCAACTCTTTATAGTGAATGTGACATTATCCACTGAAAATATTTTGTTTTAAAAAAGACATAAGAAATAATTTTGCCTGTGGACATTTTCTTTAACTAATCTGACTTCCCCCCACCATCCCCCCAGGACCAAGGACATCCATCAGGAGAGAACATCTATCAAAACAACCAAACATGTCTCTAGCACAGTCTCATATTTATCAGAGTGTAAGAAGGCTTTATTTTTTCTTTGATATGTAATGCCTCTATCATTGTTGTTCTGTTTCATTCTCGCTCTCTCCCTCTCCTTTCTGTATCCCAGGAAAAGGACCATTTCTGTGGCCTTCGGACTGGAACATAGCTAAACAGAATGAATACAAAAGCAGAACAGTAAGATGTCTCGCAGGGCCCAGTGTAATTGTGCAAATCATTGAACAGGTGAAATTTATTGGAATTTGAAAGGCCTGTGCTTGTTTTATATGTACAGTGTCATTTAGATAAAACATGAGTAGATGAGAGTTATTGTCAGGTACACTACTTATGATATAATAGATATATTGATTTCTTGTCATCGAAACACATGGGGATGTGTGGTTGTAAAAGCCAACTAGCAGGGGCACTAGAACTTTGGTTATGAACCCTCCATCCACACATCACAGTATGATATTACCAGGATGCATGTCCTGTCCTGTTCTGGAACAATCACTTGCTTCAGGATAGAATTAGAATGCTCTCAATGAACCAGGCAGGATGAGCATTCATACTGTAGCAGACCTTGACACTGAACACTGCACACAGTCCAAGCGGTCACCCATTTAATATAGGGTGAACACACTTCCTCTTGTTCCCAGACATGTCCTCTTTTTGAAACCTGTCAATTGCATCCAGTTGAGTTTTTAAGTATTGTCCAGGTTTTTGAACTATATAAACATTTGTCACATCATGGGCATCCTACATGCCTTTTCAGGGCCGATTGCATACAAGTTTAGATACTGCTAGCAACTCGCTCGCACAAGTGGAAGTATTGCTAACACCAAACCCAAACCAGATCTTCTCCAGCTTAGGCTTCATGACCTCAGCCTCAGGCTAGCCCACAGAGTGGATGACTGCATCATCTAGGAAATTTAGCAGCATTCGGACAATGGGTCCTCAGGACCTCATCCATCAGCGATTGGGAGGTGTGCAAGCTGAACGGGAGTACTTGGGGAACTGAAAGTCCTCTTCTTCTGAGTAAATGGGGTCAGTGGCACCTGCCAGAAACCTTTGGTGATGTCCAGTATGGTGATGAAACCCAGCCTCTGTTTCAGTTAATCGACTCGGGGCACGGGGTAACTGTTGAGGAGCAAGACTTCATTAAGCTTGCAGAAGTCATTAGGCACCCTGTAGGGTTGCTGAGGAATCACGACTCTGATGATGCCGAGGTCATGCTGAAAGACAGCATGCTGCTGGGGACAAAGGGGAACACATAACTATAATGATCGATAAGTTCTGTTACCTCCTGGCACTGGTGTCCATTCAACTGGTCTTCAGGGCAGGTGTTCAGCTGGGCAGGTTCCTCCTTCAATTCAAGAGGGTGTTCCAGTCTTGGGGCCATCATCACCTTGATAGGAACACCCTTCCTTGGTACCTTGGTGTCCTCGATTGTGAAGTGGCAGTGCAGCATTTATGCTCATCCCATTTTCCCTTCTTGCTATGACCTCAAATGTGTAGAGCTAGGCCTCCACAGTGTGGGCACAGTGACAGACAAATCTGCTCACATTCTCCACATTTGTCACACAGGAGGCAATAGATCACAGCAAGCAACATTAAATATTAAAGGGTAAGATGTGACATCATCACAATACAATAACTGAGATGGCCCTTTATTGTAAAAGCTTGTCAGTGATTAAACATAGTCTATATGCACAATTATATGCATACAGTATTTAAACCTAAATTTGTGATGGCATAAATCTGATGAGCCCCTCAAAGCCTAGTCTTAATAGATTATTAAGGCAAAACAAAACTGAATCCAAAGTACAAATGCTGGTGTAAGAAAGGAGTTCAGAGGTTCTCTGACATTGACTTGGAGAGATGGGACGACCCAATCGATATGTCAGACAGGCTGTAAAGCCCAGCTGTGGGAGTTTGAGAAAATGGCTGAATAAAGTGTGAAACAGAGCGTGGTGGTGTTAAAAAAAAAAAAAAAAAAAAAAAAAAACACTCAGAACTCCGCACATCTGAGCCAATGTCAAACAGAGGTGAGGAGAGTTCAAACACTGAAATACACTTAAGACCTCAACCCTCTGACCCACAGACCCACCAAATCGCTTATGTGTATTCATGAGGAAAGAAATGGGGAGGGTAGAGAGAAACAAGACTAGTTTATTACACACACGCAAACATAGTCTCACTACTAGGATTAAAGACACAGGAATGCATGCAGACTTTTTAACTCACAGTACCTGTCTGTCTAATGTAAATAAAACAAACCCACACAACACAAAGTATTTTTCACCTTATCAAATTGGAGCCAGAGAAAGTTGATGTCAGGTACATTTCATAGTCTTGACCTATAATACAGTTTGTTGCTGTAGGTGCTGTCAGGGAAACACATGGGCATAAGTGGCGGACCTGTCTATGCTGGCCAAAATGTACCTTCATGTTATTAAAGTTTAAAGTTTAAAGTGAAGTGATTGTCCTCTGCATTTAACCCATCACCCTGAGTGAGCAGTGGGCAGCCATGACAAGCGCCCGGGGAGCAGTGTGTGGGGACAGTGCTTTGCTCAGTGGCACCTCAGTGGCACCATGGCGGATCGGGATTCAAACCGGCAACCTTCTGATTACGGGGCCGCTTTCTAAACCGCTAGGCCACCATTGCCCCATACTGTGTACTGTGTATCAAGGCATAAAAAGGGATATGAAAGGGATATGACCGGTAGTACCTGTCTGGTTCAGAGGCAAGTGTGGGTAACAACCTACAGAGAGCAGCAAAGCCACACTAATCCTAACTTAAACTCATGCACATTGAATCACATATAAAAACATACTATGCATTCATGTATATTAAAGGGTCTCATTTATCAAATGAGCATATGGCAGAAAAAAACGGATGTATGATCAAGTCCGTCTAAGATACGCAGAATAAGATACTCTCAGATCATGTATGCACTTCCTGTCAGTGCAGACCCGCTACAGCAGAGGAAATCAAGCTGTGGCAGAGAATAAATAATCGCTAGTTCTAAATTATGGATTTCAGGTGATGTTCGTTCTGCGTTATGGGACACTGACAATAACAGTCACCATATTCAGCCATGGCAGATCTGGCACCATTATCAGACAGGAGAGTAAATACAACATAATGGGAGGTCGCACACGGGCCACAGTGGCATGCTGCATCAGCCATAACGTGTCGTGGTCACCATCCCAGATGGGAGACTGAAAATGGATGCAGGAACATCCATTTAAATAAATGTTATACTTTTAAGTAGTGATCTTCGAGTCCGACCACTTTTTTTCATAAATGTTTAATTCCACTAAGCTTAACACGTTACTAGAATTTCAGTTAAACCTGCTAAACACATTAATAGGAAAATGTAAACTGCTTCATAATAACTGTATTTTAGTGAGCTTCCTTCACAGCCGTGGTGATCTGCTTCCATTCACACCCCTTTTAATTCAGATTTTTTAACTGCCAAACAGCACCATTTTATTCCTCTCCACCTGAATAAATGAACATCTTCATCCTTTTTGTGCTATGAGTGCAATAATAATATTATAGAAAGTCCTCTCTGCCGCGGTTGTAATGACATCAATATACACTTTTGAGATATTCCTCCTCTTCGCCGCTCTTGGTTCCTTTATGTCACAACAAGTTTTGTGGAATGGTCATGTAAATTAGGCTACATTTCAGCTTCATTTATCAAGACGGGCATTTGCTATGCTCGGATTGGCACAGGTACAACTGTTTCATGAATCACATGGGAAACTTGCCGTGTCCTGATTTCTCCTAAACGAGTCCTGAAATGTGTAACTTCTGGTTGCATGTGCTATCTTTTTTTATCAATACTTTTATACCCAATTCTATTTATTTATGTATGTATTTATTTTTAGATTTTTGTGAGAATGATTGACCTTAATAAAGGAATGCATTCAGAGACACACACTCTCACATACTAATGCACATATAGCCTACACAATTGCACTCCTTCATTCACATTTCCATCCACATATATAGTACATACAACTATTTACACACATATAACTGCTTGTATACACCCACACACAAACATGCACATGTATACACCCTGGAGCTCACACAAATACACACACACATTCACTTGCACATGCATTGGCAAATACACACTAAACCGCACATACAGACACACACAGCTTGTTGCACACATACAGAAATGCACTCTGGTGATAATACTGCCCTGGGGTCATGCCCTTCTGTGCTCTACTCTGACCTACAGAGTCAAAGGAGCAGTGAGCTGCTGCAAAAAAATCTCTCATTGCCCTAAACCCGCCAAGGCCAGAATTCATTTGCCTCACATCTGCCTCACGGCCTCTGTCCACCATTCACCATCTGTAGCCACTTCACTTTTATTTTCTAATGGGCATGACTTGCAAAACAAAACTTGAGCCACAGCAAGCGAAACATATTGTACATTGGAAGCATTAGGTTAGCAATAGGACCACAGAGACTCTAAATTGTCTCTTTTAACATAGCGAGATGGAGAAGTGATGAGATGACACAGAAAAGCTTGCTGGTATTTTTCCTAGGAGAATAAAAGAATGCTGTGCTTTTAAAGAAACATTACAAGTTTAATTAGGACAACACATCCAATTTAAAGACGTTAAAAGAGACAACATCACTAGAGTCATTTTTAAAACTCGAGCTCATTTTCTAGGGAACAAGAACTCATTAGGGCACACGGCCATAATGCAATTATAATACTAATGACAGTAAGCATGGATGATGGATTCAGGTAAGTCTACTGTTGAGAAGAAAGACCTGTTCCCTGACCTACTGTGTCTGTAGGTCAAATCCCCATTGACTCAACATTCAGGTCATAGGACTATACCCGTCGTGATAAATGCAGCTTGTAATGTGTATTCAGTTCTGTTTGGTGTCACTGAAAGGGTCTTCTGGTCACCTTTCTGTCTGCAGGCTACTGTTCAAGGAGCGACCTATGGCAACTAGCTGCAGTCCTCGAGTTACCTGTGCATATTGACCAGCCATCAAAATGGTACAATCTGCACCACCCCACTCTGCCCATCGAGCCGTGCCTACCATGCCCGCCCCCACACCACCTCACTCCTCAATCCCCCACCTCGGAGCACCCTGCTGCCAGAGCACTGAGCGAATTAATGAGCAAACGTTCCTGCTGTAACGAGAGTGCCAGAACACGTTAAGGCTGTTGGCCAATCACAGAAAGTGACTACGAAAGCCGCCATCATGTTGGGGAGAACGTGGGGCCGGAGGTGGGTGGCTGGCGGCAGGGCAGTGTTGATTATGCCTAAAATAAGGTGGCTTAAATGAACAGGGAATTACAGCAGGTGCTGTTTACAGGCGCCTGGCTGGTTTTCACCACACAATTGCACTTCAACTGTCACCTTGGCTCACTTCACGTCAATTCATTTTCATGAGCTTCTTACAAATGACCATGGCACACAGAGCCACTTCACTTGAACTCCTTTCTAAATGAAGAGTCTGCTGGATTATGTTGTACTTTTGTTGGTTCTAGGATGTCATTTCAACTTGGTTGTCCATGCTGTCTAGTGCTGGATGCTCAGTTCAAACAACAAGCAACGCATGGTCACAAGTTGATATCACTGCTGCATGTCATGCAATGACTTGGAACAATGTACGTGTGGGGGAACAAATAACGTGGGATCAACAAATGATGCTGGGGTTCCAGCTGCATTATTCATCATTGCTCGGGCCTATGGAGAAATTCTTCTCTGCTTGGACGTGCAGTGGGCAGGAAAGGCACCCAGGGAGCTGTGTGTGGGAATGATTGCTCAGTGGCACCTCAGTGGCACCTTGGACCGAATTTGAACCAGCAACCTTATGATTAGGGGGGGGGCGCTTCCTTGACCGCTAGGCCACCGCTGATGTTGAATGCTCCTGCACAGGTGATTTAGTGTCAGGAAAAAGTGCTTTGAAAATTGCATTAAGAATGGTGTTTTTGATGAGAAAATTGCATGAAAGCAACTGTGTTGTTGCAACAAAAAATACAAAAAGAGATTATTGCCCATTTGCTCACTGGCAGCTGTTGAAGAATTCCCCCACAGTTCCATAAATGTGCACTTCTGACTGATTTTACAAATGCCTTTCCAATGAGTTTTCCATACAACTACATGTGGCTGTCACTTTAGATACTTCTCCTATTGAAATGCCAGTCTGCTGTCTTTGCGTGTCATGAATTTTTAGTTTGGATAAAATTGCAAGAACATGGCTTTTATGTGTCATCAATAAGGGTTTGTTAGGCTTGGTCAAACTATAAAAACTCAGTACATCATATTTGTGAGCAATTAAATATTGTAAGAACTTAAAAATGGTAAGTGAAAAGAAAATATATCTGTATATGTGTTTGGTGTGTGCTTGGTCTTGAATGTGTGCGTGAGAGACAGTGTTTAAGACAGACAAAAGCATCGCTGCAGGGCCATCGATTTAATAAAGGGGGGGAACAGAATGTTCTATTCCCACTCACCCCTCCCGGCCTTTTCCTACAGACAAGGTAACTCCTCTCTGAGCAGTTAGTCAACCATTCAAAACAAGGCCAACGCTTTTCGCCTATCCAAAAAACATCCATCACACTTACTGATCACCAAGGCCCACTGGAAAAAAAAAGCAGCCACTTTCTTCCCTCCTCAGTACTTCTTCTCATCTTTTCACCCCACCGAGCTGAGCGGAGCAGCACACACACCAACTCAGGAGGGCAAAAACCAGAAGATGCCACATCCAATATGTGCAGTCAGGCAGCTGCTATATCCAACTCAGTGAGCTGCGGGGGTTTTAATTGACGTTACCAAGGACTGGGAATCACATTCTCAAGAATCACTGTACCTCAAGTCTCTTAAATACATATAGACTTGTTTTCAGGAAGGGCTGTTAATTGAAGCTTTAATACTACTGCATTTCACAGTTTTTTGTTGTTGGTTATGAAAAGGCAATACAACACAGTCATTGGTTAGTTGCTGAATAAGCATATTTAATTTAAATACTCAAAAGAGAAAACACTATAAATGTAGAAATAGAGGTCATCGCTTTAGTTCTCGAAGATGGGGCATTCTGCAGGACCACGATAATTCTGCAACTTTATGCCTTTCGACGAATAACCGCTGTATTTGTTTTAATAACCAACCGTCATTATGGCCTGAGTCGAGACACCGGGAGTCACTGCATTCAGTTTCTCCCACACATGCTGCGGTTATTAAGAACTCTGCTACAGTGTTGTGTGTATGTTGGATTGATTTTCATTCTATCATTCTATCTTGTTCTTGGACAATTAAGGAACTGTATTTACTATCTTTGTGAAGATTATGTATCATTATAAATGTAAATATTGATATCTTTAATCTCCAGTCTTGTTATAGAATATTCTGTCAGCTAAAGTTGTTGGTTATAGGGGGAACTTTCTGGTCATATGGCAACAAGCCAGATTTATGTATGTTTCCTATAGCACGTAAGCAGGGATTTTGTGTGAACCAAAGACAGTTCCTTTCATCATTGCCCCTGGTGTGATCAGCCTGTAAGTCGGTGCAAATCTGCATGGTAGAAAGTTATTTTATTAATTATACTTGATTTACTAACTGGCCACTGTTTTGCTGATCAAGACTCAATAAGTCGATGCGAGTCTTTAGTTCCTCCTAACCTTCTAAATTATTCAGTCCCTATTGTCCTCTTCATTCCAACTACCCGTTTAAAGTGAATAATCTTGGTAGCTACATTGAAGTTACATAATATGGATCTAAAACTATTTATACGGTTGATAAATAGATTAGTTTTCTATAATCGTTATTTTATTTGGCGTCAAAAACAGTCATACACGCTAAACCCTTCACCGTCGTATAAGATTCCGTTATTGGGCTGATAGGCGAGATTTACAGTTTGTGACCCCAACGTGATCTTGCGGCCTTGTGAGAACGTGACGCGTTTTTGACACATCCAACACCTGGAACTACAAAGCAGAGTGACCAGTTTCCGACCGGCTGTAAACATCGCAAGACATGAGGTTTGAAATTCTTCTCTGCCTACTGCAATTCTGGTGAGTATGTGGTTTTCATTTATCAGCGCCTAGGTGAATGAAAAACACACCACATATATACACATTTATAGAACGGGTCGACATACCCAGTGACAGACCAGAGACCGTAGAAATCTGGTAGGAATTAAAAGTCTAGACTCCGAAAGATGGATAGCCAAACACAGAATTACACAGACCCAACTGCAGAGGTGATGAACTCGCTTGGCCAATATTTAAAGACCACACTACTACTGCTTAACAAGAAGGGCCTAGATGTTAATGACCAATTCCTAGACTGGCATGAAGCATACATTATTATCAAAACATAAATTCCATAAAATCCCCGCCGCCCTTGTTTATTTGATTCATTTGAATGACATGAAAACTCAGGCCGAACGCAAATCGAACTGTTGCTCGTTTTAGAGAAATAGAAAAAAAAGTCGTGAACAGGAGCTGACGAGCCTTAAAGCTCAGGTAGATGCCATCGCATACGATAAACAAAGGTGGGCGCGGGACATGGAAGAAACACAGAGACACATAGCCGTGCTCCAGGTTAAACTGGAACGCTGTCAGGAATACTCGGCCGCTCTAGAAGACTGTTGTAGTAATGTGGGAATCTCTATTGCTGCTATTCGACAGGCCAACTCCAATGCACCTGAGTCATATGACTCTAGTGAGGACAAAATAGGTTTCATGGCCAATAACGAGTTATTGCCTTTAGAGGAGGCTCGCAGTCGACCTCCCACAGTAACACGTTCTTTAACAACATGTTGCACAAATACGCATAAAATATCCAAAAATGAATCCTACTGTCCAAATCGGCTGACCAAATCTAAACCCAGCCCTGTAATAACCCGATCAAAGTCAAGTTCAGCACAACACAAACCAGCAAAATGTTGCAGTATTAAAAACCATGACCAATGCTGAAGATGCTGTAACTACTACTGTAAGCTGCCCTTTAACTTGTGATGAAGCAGCTAGACACAAAGAAGCTGTGGGGATCATGCCTAGAAGGGGACCGTTCTAACCATATTGGGACAACTTAATGCTACAAGCCAGCGTCTATAAATTGGAATTAAGAGACGTGTGGCAAGTAATTCTACTTACTATACCTTCTGAGATAAGACCTAAAATGTCTGAAGGACTAAGATCAGGATCCATTCTCGTTAAAGAGTATGATGAAACAGATGCGGCTGTATATGAATGCTTACGGAAAGTGGTGCTGGAAGTAAGAGGTCCAACACTTACATCATGGGATAAAATTCTTAAGCAAATTCTTAAGTTAAGCAAACACCAAATGAATCATTCGAGACATACGCCAAACGCATGTGGGTCTCATTTCAGGAATACTCTGGCCACGAACAAGTAGACCGCAATAATCAGACACTGCTGCAATAAAAAAAAAAAAAAATTCATTTACAGCATTTATCAGACGCCCTTATCCAGAGCGACTTACAATCAGTAGTTACAGGGACAGTCTCCCTGGAGCAACTTAGGGTTAAGGGTCTTGCTCAGGGACACAATGGTAGTAAGTGGGATTCGAACCCGGGTCTTCTGGTTAATAGGCGAGTGTGTTACCCAATAATGCCGGACCTCGCGTACAACAAGCTCTTGACCAAGGCGTCAGCCCACCACAGAACACATACTGGTCTCAGATTGAATGGGCATCTAAAATAGAATGCAGAGTAAAAAATAAGTCTCAGACAATCATGGCAACACAGTGGGTAGCGGAAGGCCAGGGGTCATGGGACCCTGCGTGTGTTCACTGTCAACAAAATACACACCCGTCCCTTAAGTGCTGGAAGCTTAGAAACAGACGCATTAACTCCCGGCGTCCCAACTCAGGCCAAAGTGACGGTTGGTTATTAAAACAAATACAGCAGTTATTCGACGAAAGGCATAAAGTTGCAGAAGTATTCATACATTTAGCTTCCTGCTAAATAATGTACTCCAGTTGATTAGCTTACATTAGTTAAATTTTTTCAATATTTTATAAATTTACCGTACATCCTTGTGCACAGAACTGGGGCACACTTTTTTTTCAAGAATTACTCAAATATTACTTTTCACAGCACAGGAAAAATCTAATAGGATTTGATCTGTAAATGAAAAAAATATGTTTACACATTTTGAAAAGGCTCAGACGAGGTGTGACGGAGTTGATCTAGTTATTTTAAACAATTAAAAACTGAACACTTTGACAATAAATAAAATGGAAATTGTACAAATTACTGTAATTTTCATATGAATTCAATGTAAGGATTTTGCTACAGAAAAACCTCCTAGACATGAATGAATGAAATATTCTTATTCAATGCTTTGTGTGATTGTTGTCAGCACATTCAAGTATATAAAGAACAAAAATTGTTTGTGGAAATCAAATTTATCAATCCATGAAGGTCCAAATTTGGAGTCACACTCAAAATTAAAGTGGAAAAACACACTACAGGCTGATTCAACTTCGATGTAATGTCCTTAAAACATGTCCTTAGGGCCAGTCCATAGCACCAATGCCTTTGTCTTGCAGGAACTGCTGAAACAGCACAACCCCCACCTCTGGACGCCGGGCCTCACACCACCCTCATGGAGTCTGTTTCTGCCCATTTGATCAGACACATGCACATTTGTGGCCTGCTGCAGGTCATTTTGCAGGCGCAGGCATTGCTGTTCCTCCTTGCACAAATGCGGAGGTAGGCAGTCCTGCTTCTGGGTTGTTGCCCTCCTACAGCATTGTCTTCTGATGTACTGACCTGTCTCCTGGTTGTGCCTCCATGCTCTGGACACTACGCTGACACAGCACAAACCTTCTGACCACAGCTCACGTTGATGTACCATCCTGGATGATCTGCACTACCTGAGCCACTTGTGTGGATTGTAGACTCCATCTCATGCTACCACTAGAGTGAAAGCACTGGCAGCATTCAAAAGTTACCAAAACATCAGCCAGAAAGCATAGATACTGAGAAGTGGTCTGTGGTCACCACCTGCCAAACCACGCCTTTATTGGGGATGTCTTGCTAATTGCCTATAATTTCCACCTGTTGTCTACTCCATTTGCACAACAGCATGTGACGTATTGCAGTGTTGATTCTTAAGTGGACAGTTTGATTTCACAGAAGTGTGATTGACTTTGTACATTGTGCTTTTTAAGTTTTTTGAGCAGTGTACCTCCTGATATTTTATTTTAAAGAGCTTAGATGACTAAGCTTGTTTTGCTTTTTATGTGCATTTAAACTTACTCTCCATCATTGTAATAAACGTTTTTTCCCTTGGAAAGTCTCGTATTGAGTGTTTGAACACGCACGCCGTTGACAGGCTGTTTAGTGTGAATCATTTTGATATGATCCAGAGGCTTTATGACATTATGGCTGCCACCTCACACTGCTGTTACGCGTCACCCCCACCAACCACAGAGACATGACTGTGGGAACGAGCCCTGGGTTAGACCCTCAATCTTGTGGATTTCATGGAGCAAAACTTCAGCTGAGCTGGAACGGATGGGAATGGGATTGGAATTGTGTGGCCGGAACTCATGCATGCTGCATGGGGACAGCAAGAGACGGGGTGCAGATCTATAGCTCAGACACCATAATGGCAAGGAAATTCATATTGGACCTGATGAAGTACACGTACACACACCAGTTCACCTGCTCTTTTCTCCTAGCTCACATGCTGCATTCGCATGTCCCTTAAGCCTGGTGAAGGATGTGAACATTCTGGATGTGCTTGGTTACTATGGCAAGCAAGCTGTTGTTTGGATAGGCCGTTGTCATAGCGATCAGGTGATACTCGGCTATGAGACGCATGTAGGATGGGCTTACTTTTATTTTGGCTCATTCTTGCAAAAGGAACCATTTCCTTTTTCAGAACACAGCTCATTGAGGGTCAAAGGTTATGTAAGGAAACATGGCCAGATGACAGAGTGAGAAACACTTCACCACGCCACCCAGGGAAAGAAGAATAAAACACAACACACGGAGAGGTATTTGGCAAAATACTTTAATGTTTGTTATTTTTCCCAGCAGAAAAATCTATAAATGCTCTGTATACAATAGACAAGAGATGTGTACAAAGCAAGAAGTTTTAAATCCAAAACAATACTGATAAATTATATGAAATGTAAACAGAGAGATATGTACACAATTCCATAATAATATGACAAGATTCCTTACATTCATGGTATAACATGACTTCCCTTTTATTAAATAAGATTTTGCTTGAAAAAAAATGGCATTAAATGAAGTCATGTTTACAGCTCATCTTTACTTTATTTGCACATGCACGTACAACCACCCGCACCAGCACACACACCAGCAAAAACACCTTTTCTATCTATTAATATGAAAATGACTAAATATGACACACAATCACCAGCAATCACCATGACTCAAAAATGACTGTGTGCAAACCTCAGACTGACCAGACAACAGCTTGTCTTACATGGGTGTCATGGGGGTGGTGAACCCTCTACAGCAAACAGGTATACCCACTACAACTGTTCACCACAAGACACCACACACAGCCTGAGGATTACAGGCTGTCTTCACCATATACTTATGTACAGCATGAAAAAGGTGTAATGGATGTAAAGGTGTTTAGGCTGTTAAATGGCAGTAAAATGACCAGGAATATTGGCTCAACCCCTGCTCCCTGCTTGAGAGGATTTCAGCGGTGCTCAACTTCATTTTATTACTTATCTGCCTTAAATTTAATCATGTTGACTTGAAATAAAATCCTACAGCACCCCAGCCATGGGCAACCATTCCCAATGGCAAGGAAACATTCATACGCACATTTTTAAAAATCTGTTGTGATAGAGGTAAGCTGTTATGAATGGCAGCGCCAATGACTATGTTGGCCAAGCTGACTTGCTACACACACACTCAACCACACACACACTCACTTTTAGTATTTTGTTAATGACAGACAGTGTAACTGAGCACTGGGGAACACCGAAAAGGAATCACTGCATTGGAGTGTCTATACACGCACACAGACTATGAGATGTTGTGCAGCCATCATGCCATGGTGTAACCGTAGCTCCCACAATGCAGTGCAACCAGTAGTCTATTACGCAGTACATCCTTACTGGGGTACTCTGGGAGTTTCAGCATGTTGATGCTGCGGAGAGACGCAGGAAGAGGGCAAAGGTCAGGAGAGTAGACAGCCCAACAGTGTCTCAACGTGGATCATATTTGTAGGCTTTTACAGGAACAAACTCCTGTTCTCTAAAGTATCCTGCAGAACCGCCTGTTCTTATGTTTGTGGGAGGCACGGCAACTTTAGAATGATATCACACTGCCCTCTACTGTGTATGTGTGGAATAAAAATCTGTGTTTCTCACCAGGTGCTGGAGGTAGGCAGCAGGTTTGGGGTGTAGGGCACAGCAGCGATGGTAAATTTCTGTAGCCCACTCCCACCCATCAGATATGCAAAACCACCATGAGGAACCCTTGAACTGAGAAAGACAAAAGAAAAATGGGTGAAGGGAAAAAAGAACAGGAAAAAGAAAGAAAAAGAATAAAATATAAATTATAGAAGTTGGGTTGCATGCAAGAGTGAATTTCAATGCACTAAACACACCTGATATGTCTTCAACAGATCATTTTTACCACAGACTATGATATATTGAAAAACATCATATTTTTAAAACAATCCAGGTACTGTGCATACATCAACATTTATTACTTATTTAGCCCAAAATCACAAGCACTATGTCTCAATGGGCTTTGACAGGCCCTGCATAAAGCGCCCTTACCTGCCAGTGACAAACTGCAGCAGCAAGACTCGCTCCTCCTGGGTAAAATTTTCCACCACCTCCCAAAACCACTACAACACAACAAGAGAAAACACATCAGCTGAACCAAAACCCACCAGAACTCATCATTTTACAATACACCCCAAAAACCACCACAAATGAGACCACCGCAACAGCAGCTTCCAGAACAAACAAGACCACAGCAACAGCAGCAGGAAAAAGTGTAAACATCAGAAACAGGAGAAGAGTCGGCTTCAAACCAGGAAGCTGAGCAGAGCGAGGATGAGGGGTGGCAGGTATTGACATGCAGGCCTTTAATGAGCAAGCAATCACCTGGATAACGGGCTCCTGCAGGTCATAACCGCTGCTGTACTCAGTGTTCCTGTTCCAGTCCATCACGTCTATCTCAGGCATCCCGGACAGCAGCAGCTCCTGAGAAAACATTAATAGATTTTCATTTGGTTTTCTGGATCACTTCACTTCATTATTGAGTGTAATAAATTAATATTGATTCACTGCAGCACAGCACACGGTGACTCAACGAAATGTCCTCTGCCTTTAATCCTGCATCACCCTTGGTGAGCAGTGGGCAGCATGTGGGGCGGTGCTTTTGCTCAGTTCAGGATTTGATGAGTGTGCTTCCTTACCTGCTATACGTAAAAAGGTACCAATGTTACATAGAAAACCAAAATTTAGAGAAAAAGCTAGGAAGACAGAGAAAGAAGGAAAATGAGCTGGCAGGCCCTGTTCCCGATGGAAAAAGAAGATGGCCCCCAGACCACAGGAGAAATTCCTTTAATACATTTGACACCCAGGAAATTGTCACAGACCAATCAGAATTGGTTGTTTCTGTCGTCATGTCCCGGTGTCTCCCGTCTGGAGCAGACAAAGAGAGCAGGCGATCCCGAAGCAAAGGGCTGACGCTTAGCACCTTTTGGCCGGGGGAAGGCTGCTAAATGCTGTAATGCCGTTTGACAAAGACATGGAGAACAAAGAGGTGTTGGCCTCTCCACATGACAAAAGCTGCAGAAGTATCATTGTCCTGCAGAATGTCACATCTTACAATAGTTACAGCCTTGTCTCTTATGCTCTAGAAATACTAATATGTAATATGTAAATAAAGATGGCAGATTTTTCATCACTGGCTGAATACGTTTGTGTGGTGGACCACTCTACACAGCGGTGACACTGAGATGCAAATGATATGTATTATTTACCAGAGTGAAGTATAATTTTACACTTTTACACCAGTTGCAAAGTCTTGAATGCACTTTTTTGCTAGATTTTACTAGTTTGGAGATGTTCTGCACTGTTCCCTGTATTGCTAATGAATTCCTTATTGCAGTTCCGATTGGGAGAAGATGTGCTGTCCACAGGTTTCTTATATATAAATTGGCTTTTCAAGTACAGATGCACATAGTCATCATAGTCTTGGCTTATATCTATATTCATTTTTGGAGATTCCCAAATGGTTCTCCTTAACAGCAACTACACGGAATTCTGCAGACATGCACAAAATGGAGGAAAATAAATAAGAGCAGGAGTGGAATGAGAGTTCAGGATCAAGGTGACCCCACTACCTTCATGACCCCAGAAGGGAGAGGGGAGGAAGGCATCCAATCAATCACCATATTACAATGAAGGAGGGAGAAATAACATGAACACAACGCTCGAGTTTTATTTAATTAAATAATAATAATAAACTGTATGATACTGACCAACTCAAACTCATCAAACAGCTGAATGAGGGAAGGAGGGATAAAGGTGTGGAACCCCAGCAGGAATGCGTTGATTTGGGGTTGGATGGCTCTGGTCATCCTCAACTCTGTGACCAGCTGGACATATTCCTCCTGGGCCAGATAGGGTTATGAACAAACACACACACATACACACCGGCTGAGTCAATATCACAAAAACGTGTACACAACACAGACACAAACTCATTCATTCATTTATTTATTACACACACACAAATACAATCAAAGCAGCTCATACACACATTCACAAACACTCCCAGTCACTCAGTATCATACTGATCATAGTCATTCAACTCATCATTTCACACACAGACATTTATGGATAAGAAAGTGAGCTTGCAGCTAACATCAACAAAAGCTGAAATGCATGTCTAAACCAACACTACCCCCTACTGTCAGTTTAAGGCACAACACACACACAACTTTTCAAATGAGTAAAATGAATCATAATCCAAATCAGCAACCTTGCTGATCAGGTCTTTATATAAAACTGTTCTAATTAATGAATGAGTTGTTTTTGTCATTGTGATACACAGCCAGCAGACGGTGACAACGAAAAGGGATCTGAACTGGCAACCTTCTGATTACGGGTCAGCTTCCTTAAAATTGAGGCCACTACTTAGTCTTATTTTTTAACTTAGTGTTTGTAAAGTCAGTAGCATTTAAGCTTAGATCAGCCTAAAGCTGTTTTTACTGTTGCCAAGGAAAGCTAGCTACCGGTGAGTTTGTTCTCCCGCCCACTATTCAATAAATACATTTATTGAACTTCTAGTTACAACTTCTAGTAACTTCTAGAACTTCTAGTAAAATGAGAAGCAGGTAAATGGTACATCAAATCTTCAGATTGCTGAACTGCTGAAAACGACCGACAGGATTCCCAGACCTGTGATTGGCCCACCTTGTTCTCCTGGGTGACCTGGATGCTGGTGCCCCCTGGTTTGATTGGCACTTCCTCCATTGCACCAAACACGTCAGTTTCCACAGAGAAGGTCAGCTCCAAGCCCAAATCACTGATGTCATTGTCCAGAATCCACTGAAGGTTCTTGGCGTACTCAGGATCGATGGAGGACACATCCTGGTAGTTTACTGGGATGCCTGCAGAAACAAATCAATAATCATGTTTAATTGACATGCAAATTTTGGGTCATTCTCAAAGTCATTCTGTGTTTTAATAGCCTTGATTGTACTTAAAACACAGAAGGAGTGATTGTAGACTAGTAAGACACTCTGCACTGAAGTCCTGAAAGCCCCAGGTTAAAAGCCCACTTACTACCATTGTGTCCCCAAGCAAGACATTTAACCCTAAGTGACTCTAGGGGGACTGTATCTATAACTAATGATTGTAAGGCTCTCTGCATAAGGGTGTCTGGTAAATGCTGTCAATATAAATGTTATTGGGTCCAGGGTACAGGACACACTGTGTTTGTGTGTGTTTGTCTACATGTTCACCTACCCAGGATGTGCTTGTAGAAGGAGCGGGTGAAGTATATGTTGACCAGCTGTCGATGGTACAAAGCCAGTCCCAGGATCTGACCGGCAAACCTGAAGTAGTTAAGGTGGTCTGGGTTCACTGAAGAGTTGCTGTTTGGCTGAAATGTTGTCCCTATCGAGCACACACATAAACCCCATTAAGGTCAGTGAAGGAAAAAAGAAAATTCCGATCACTACGTGACACATTTGTGTGAAATCCATTGAGAGGATTGCAAGCAGCTAACACACACAAAACACAAAAGCAAACGCACACACACCCATCCTGACTTAACAGCATGAAGCATAACAGCATGAATAAATCCCGCCAGACTACAAGACGGCACCACACAGTGCCACAAAGTCACCACACACCACTTTGTTTCTAACACAATCACAACCATGAACAAAGCAACTAAATCAAGCATTCACCCTGCAAATAGATTTTACAGAGACTGACATACATACATACACACACACACACACACACACACACGCAAAAGATGTAATCAGGGTTGGGGCAACATGATTGATAATTTTCCTATTAAAATGTTGAAAACATCTGATTATGCATAAGCTTTCTCTGTGCTAGACATTGCTGGTACAAATTTATCACAGGAAAAACCATGTGTGGACCAATGGATAAATGCAGTAAGTTCATATTGCTCATACAAATACAACTTTTGTGAACAAACACACAATTAAAATGAAATATCCCCATATAAAGGGGACTCACCGTCAGCTGACTGGGTAAAGAGGGCATAATCAGGGTTGATTATCTCATTGGACAGGATGTCAAACCATTCCCGAACCACGCCCTGTCCCTGAAACACAAAAAAATCACTTTCAGCTAAACCTACAGAATATTACCGTTCCTGATAAAATGGAAATGGGGCCTGTATGTAAAATTCATTACATGGGACTAATTTCGTATTCTAATTCTATTTCTGGCATTTATCAGATGCCCTTATACAAAGCACCTTATAATCAGTAGTTTATAATCAGGACATTCCCCCTGGAGACACTCAAGATTAGGTGTCTAGCTCAGGGACACAATGAGAAGCAAAGATATTTACCATTAAACTAAATAGGAGCTGGCTAGGAGATTTAAACCCATGTGTCAAATGTCTTTTGCTGATCAAAGCAGGAAAAAAACAAATGATCAGACACACACACACAGACACACCCACAGATCTCACACACTGACAGTAAGAATAAAGGGATGTGCTTCAGTGTTTGGAACTGAAGCCCAGAGGAGAAATCTCTGGTGTGCGAGAGAGAACAGAAGAGAGTGCTGCTCACTAATGCCAGATGAAGACCTTGTTTAAACCTACCATCCCCTCCTCGCCATGGAAACGCACTGCAATGCCCTGTTTCAGCTTCTCATTGCTGGATTTGGACACCACCTCACAACTGCTGCGAAATATAGACTCTGTGAGGAACAGGGTCACACATGGAGAATAGGAGAGGAGAGGAAGAGAAAGGATCAAAATGACGAACAAATGATAAAAAGCATAAACAACATCTCTCAGAGATAAAATCCAACCTCGGTGAATGAGCAGGATGTCGTTCTCATTGACAGGCCGGTGCACCATGTCAGAGTCAGGCTGCCCAGCCAGCAGGTGCTCATAAAACCATTCGCATCGGTCCTTAAAGGGCTATGAAGTTCAACAATATTCATTAAATATTAAGATATAAATATCAAAACACCCTTAAATACCTTAAGGGCCACATGCCCCCCCCCCCCCCCCCCCCCCCCCCCCCCCCCATCTCGGCCTGAAGGGTCCCTTGAATGAGCTAACGGCCCAACTCATTAAAGGCATACGCATGTAGGCGGGTGATGGAGAGATTTCATCGTGCTGTAGTAAACCGTGGGAGGCGGGAACGAGACAGAGACCGACTGAAGCATCCACAACATTAATTTGCATAATATTTAAATGGCTTTGTTCTTTGAAGGAGTGAGAATGCGAGAAGAGGAAGAAATTAAATTGGCGGAAAAGGAAACCTATTCCCTGGGGGCTGTGCGTGTGTGTGCCGAGAGGGAAACGAAGATATGAAATCAGCTTCGGCAGGTTAAAATCTGTAATTAAAACTCTGCCGTATTCCCAAGTGAACCGTAACCGGGAGCTAACGAGGCTCGGAGCAGCCGCTCACACATGAAAACAGAAAACCTTTCCCATACCAACCCGGGCGGCACTTAAAATTTATGAAGCTATATAAGGGGACTTAAGACAAGCGTTATCGGTGGTGTAACAATGCCGTTAAATGATCTAAGCACACAAGGCGGTCGTTTCAAAGTTACACCTCCAACCCACCCACCCATGGGAGCAGCAGCATACATCAGCGAATCCGAGACAGACTGAAGAAGAGGAAGAAGTGGATTAACCCCGGATGAGAGACAGACTCTGTCTCCACAGACAGAGTGGACTGTGAATCCCGGCCAGCCAAGCTGTCCATCCCAACACTCACCTGTCCTTTGATGATGTGCATGAAACGAGACATAAGCTCTGGACACTCCAACAGGAAGTGGAAGTGATCAAAGATGATCTTCGGGTTCCTACGAAGGGAAATAAAAGACAGAGACAGACTAACAAAATGTGAGACAAAGAGTGACAGGGAGACAAATTTCTTCATGACTTTAAACATGAAGGGAAGAGACTCCATCACCTGGTTACAAAACACTTGAGAACCTCATCATGCTTGCATACGAACTCGATGAAACGTGGAGACGTCATTCTGCGGAAGACAAGGAAAAAAAAAAAATGAGACTGTCTCAGGCGTCTAATTTACCCCGCGATTCTTCTCCAAATGCAATAGTCTGAATTATTAAAGACCTTTGGGAAAACAGTGTTCAAACTATCAATGAAAATCATCAATACAAGCTGAGAAATGTCTTTAATGAATGGCTGGTTTGAGGATCTAATTAGTTGTAATTAGAGGTAAAGGTCATGTTATTTTGGTCTTATTCTCCTTACTCCTAATGGATGCAGAGGTCAGAGGTCACAATACCAATTCAGGTCAATTAACGTCATAATTACTTGACTGACAGCCCTCATAGAGAAATAAAATTTGTCCAGCTGGATTCTAACGACTTATTTTCTTCTACTAATGAAGAGAAGGACATATGAGGGAACAAATTCTGATTTAAGGTGATGAGTTCATTCTCCTGGATGTTTTTTAATTATAATCAATAATGTCTAGAAAGTAAACTGGGGTAAAAAATTATCTTATTTATTTGTTATCTAAAAATGGGTTAATCTTCAATGATGTTTACTCGAAAACTTTGCTCATTTCCAGTTCTGGTTTTCATTCTTCTAACCAGGAGGGACATTTTTGCCACTGTAATTAAGCTGGACCATATCTAGTAGACATCAACACACTGGCAGAGCACTTAAACTCTAAAGCTAGAAAAGCACAGCAGACACTGAAGCACCAGGAAAATGCAGAGAAGGTCATACTGCAGGGAACTTAGGTCACAATAAAATGGAAATAAAAAAAAGACACTTGTGTTGATGACAGTGAAAATAAATTCCGACTTATCACAACTGTCCAAAAAGAGACTTTTAAAGCAATTTATCACAGACTGTAGTAAACTCACTCTTGTATACAGTCAAAAATTACACTACCATGTTTGGACGCACCAGAACAAAAGCACAGGACAAAACTGAAGCCTACAGGACAATGAAATGCATCTCTACAAATCAGGGAGCTTTTTCTGTGGTGGCAGCATTACACACACTTGTCTTCTCTCCACCACCTTAAGTTGGACAATGGAGATGTTTTCCAACAGACCTGAAGGTTCAGGCTGAACACTTTCTTATTATTCACTTATGTTAATAAGTTTTGATGATGATAGTGAACAAAGCAGCCATGAAGGTAAAAAGAGGAGACAAAGAAAAAACAGATTCATCAAACATACTTCACTTTCTCCTAATACAACAAATACTAAATGTTTCTTGTATTGGACAAAATGGCTCCATCTGAGTCTCCATAACCACCACAAAGTAGGTGCATACAAACCTTTGACTGGTATGAGTGTGATTTCTTGTTATTTACTTCCCCACATAGGGATTCCTCATTCTTAACAAATTCTCACTAAAAGCGGCAGGAATTGCTTGGATGATCGGGGTCGGAGGTTAAGTGCTAGTAGTCAGATGTCATTCTCACCCTTGTGGCATCTGACAGGAGCAGCACATGTAGAAGGCCTGGATGACGGCGCTCAGGCGATTGGCCGTCATGGAGATGACATCCTGGCCGTCAGCGTACACCTCGGGGGGTTTCACCATCACCTCGCCGCCCAGTAAGGGGGGCGAAGAGCGGAGCACAGTCGCTGGGGTAGACTCTGTTGCCATGGAGACATGCAAGTGGGAGGTCTCGACCTCGCGCTGTTTGAGGAGGAGGGAGGGGATGTCACTAGCGGTGGCACCTCGGCCGTTCTTCTCCAGTTCAGTCGAGATGAGCACAAGCCATTCATCAAGAGAATGCCACAAGAGTTCCAGGGGCTGGAGTGGAACAATGGAGAAACGTACATGAATGCATTCTGAATACAGTATATATTTTATTAATCACAAATGTTTACAAATTAAATCACACATTTTGCAATTAATAAATCCCCATTAAAATCCCTGCAGAATAATAGTAAATAAAAAAATATATGCAAATTAGCTTTCACAATAGTTCAATTTGCATTTGTAAAAATATCTTGGCTGATTGAAGCCACCCAAAAACTAAAAAAACAATGTGTGATTAAAAATTATAATTGCAAACACCGTATGCTGCTCCCATGTGTCTCCATTTGAAAATAATGTAAATGCACCAGCAAAACAGGAAAAATAATCTGAATAGTATTTAAAATCGTATTTAAAGCCCTTCAGCTTTACATCAGACGCCACACTGGAAATCAATGCAATTATTGCATTAAATATTTATTAATGACCTTTTCATAGGCCATTTAAACAAGGAACTAATGCAAAACATTTTAAAACAAGTAGGACAAAGAAAGGGGATGGTTAGTGATATAACGGCGCCCCATTGAACCCTGTGGCCAAATCTCTTCCAATCACCCGCAGCATCAGGCTGGCAGTGTTTGACATGCGAAGCTGAAAGATCCTCCCAGGGCTCACAGCTTCACAGCACCACCAGATCCTGTCATTTTAATGACTACATGCTGCTTCCAGCCCTCCACAGGCAGCACTCCAGTGGCCACAGCTCTGGGCTACAGTATGTAAGTGTGTGCAATATATATATATATATATATATATATTTTTTTTTTTTTTTTTTTTAAAGGGCAAAGCTGTAATCTGGATGGGTAGTGGGTGTTTGATTGGCACATGTAATTAGAGCCTTATATATTGTTCTTTTTTCCTCCTTTTATAAGAAAACCACTTCCTTTTGAAGAGCATCAGTCCAAACCCTTTCTAAAATTCAAAAGAAGTGATCTAATACTGTTCTTCACAGTATGTATTGGCATAGATGACATGCAGTGGATGAATATTGTGACTGAAGCATTACATTTATAAATGGATCTCGTGGTTGGCAACGTGGCCTCAGGCCTCTAAATTCCTGACTTTGAATTGTGGAGTCTGCATGCTCTTCCCGTGTTGGTACGGGTTTCCACCTGGATCTCCGGTTTCCTCCCAGCATCCAAGGGAAGGCATGGGTGCATGATCGAACAATGTGTGTGTCCCGGGATGAGCTCCAGCAGCAGCCATAATTAGGACCAAGCGGTTATTGAAAGTGATTTGTGCTCCAATAGATCAGCGAGAGAAAATAAGAAAGCGCACAACTGACTTGTTGTCCTGTACTGGCCTCTGCTGGAGAGCAACTCATCCTGCAACTAAATCCCTGCTGAGATGGGAGGAATATACATATTTGCTTTTAAGGAATACCTTAATTTTTCCAACATATCCGAACAGAGAAAGATAATGCAAGATTCTGGTTGAGGTACAAACCTAATCTTTCAAACTAGTACTAGTACTTTCAAACTGGCTTGGTTCTCTTATTTATTAGGAGACTTAATGATCACTGTCTTTAGCAGTGACATTTTTTATTTTTGGAAATTTTTAGGTCTCTGTTCAACATTCATTTATGATTGCACACCCGGTATTAATAGAAATGACTACTTTTTGTTGTTGTTATGGTAATATGAATACGGAACTTACCAGTGTAAATTCTACACAGATTTTTAAAATCTTAAACAAGTGGAGATGAGTACTGCACTGCATCTGATGCTTTGCTGTCTGTGCATATGTTGTGTGCGTGTTTGTTTACTGCTCATATCCAGTTCAGATGTAAGAGACACAAAACCAAATCGTAACAAGGGAGCCAACAGACATCAGAAACGTCATACAGATGGCATTCAAAAGGGTATTTATAATGCACTGAACAAAAAAACTGTCATGGCTGCAGCTTTCCAGGGAAAATGCCAGCCAATCTCTGTGTTTTATGCCTGCATTACAGCAATGGTGCAAAATCTAGAACGTCTCCTGCTGTTCTGGGGAATGAATACAGAGTGGGGCCGCTGATCTCAATCCATCCTCATCCCTACATGCCCCCCAACACACCCACAGACCTTAAAGACCTGGCTGCGAGGAGTCTTGTTGCCGTTGTAGCCCATGTCATTGCCATTGTTCGGGGAGGAGGGGCCTAAGCGGAAAACATGGCAGAAGATGCGGACAATTCGCAGAAGACTCTTCATCTGGGCCTCATAGTTACTGGACAAACTGGGTGAAAAGAGATCAATTTAAACACCACCTCCAACAGATCAGAATGTTTTTATCATGGTACTGTGTGGTTATTAAAGTACCTGAGCAGCTTGTGGCCATTTGTGGTAGCCACCTCGGCCAAACTGGTAAGGATACACTGGTAATTATAGTCACTCTGCTGAGAGACATGTTCCAAAACCTGCCTGAGCTGTTCACACACACCACACACACACACACACACACACAGTTAATCAATTTTGTGCATAGAGAAATAAAAAAAATCTTAATTTGTATTTGTAAAATAAAATATACCATGTTCTCTTTGATGTCATCATTCTGCGTCATCTGTATGAGGGTTTGGAAGAGCCTGCCATGGTGCTGAATCAGAACTTCACACGTCTCCCCATAACCACCCTGTGCAACAGCACAGAAAATAGCAAATATAGAAAACATTTGAAATTATGACACGAAGGGGCGGTGGTGGCCCGGTGGGTAAGGAAACGGACCCGTAATCGGAAGATTGCGAATCAATTCGTACTGCCACTGAGCAAAGCAGCGTCCCTACACACTGCTCCCCGGGCACCTGTCATGGCTGCTCACTAAGGGTGATAGTTAGAAGCAGAGGACACCGCGTGCTGTGAAAGTGAAGTAATTGTCATTGTGAAACACATGGTGCACACAAAAAAATGTGTTCTCTGCCTTCACCCTTAGAGAGCAGTGGGCAGCCATCTCAGGTGAAATTCCATGAAATTCTCAGGGTTATGATTGTCAATTTCTTTTTATTGCTATGGCTCATGTGAAAATCAAAAAATCTCCTGATTCCATAATACCACCATTACTACTAAATGTGTGAGTCTGAGTCCTCCTTAAAATACCATAGTAAAAGTACAAAAGTATTTGCTCTGAATTTTACTTAAGTACCAAAAGTAAAAGTACAGTGATTTATTATGGTTTGAGTGTTCTATTATTAGCTTTGTAAGAGAGCTTTATCAACTAATGTTGGGTTAAAAAAAGACTTTAGGCACAACAGAATTTTTTTAACAGAATTTCCTTCATGTGTCTGACGTTCATTACAATGATCATAAGCAAAATTCATTGAAGACAAACTATTGCCATAGAGTGAAGCACAGTGACTATTGAACAAAGCATTTGAAAACAGGCAAAGATTAGTTACAAACCTGACGTGTATATGACGTCAGGGGCGGGGCTCACAGTGTTTGTAGGTGTCGTGTTTACCTTATGTGTGTGGAGCTTTATCTGCTGCAGTAACATGAGAGATGGGTAACAAAATGCTGGCTGTATAGGTGCTTCGTCTTCAAACCCTTTTTCGTTGCTCTGCCCATTTTATTTTTTAGTAGACATATAATTACATTAGAGGTCAAAGTAACGTTGTACGTGTTATTTTGATTGTCTGCACTTTTACATGCTGCTGTATTTAAGATGGAAAGGAGCTCCACGCACTCAGCCATGTTTAAAATTAACTTTTTGGATAAAAAAAAAAATAAAACTGTTGTCACTAGGTAATAACTCAAAAGTCAAAAGGAATGAGGTTTCACATAAAGAAATTGAGTAAAAAGGTAAAAAGTAAGATTTCATTTTAAAATTTAAAGTAAAAAAATTAAAGTGGGAAAAAAGCCGTTTAAAATATAGATAGATTTGTGTTTGTGTGTCTAACCTCTACACACAGGTCCAGTGGCGTGATTCCATTTTTGTCTGGTAGATACTTGGCCCCTCTTGAAAGCAGAATCTGAGCAGTGTCTCTTTGTCCATGACTTTGGAAGAAGAGGGGTATATATAGTTTTTCATTAGCCACAAGCTGACACTTCTATCGTCTGGCATAAACTAGTATGGGCTAGTATCTGACGTAATTTCTAACTACCTAACTAAATAAGTAAAGTTAATGGCAATTTAGTCCATGTCAGTTTCAAATTCTGTTTATCTACATGGACAAATCAGACCAGAGTGGTGTGACGCTTCCTGCATGCCTAAATAAATCCATCTGTTCACCTGCATGCAAAGTAAAGGGGAGTTGCTCCAGACACATTTGGTCGGTTGATGTCCGCCCCACTGTCCAGAAGGCAGAGAACAGTCTGTAAAAATAAGCAGCAATACGTTGAAATCATTACCAAAACACACACACACCTCTGAAAATATGTAGTTTTATGTAGTTTTAGTTGCAGGAGACTTTAGATCTATTTATAGCAAATTTTGGAAGTAAATTACTATTGATCTAGCTGCCTCCCAAAACGTGGACAAAAATTTGTTGTTTTTCCACTATTTCTTAAAATAGTGATGTGTAAATAATGCCGCATGATGTTAAAGTTAAAGGTTATCCGAACTGTTTCGTCAGTATTTATTAAGTCTTGATGCTACAGAGTAAATCAAATGTGTTTGCTTTTATCATAAAATGCAAATAGTGACGTGTTGAGCTCTGGCTCTAATCAAACAGGGAGAAACAAAAAGAGTAGCTTTACACATGGTGACCTTGTAAGAACTTGTTAAAATCATAGCCAATGACTGGCCTGTGACTAACAATTGACTAATGACTCAAGACTTATCTTTGGAATAAGATGTTTTAAAAATTATATCAAATGCTCAAAATACCAGGAAATTCCAAGGAAAAAGCAAGTTTAGTGTTTACTCTCTTTTGCCCAATAGAAAAATGGCTAAGGTAACAGAAAAGGCTTTACCACCATTAATTACAACAAAAGCCATGGAAACTGAAATATCATCCCATGGCGCAGGTCCCGAAAGCCTGGTCTAAAACAACAGTCATTTAGTTGAGGCAAGAAATGGTTTATAAACAGTCTGAACACAGAGGGTGAATAAGTAAATCTAATAAATGCTAACAGTCTTGTGTCCATTCTGGCAGGCCACATGTAGGGCTGTCTGGCCCATGGCGTCCTCCACGTCCACATTAGATACGTGCTGGACCAGGTCATGCAGGAGTTCGGTCCTTCCATTAACTGCCAGCCAGTGGATCTAAAAAGCACAGACAGTCCATTTCATCTAATTCTAAATACACTGATCATTCACTTAAACCACAACTTACTGATAATGAGTCCATATTAGAGTCAACAGAAGCAATTATGAAAGAGCAAGTTTGTTATAACATACCCAATCGGATGATCAGAAAAGAAAAATAACTAAAATATACAACTATACAAAGTTTGTAATTGATTGCTTTATTCTTTTAATGCGTGTGTGTGGGAAGGGATTGGGGTGGACACAGCTTTTAGGGAAAAAAGGTTGGGAACCACCGTTCTAGAGTCATGTACAGATGGAAAATAAAGTGCTGCAGGAGGTCAAAAGCAACAGCACTTGTCCTCAACTCACAGCAGTCAGTCCCTCATTGTTGCAGATGTTGACATCGGCGTTGTACTCCAGCAGCCTTCCCATGCACTTCTTCTGTCTACGGATGAGAAAGACTGTTCTACTGAACACCAGGTACGTGATAAGATTTTAATTTCCACCCATGAGCACATTTTAGGGCATAATGTACAACAGTTAATTCCCTGCCACAATCCAATCTCTCTTTAAATACCATTCCATCTTATAACAACATGTCCCGCAAACAGCTGCTGCTGAATGATGTTGCACAGGAACCGCTGTTCTTCAGTTAATAAACTTAAAGAGCTTCAGTGAAGTTTGTTTAAAAAAAAAAACACTGTTAATCTAGGCTTAACCCATTAACTGACCCGAAACACACAATGCAGTGCTGTACATTTCTGACCCTTGAACTATTGCTTATACTGGTTATTCTGCTACAGCTCCATTCTGTTCACGTCCACAAGTGAACTAAAGGGCCTGGGGAGCCACATGTGCTGTCGGTCCCCCTCCCAAAAGGCATGCACGTAACACGGCATTTCGGGCAAAACACGCAGTTTAAAGATTTAATCACATGACATTCCTAAAATACCAAAGTGCAAAACACATCAAACAGCAGATTATTCCAAACATCTGTGAAAGTTAAGAATCTGTATAATCCACACACATGCATTTTGTTGGGCAGATGGCAACATCAAACAGTTTTTGATCTTAAGTGGAGGTGCATGATGCTGAATCCAAACGTTGCAGATTCTAGGTCTATATTTTCACGAACTGGAACTCACCCATTCCGTGCTGCCAGATGAAGCGGGGTGCATCCTGAGATGTCCTGGTAGTTCGGGTTCGCCCCTCTTTTCAGCAACAGCACAAGGCACTCCACCGACCCACAACTAGTGTTTCACACACACAATGGAAATCGGCTCTCAAAAAACTAGATACCCCCAAAAAAATGCCCCATGCCTACACAAGGACATTGAAAATGAACAGAGTTGCATCAGTACAATTCCGTTGTAAAAAAAAAAAAAAAAAAAAAAAAAAAGATCCCAGCCGCAAATCCAACAGTCTAAAGCATTCCTTACTTGGCAGCGATGTGAAGCAGGCTCCTTTTCACGCGTCCAAAAGCATAGTTCACGTCAAATTTAGAGTTCAAGAGCAATTCTGAGACAGATCTAATGGAAAAGGGCAAAAGAAGAACAAGCAGCAAGGTATTGATAACCAGTTTTTGTAACAAAGACCATGATATGACATATAATAAATATACATATAATATAATCTTAATCTTAATATAGGCTAAACCTACAACCGGCAAATACAACCCACACAAGAAAAAAATCTAATCTAATACATTATACATTCACAGATCCAGACCAGGTAACGTCCTGACCTACTGTACAAAAAGGTCCCATGTTTTTTGGAACTTATGAGTCGAACTACAATTTTTTAGATTCTGAATTATGTCCCTGATCCACTGGAGGTGTAGGATCCTTCCGTTTAAAAAGAATGATGCGTCTGGCTAATAAAGAAGAGAAGGCAATGGCCTCGTGGGGGTTGGATTGGGGGTCTGGACCCATTAAGTTATGAGATGACAACAAACATGGCATTTATAGGATAGGGTTGAAAATAGTAACCATACATTATAGAACTAGGAATCCCAGAGAGAGGTGAGTTTTGAACATATGGGGGCCTGCTTATACTTACCAAATAGTGGATCTGACAAGAATATTTTTCACTCATTACCTGACATGGCTGGAGTCTTCTACATAAGTAGGAATTAGATAATGAAAAAGAAGTAATCTAAAAATCGTGTGTTTATGAAAATACACTGCACGGAAACATCATACAATTAGCAGAATCTACTCACAGTCAGAGGTCATATTTGGAAAGAATGTTAATTTCCTTGGACATACCTGTGCTGGTCAGCCATCACCATTGGCATGAGGGTGTAGACGGCGGTCTCATTGTCTGGATTATGGCACAGAAGAACTTTGATTTAGGACTGAGTCTCAGGAAGCACGGCTCATAATTAAGACAGCTTTGTAAGGAACATGGTTTAATAACAAATGGCCATGTAGTTGACAATGCAGAGACTGGGTTAGCACACTGGGAATTATTCTGGTCTCTTTTTGGAACTGATTAAATGAATCAAACATTGAAATTTCTACCGAATGTGCCCAGAAACCGAAATACTGCACATGCAGTACAGGTAATCACAGGTAAAACTGGTATTACTGCCCATGAAACAAGAGAATGACATTTCAACGCATACCCTCAATTTTAATTGGTCTCACTGGTTTTAATGAGGAACACCGACCCCGTGATCCAGCTGCTTTTACCTTCCGGGAGTTCCACGGTCCTGGCGCGGCGCAGGGAGCGCGTCAGTCGGTTCAGTTGGACGTTGAGCTGCTCCATCGCCCGTTCCATCATCAAATGCGCCGAGTTTCACTGCACGGGCCCCGCTTTACTCTCGGCGGCCTCCATCGAGCTGATAAGTGAGTCCCAGCCCAGACAATCCTTCCCTCTGATTCATTGAGCGCTAGTTGAGCGGATCGCTTCCTGTTTTGAGCGCCGTCTTCACGCCTGCGCGCGTTGCATTATGGGAGTTGTAGTCATATCCGTTGCCCAAGTTCACATCAGCAAAGTGTCACCAAGCAAACGGTCGTCTGTAGAATCGTAATACAATGCAATGTATAAAGCATTTTGCGCAAACATTTTAAGGAAGTATTTTCATAACAATTAGCAATTCCATTTACACTACCAGTCAAAGGTACCTACTCGTTTATCGGTCTTGCTTTTTTACATTATAGAACAAAACACAAAACACTTAAGGTTATTCAATAAACAACAACCTGATGGCAGCATTTTACACTCGTGTCTTCTCTCCACCACCTTACGTTAGAAATCAGGGACGGTTTCCAACAGTCCTGAAGGTTTTACTGAACACTGTCTTATCATTCACTCATGTTAATTAGCATCTTATCAAGCGGCTTCTGGTGTTGACAATAGTGAACAAAGCAGCTATGAAGGTAAAAAGAGATTAAGGTTAAAAGAGAAAAAATAACAGATTCATCAAACATTCTTCACTTTCTAATACTAAATATGGTTCTTGCTTTGGAATCTTCAAAATGGATCCATCTTAGTCTCCATAACAGCCACAGAGTAGGTGCATACAAACCTTTGAATGGTAGTGTATATAACTGCAGTAATAAACTGGATATCAGAGCAGGTGAAAATGTGGGCTTCTTCATCGTTCAGAATGAGATTTCGGTTTGCAGCACAAAAAAACGTCTCAAGATGCATGCAAGTGGAATCAGCTGCAACAGACCAGGAGAGGGCGCCACGTTACTGTCCCAGTCCGTTCATTAAGGCAGGAGATCTGCTTCATAGTAACCTGGAGTGGGAGAAGCATTTGTAGTGAAAGTGAAGTGATTGTCATTGTAAGACACAGCACACGGTGAATGTAAAATGTGTCTTCTGTCACCCTTAGTGAGCAGTGGGCAACCATCAGTCAATCGTTACGGGCTCATGAAAGTGAAGTGATTGTCATTGTGAAACACTGCAGCAAAGCACACAGTGAACGAAATGTGTCCTCTGTTTTAACCCATCACCCTTAGGGGGTGTGGGGACGGTACTTTTCTCAGAGGCACCTCAAGACGGGGCCTTTTCCTTAACCGCTTGGTCACCACTGCCCCGTTCTTTATTTGTGCATTCTTTCAGTAGTTCCTTTTAAATCTACATGCTGCTAAGGTCACATCAATGAATAAAAACAGGTGCATTGTCAGGGCTGGGACTCACTTATCAACTGCACATGTGCATTAAAACCAAACGTGCTGACAGCCACTGTCATAAATGATTAACAGCAACTGGATGAAACACACAACCACAGTTTAAATGAAGTCCATTTTAATAACTTTTGTAATTATTAGGTTTTACTGAATTTCTTTTAAGTATGTTGTTTATCTGGATTTAATTGACAGAATCCTAGAAGATGTGATGACATGTAAAAACCTACAAAATATAAAAAAAATCGATTAGGAGTGAGAAATATTTATTGTATTATCTGTAATATCTAAATGTTGACATGCATTTATGCTAAAGACTATATGCTTTTAATGACATACATTTAAATTAAATGAAAAAATTAATTGAAATGGTAAACATTAAATTATTAATGCCACAAATATACCTATAACAAATAACGTAAGATATAAATACATAATGTACATATAATACATTTCAAGTAATTATTACATGTTTATAGGGAAACATTGTTCTTAACATGCCCATGGGGCAGAAAAATCATTATTTGTATTTAACTGTAGAACGCTTGAAGTTTTATATCTTTAAATTGTGCTCGTATTAGATATCAGCGGTCACATTTCATGTATAATCATTTCCTGAACCCAATATGTGTTTTATCTTCTGAAATAATTCTGATTATTTCATGGCATCAAATGTGTTGACAAAATGTTACCTTGATGCAATCTCATTAGTAATACACACATCTGCATTATTACAAATGAAGTGAATGAAAAAATTACTTATTCGGAGGAAGCCTTTTATCAGCGTTCTTCCGAAAACAACCACATGGGGGCGCAAAGACTTCGCGGCGAATATATTCTCATTTCAAGGGCCTAAAGTAGCATCATATTCGGTCCCTTTTACAATTATCCTGAGTCAAAGCATAACTGAAATAATAACTACATAAAATGGATGAAAGTGAAGTAAATATTCTGCTTCTCATATACGCTGCCAGTTTCAAATAAAGTCAATTCCAAAAACGACATATATATAAAACAACATAATATAAAAATCCCGGATCCGGGGCGGGCGGGGGCAGATGACAAACCAGCAGGAAGTCTGTCCGATAAAAGCAGCTGCGCCCTGTTCCAATTTGGCGCTGCTCCGCGGGACAGCCAATGGCGCGCAGCGTTGCGGGTACAGGTGAGAACTGCGCGAGGACTCGGCGACAGCGACAGCGGGCGTCTGCAGCGCGCACTGGCCGCTGGCCCACGTTTCTCTCACGTTTCTCCTTTAACCGCGCCAAATGACCCTGTTAACGCCAGCCAAGGTCAAAAAGAGGTAAGTTTTCTGATCGGAGAAGCGCGTTATCATGACGCGCGAAGAGCGCAACACGCAGAGCTTTGCGGAAATGGCCACAAGATACACTTTCTCCACAGGAGAGATGCGTTTGGCGGGGTTGCCAGGTCTTGCACCAGAAACACGCATCGACTCCTCTCTAAATAAACCCGCGCAAATAAAAAAAACGGTCAAAGTGCAGTCTGTTCCGACATCCTTCAACACTTCGCGACAGTATCTTTCTATTCTTGGAAAGAGTCAACGACATTTTAAATGATTAGGAAACAAGCTCCAAAACACATTCAGCGACGCCTTATGAAAGATGCCGTTTAAAACAAGCGTATTTGGCAACATAGCGTTGCAGCTCCCCTTTCTTCTTCCGGGTTCAGACGTAGGCTGTAAAATGTGGGCTTCCATTGGTCGTAACCCAGCGGGCTTTTCTTTGATTAGTGCCGGGGAAATCGCGTAATCGTTTTATTTTAACCATAGCACATTCAGGATAACGATTAATAATTATCTGCAAGGTTGCTCTGAAAATCAAATGTTGTGCGAACGAATCTACGCTACAACCAACTTTAATAGGGTGGCCAGGTTTGGACGCGAGGGGGCGTAACACCAGGTTACAAGTAAATAGAAAATAATTGTGCAAATTCGGCCGTTGATTATAATTAAAATGACCCATACGTGTATGAAACCTAAATCAGAATGCAACATTTCATTGGAATTAAACATTTAAGTTAACTGGCTAATTATAGAGTAGATCGTTATTATGAAGAACTGCTGTTAGAACCTTGTTTCTTCTTCTCAAAACAAGAGAAAGGAATGTTTGAGACTAATGTGGGAAACACAAAACAATGTCCCACAACAGGACGACCTGTGAGCAGCAAGTTGAACAAAGTCCCCCTGAAGCATATATTTAGAATAATTATAATTCTAATGACCTTTCTATAGACTCAATTCTAAACCTGTCACCACCAAAGACCACAGATTACACACAGTGCACTTAATTTTTAAATAATGAAATTGAGCTTCATACGTTATGTTGGTTTATTTATTTTATAATAAAGTAATAATGTTTTCACCCTGTTATTGTAAATGTGGGCAATGAATAGTGCACAAACTATAAAGACAACGTACGTGCATTATTTTCGGAAGTGTAAATTGTGAATTAATTGGAAATAAACCCTCTTTGCCTTCTCCAGGTCCCGGATGGAGCATGAGCGCACGGCAGCTTGAACAGGCAAGCACAGGTCAGTGCGTCCCCCCACCGGTGGTATTAACTCATATGAAGGTGGTGGTGAAGGCAGGAGAGCCCGACGGGGCGACTCTCACCCGCAAATCTAATTCGACCGACTCGTCCGCCCGCCTGTGTACTGTCGCTTCTTCTGTGACGTCACACGACCAAAGCTGACGTAAGCCACTCGATCAGAACGGCAGCGTTAAGTTGTAAAACAATGTTTTTTGTTCATTCTTTTGAACAAATATTGCTTTTTGCCACTTTTCGTAGTTGTGCGGATTTTCCATCTCTTCCTAGCGTTAATGCTTGTTTCTGCTCCTCGAGATGAATTAATTGAGAAATCGACAACTAAAAGGGCTATTAGTTCAAGCTTAAAATATCACTTATGTCAGGCCGTTAGTTTTTTTTTCCCCGCAAAAAAATCGGAACATTTTAATAAAGTTCATGCGCCCAAAATAAAGCCAGTAAAAGGGCACTCGTTCTGCTGTACGACATTTATATTCCATATCCCTATGTTGTCCAAGTTCTGCGTTTTCAGAGCAGAATATTTTGCTTCACGCGTGCTGAATTTGGTTGCATTCGTTAAGAGACGATCCACGGCCTTACCCCGTTCCCGGCGAGGAAAAACTCTTTAATTGGTCTTTTCGTGTCTGTGTTCTGTGACGACGAGAGAGTCGATCTGAATGCAGGATTTCCAGAGAACGAACAATGCTGTCCACGTCCCACCCTGCCCCCACCCAGAAATCAGCGGTCTCCTCGTGGCCAGGTTTTTATTTTTAAAATCCTCCTATTTCGTCCTGATACTGACGTGGCGTTTTCTGACTTCGTTAGAAATTGTGAGGGTTGACGAAAAGTGTCTAGCCGCCCAATATGCGTGTATATATATGCGTAATAATCCATCTGGAAATATATGTTTACCTCTAAATTGACTAGTTTCATGTCCTGGATGAATGGAGATGGAGAAGCAGTTTTTGGAGGTTTCAGTCTTGGAGTGGCCTTGGATAACCCAGGGCCACCTTGTAGCTCCGCCTAACTTAAGGTTTGCGACCACGGGCGGTTTCTCCGCGGGTAACGTTACCGGCCCCGGGTGTGCGTATTTACCGCTAGCGTTGGTTCTATTTTTAGGGGGAAGGGGTCCCGCAGACGGCGCTGGGGTGGGTGGGTGAGTGGGTGGATGGTGTCGGCCTCGGACCAGGGAATCAGGCGGGTTCTGCTGCTTGGACGTACGCAGTAAGCTGCGAGAAGATGAGATGTTGGAGAGCTATTTTCCATTTAGGACATTTACGGTTGAAGACGGCGAAAGAATGTCAGGACCTTCGGTTTCTGGTCCGGGTTCTTTTTATCGGGGTTCCGCGATGCCACGTGATCTCCGAGGACTAAGACCAGAAATTCGGCGTCGGTCGGATGTGCCTCGCCATCGTAAAGGTGCTTGCATAGTCTGGTTTTGGATTTAGGAGAAACGTTGTTGTTCCAGCAGCCATCCAAATATTAAAGTTCATGCAATATAGTTCAACGAATAAAAAATAAATAGCTTATAGCTTGCTTATATTAGTTAGTTGTGTGATTTGTTAAAGGAACCTTGGATCTTTTCAATTAGACATATCATTTGATGCAAAAGTGTACGAAAGTAATGCGTCCCTTACTCATTCTTCTGACTCTCGAATGTTCTAGAAACCACGAAGTGGCGTTAATGATGGTTGTCACCGGCTGGGTTTGGGCTGCAGGAACGCGGGCTGTGTTGTGGAGCACTCCATGAGCGCCGGTGTTCAACGACGATTGGCTGCCCGTGTTCTCCGTTCCCCGACAGGCCCCGCCCCGCTCTCCGCTGACCCCGCCCACCTCGGCGACGATTCGAAGAGGGAAATTAGTCGCCAGAAAGCGTGTAATTGGCAAAGTCACGTGTGAATCGGGCTCCAGAGCGAGGAGGTGGGAGAGAAGAGACGCATGAGACGCGCAGAGAAGTGAATTATGGTCGCAGGAACGCGGGCTGTCGGCTTGATGCAGAGCAGCAGCCCGTTTACACACGCAAAGTTTGATCTCCGAAGTTTGGCGCGGGGGATCGGCAGAGGAGGAACATGGCCGAAGGTGATCCAGCATTCCGGCGGGGTCCGGAGCCCCGACGCACACCTGTCGGTGGCGCTCAACACGTTTTCTTCATCCGACACGTGCTCCTCCTCCTCCTCAGTCCGCGGCGCCGCGAGGTGACAGCACCCCGTTTTCTGCTTTTTATTGCAGGAGGCGGTAAGGCGGAGGACTGCGTGCGCGGAGCAGGCCACTGCAAGTGGTTCAACGTGCGGATGGGCTTCGGCTTTCTGGCCATGACCAGCCGGGAGGGTTGTCCCGTGGATCCTCCCCTGGACGTCTTCGTCCACCAAGTAAGTTGGCGTCTCTGCCGCCGCGCGGAACGCTGGGAGACCAAGGCGCTGCGTCGCGTATTCTGGGCCTGGCGTGTGTGTGTGTGAAATCCCTTTTAGGCTCCACGCACCACGTCACACAGTTGCCGATATTTCCTGAAATGCTGCTGCGATTCGCGTTGACTGTGATTGTGATCAGCTTCAGCCTGCCTCTCTTGTGATGTGTGGTGGGTTTAGGAGGTATATGGAGGCAGGCTTAAATAAATGGGTAAGGAGATGTGAATAAGCTGGGGTTAAATGCAGGGATGAAGAGAGATGGTGGATGAATAGGCTCCTCCCACCCAGAGCAATTGTTCCCCACATGCAAGTAAACACATGTTCTCCCGCAGGCCAGCAGCCTGACGGGGACCTGTCTTCTAGTGTCCAGAAATGTGTGATTTCACATCATGCAGACTGTATAAAATCCCATATTCCCATGTTTACTGATGGTTTTATTTCATTAGGTAAAGGTTGAGGTTTTTTTTTTTTTATGCCAAACTGAGATAAAGGCTCTATAGTCTTTCGTTTGCATCTCCACTTCCTTCTTTCCTCGCTCCCGTTGTGGTGACCCCTGAGGTGGGGGTCTACATGCTCCTCAGAAATTCTCTGGGTCAAAGGTGTTGACCCCTTTGATCAGGCATCCGGACAGATGACTTCCTTTTTAGAAAGCCCCACTTCTCTCGGTGTGTTGTACATTCACGTTCAGCCCTTCACTAGTTTCTTAACGCAAGTTTTCTGGGGAACGTATTCCAGGTTGTGTGTGTGTGTTGTGATGCAGGTTGTGCCGTGTGACCATCAGTGAAGTCTGAGGGTATTGTGTTGAGTTTTTGTGGAGGACTGCTCTCTTGGCAGCTTTGAGCTGATACTCCAAAGACAAAAAGTTGGAGTTGTTGCCTGTGTTCTGTGTTCCTGTGTTTGAAGGGTCATGTTTCTAGGTTCCATTTTCCCCCTGTGGTGATATCTGGGAGATTTTGTGGATTTTCAGTGTTTTTATGTATTTTTAAAATTATTATTATCTAGACTTCTGGATGAAGGTGTAGGGTTTTCTGCTATGGTGAAAATGGCCCCCAGTCAGATTAACAATCAAGCCACCGGTTCACTATTTGGCATGCAAGCCCCACCCTTCCCTTTTGTTTCTCTCTTCTTTCTTAACTTGCTAAAGAGGCGAGAAAGGGGAAAATACCTTCTGCTCACGTGACTTCCTCTTGAGTCATCTATAGATGGTTGAAGTGATTTTTTCTATAGGAAGCAGGAGGGGATGTGTGTTCTATATGACTGCACTGTCTCCTGCTTTTGTCTTTTGTGTCATCATTGCATCACTGCTGGGATTGTTTTTCATGAAATCTGTTTCTGTTTTTAATAAAAAAAAAATATATAGTAGCCATTTTGCTATCTCCATTTCATGTTTAGTGCCTTTTTTCCAAGAGAGGTTTGTCAATACAACAGTATACAGTGTCTTGAAATGCGGTTTCACACAGACCCACCATGGTGCATTTATACAAAATATAAAAAGATTACACATCAACATGAATTTTAGGAAAATAACCCCAAAACATTAAATTAAAAAAAAAAAAAAAAAAAAAAAACCTTCTGTACTCTACACAGGGACAACATCAGACAATATTTTTTCTGAGCTCTGCAAGCAACTTTAGTCCCTGCGTTTATGGAATAGCAAATGTAATTGTTTCTTGAAAAGGAGTCTATAAATCAGATTTTTTTTTTTTTTTTTTTTTTACTGAGTAACAGTATACGACTAGGACTCATTTTATATTTCTATAAAATGATTTCATTTGGTTTGCTGGATGCTGCAGAGCCATTTCACCACTTGAATGGGGGTATTGGCATACCATTCCTTTTTTTTTTTTTTTTTTTTTTTTTTTTTTTAATTTATGTTTTGGGGTTATTTTCCTAAAATTCATTTTACAATAACATGAGCTAAACGTTCAGGTTCTGATGCTGTGGCTGAAATGTGACTCAACTCTTCATTTACTGACCTGTTTTCTGGGATTAGGACATTTATTCGGTTTTTAGGAAACGCTTCTTCCAGGAGCATTCCTTTTTTCTCTCCCCTCCCCTCATAATTCAACAAAGGCGCTGTCGTCCCTCAACCCCCCACTCCTCCATTCAGGCCCTCGACCCCTCCCTCTGTCCAGCCCACCCCCAGCCCAAAACAGCCAAAATGGCTGCTCATCAAGCGGAGACTGGCCCAGGGCTTAAGATCAAAAGGCACACGCCAGGGCCAAGGTGCGAGTATGGAGCACGTCCATGTCCCCAGCGCAGGTGTCTGAGGAGGAAGCTGCATCAGATAATACTGCAGGACTCAAGATAAGACTAGTGTTTATCAGAAAATGATTCTTGCCATTCCCATACGTAGTTTCCATTTACACTGTTTTTAATACCTTGCTCTCGTTTCTTGTATAGTCATCTACAAAACTAATTTAAGGTGGTCAGTCAGGTTGAGATTTAGTTATTTTTAGCTGCACATAGCGGACTAAATGTTCAAGCACCTAAATTCGAATTGTACTATTTAATACATTTGCAATAATTAATAGCAGCTTTGTATCTCCAAATGGGATGCAACTAATTCATAAATTATTGTTTGTTTGTTTATTTTTATAAATATAGCATTTATTCATTTAATTTAGTTGCATATGTTACAGAAAAAATCACAAGGTTTTTGGTAATGACTGTCATTTTGAAAGTGATGTGACTGTCATTGTGAAACACTGCAGCGCAGCACACTGTGACACAGTGAAATGTCCTCTGCTTTTAACAATCGCTCTTAGTGGGCAGCCATGACAGGTGCCCAGGGAGCAGTGTGGGGATGGTCCCTTGCTCATGGCTCGGGATTTGAGCTAGCAACCTTCATATTACGGGTATGTTTCCTTACCCGCTAGGCCAACCAACTTTTTTTTTTTTTTTTTTTCTAGTATTTTTTTTTCTATTTTTTTATTACAAAGTATAATTAGAAAGTTTCAGAAAAGCTTTGTGCATTTTTTCTAGTATTTTAATTCTAATGTAAATGCACAGTTTTCAGAAACTTTTTAAACCCAAAATGAACCCAAATAAAAATTTAGAAAAAATGGACATGGTACTTTTTTTTTTTTTTCCCTCTTCAAAAAGACATGACTGACCATTTTTCTGAAATTAATTCATTAGTATATAACCCTAATCCTATATATAAATGTTCAAATATGGTCTATGTACAAAAAATTTTAAGCTGTGATTAATTTGCATAATTCCTTGTTTCGATTATTACATTAATATTGTTAGAAGCTTTTATGTTTTTCAGATTCTCTGACTTATATATACACACACACTTTTATTATAACTTCATTTTAGCTTTATGAGTGTGTCCCATGCTGAAATCAATTGTAATATAATTGCAAACCTCAATTGGAATTATGACTTGACTAAATGTTTATTTAATCATGTAAAGTACGAGTTAGCTTCATATTTTAATTTCTAATGCCATTATCCATTTCTTTCAAATGAGATCATGCATGTTGCTTCTGTAGAATATTGAAATCTGCTTGACAGGCATAAGCCGAATCGAATCTGCGCTTCTTTTTAAGAAGAAGATAAAGTCTTTGTATCCTTAATCAGGAGTAGAACAACTTATGTAACACAAGCTTCCGGACATCCTTTATTGTTATTTGAAAAGGGTCCCTGCACGCAGATTACATCACGGCAGCGTTGTGAATATTCTATGCCCTGCATGCCGTGCGTTTTGACATTTAATTAAATGAGGAAGCGTATGTGTGGGTGATATTGTATGGACTGTTTCTCCTAATTACATTGCATTGATTTAAATATTCTCATTAGCTGTATTAAAATGTCCCCCATCTTCAAGGTGTTTCTTGTTGAATATAATGCAAAATTGGTGTGATCACAGTTGCGCTGTGTAATATTGGTTCTGATTTATGCATGTGTGCTAATAACATTTGTTCATTAATTCATCAGGCAGCACTATATACTATTCCCCCCCATAATCATAATCTTGTAAAAGCCCGTTCTTCACCTTCTTCTCTCAGAGTAAGCTGCACATGGAGGGCTTCCGCAGCCTGAGGGAGGGCGAGCCTGTGGAGTTCACTTTTCAGAAATCCTCCAAGGGCCTGGAGTCCCTGTGGGTGACAGGGCCAGGAGGTGGCCCTTGCCTTGGCAATGAAAGGAGACCCAAAGGGAAAAGTGTGGCGCACAAGCGAAAGCAAAAGGGAGATCGGTGAGTCTGGGTGATCAGTGTGTCACTAGTTTACTATAAATGCTGTTCCCTTTCTTAATAATCCTAACTGAAACGTGTGCAGTACCAACCTAATACCAATGTTTATGTGTGTGTGCTCAGAATTACTATATTTTTATATTATAGGTTTGTGATAAAGTAATAAAGGAGACATTAGTAAGTATTTTGTAAAACGTCAGCTGCTACTTTTGTGTTTCTCTGAGACAGAACCTTTTTTTTTTTACTGCTTTGGCTGTCCTGAGCCATCAGTGATTCAGCGAGCTCCTCCAATCAGCCTGCTGCTCTGTAGGGTCCATGCCGGTTGCCATGGTTTTATCACAATATTGTATGAGGAAGCTCTGGCCCTGCTAAATTGTTGCTATTTCGGTGGTTCTTTTGAAGGCCCCGGTGCTCTTTTTGGCTGCTTATTTTGACTGGCATCATATGGCACACAGGTTCACACAGGTGAATTAGTGTTAGAAATGTAGTGTCTGTCTTATTCTGTTTTTTTTTCTTTCTCCTTCTTCATTTTCGCCATGTCTGGGGTGTCCGGCTTTACTATGTATGCACAACACCATAGCCCTTGTGTACATGGAAACCTGACCATTGTCCAGATCAGTCACCAAAAAGAGCATAATTAAAAAGAAAAAGGTATAGGTAAAAGGGTGTTGCAGGTTAATCTGATGACGCAGCCTGTTATTGGCTGTCTTTTCTTTTGTTTTGGTTTGGACTGGTGTGGTATAGGCTATAGGGTGAGAGTGGGGGATGGGACCCGAATTCCAGTGCCCTCCCCCTCTGGTCCCGCGTTCTAATTGAAGATGCCAGCATGAGGGGACCCCCTGCAAGCCACGCAGTCAACCACGCGGAAGTGGAAGCATGGATTCCTCCAGCGACAGCTGATGAAGGGTGCGGAGTATTGACAGGATTACTGCCTGTATGGACCGACCGGCTCTGTCTCCACACGCAACAACCCTGCAGGACACCTGGACTGTCCTTCTGACTGTAGGATGGCTGTATAGATCCTCTGAGTGGAAGTGGCTGTGGATATGAGCATTAAATATATTGTTTTTTACTCGTAATGGATGCTGAGTGGTACTGCAGGAAAACATTAGCCATTCGTGTTGATTCCCATGGAAGCACATGTATAAAGGACAGGTCATGTGACTCAGTGTGTGCATGTGTGGTGTCCTGTGTGGCTGAATGCGCAATGCTAATGTCTTTGTTGCGTGATTTCCAGAAGACAGAAACGGGATAGACAGCAGTGCAGCTCCTTTCATTGGTTAACTCATTTTTCATTTGTCAGATAATACTGCAGCTTATGTATTATGTTACTTTCAAGATTTTACAACATGCAGTGAAATGCATCCTGAACCAATATAAAATATGAAAAAAAAAAAATAAATCAAATGGAATAAAAGGGGAATAAGGCTAGTAAAATGCAAGCAGATTTTTACTGTCAGAGTATGTAGCAGAAAGTGAATATGAAGTAAAAATGGACTAACAGTGTAGGGATTCCTAACTACAGTGCGGTGTGCATTGACTGTGTGCTCAGGTGGCTGGGGTGTGAGGTGTGGTGGCATGTCCTGGTTCTGTGTCCTTATGAGTCTCTCAGTCCTGACCATGATTCTTTTGCCTGATTTCAGATGTTGAAACAGGCTGTATGGCTGGAATATCTCTCTAAGCTCATCCATCATGTTTGGATTTGGTCGTTTTCTCAGGATGTCTATAACTGAGATCACACTTGTGATGTATGGGAGACGTGAGCAGGGGCCAAGGACCTGTCTTTGGGACTGACTGGTTACATTTGTGCTATATTTTCCATTACTTAATAGAATTATTGGTTTTGATTTTGCTTTGGTGTATTTATATCCCCACCCATAAAAGCTAAAAAGGTTTGGACCAAACTGTATTTGGAGTACCATTACATCCTTAATATGCAGGTCCCATTACATGCCAAAGTTTCCTGCTGTTTTATTGCCTTCGGGGTGAAAAATGATTTTCTGTAAATTTGACCTGAGGGGAGAGATTTTATAATGAAAGGGATAACAATTCTTCTCTATTTATGCACACAGCCATGTTCCACAAAACATTCAGTGGTAGACTGTCAGCTCACCACCACTGACAGGTTCTCTGTCAGTCCATTCAAGCTAATGAACACTATTAATATACATTTATTGACACCAAACTGTCTCCATGTTCTGAATTTAAAGTAGTCATTCAATTTTAAACTCTTGACTACTTTCACTGTCTGATCATCAATGTGAAGAGCTGGAAGTGGGAGGGGTTTCTGGTTTTAAATATCAGTTGCTTCATTTTATTAATAAATTGTTTGATTTGCAAGTTCCTTGCTGAATTTGTTTAGACAAATAGGGAGAAAACCACAACCAGAGGCATATTATTTGCTTATTTAACAATATTGTTTCTATATCAGAGGTGTAAACTGAAAACGAGAGAAGAGATGCAACAGTCTATTGTGGCCCTAGATTCAGACCAACAATATAAATTCTGCAGCATAACTGCTTATTGATCTCGCAGCATTTTCCTTGCTTGTCTAAACCAAGCGAACAGATTTCTATAGTATATGTATGATGTGTTTGCGCAGTAAAACTGATCAAATGAAACCAATAATATACAACCGAAGCTGAATAGACCTTTTAAATATAAGGTTATTTATGTAAAGCATATATACAAATATAAATAATTTAATTAATGGACCTGCCCATATTATAATTCTATTTTTACTAAATGTATGTTGCGGTAGGCTGCGGCTGAGTCTGTGTTCTGTGCACCATAGAAAGTCAAAGTGCTGCCATCTCCTGGTGAAATATAAGATTGTTCAGTATTCATCGACATCATATCAGCATCATAAACTGATAATGAAGACATTAAACGATTGTCTAGAGTACAAATTTGGACACATCCACCCACACCTAGTGTTGTAGTCAAGACCATATAAACTGAAACCAAGACACTGCTGAGACTTGAGGGTACCAAGACCAACAATATACTAGGGCTACAATTACTCAAGGACATCACATTACTCAGATCAACTTTAGAGAAAAAAGGCATTGCTGTAAACAGTCCATAACTCGTTAAAATTCAAATTCATGTTATCCTTTCATTTATATTGTCTATATGTTTCTCATTTTAAATCTCCTAAATTTGTCATAGTTGCATAGTTATGCCTGATTGAAAATAATATTCTCAGCAAAACAGTCCTATAACACTTTTATAAGACGTCATCAAGGGAAAGAGATGGAACGCACCAGAAATATGTTCATATTAAGTCTCTTACACCAGGGACAGAGGCCTTGGGTAAGATAAGAATATGGATATGTAATGATCCCTTGCTTTGAATTGAAGACAATGGACATTTGGCTCTCAAATGTTCACTGACCCTCTTACATACATTTGCTAGAAGAAAATGTATCAAATTAGTAAGACAAATGCTAGTTGACTAAGCTACAGTTAACGACTTAACAAAGGGTAGTGTGCGGGGACCATGAACTTTTATTTGAAATAATTTACTCAATTCATTTACAAACTTAAGATACACACCTCATGATTGAGAGGACTCAATTTAATCATGTTTTATTTTAATTTTGGAATGTCATACACATAGACACTGCATTGTGATCAAATGGACTGCGCATCTTGCAAAATAACAGGCTTAGCCAATGGAAGGACTACACAGACATATGTTGTGGTATTGACTTGATCCAGGAACAATTACAAGGTCTGGGGGGAAAAGTGCAGAGAAAATGGCCTTAAAGCAAAAAAGAAGTTGGAATCATAGTAGCAGAGTTGGATTCTGAGGGGTCAGCATACAGGCTTAAATGGTAAACTGTACTTCTCAAAGTGACAAATATGTTTGGCACATTGATTCTTATGACAAGTTAAAACCTTTTGTTGTGTATTTTAACAGGTGTATCGATGCCTTCTCATGAAAAAGATTTTGTCTGAATTCCTAAAAAAAACAAGCAGTGATGAGTTATATTTATATTTATTTTTTTTCATGGCACTTAAAGCAGAGCTAGTTCACGACATTGTACTTAGTTAGCTTACTTTTCATGGCGTTTTCTCTCCAGATGCCTGGTCAATGCAGACATTGTCCCAGTGTTACAATATAACGTTTTTAAAATAAAGGCATTTGACTGGTTTCAAATAAATAACGTTACTGTTCTGTGAGGAAGCGTTTTTTTTTTTTTTTCCCCTTTTTTCTTTCCCCATCCCTTCGACGAGATCGAGACCAAACAGTGTTGAAACAGAGACAACAAACAAATAGTCTCAAAACCAGAAATACAACAGTACCAAAACCTATGCTGCTTTTGATTTCTGAATGTTTGCACAGTCTTACATGGACTACAATGATGCTCAGATTTTTCCAAGATCCTTCCTGATTTTTCTGATGCAATTTTTATATGAAGGTTTAAATGAGCAGTTTGGCTTGAATTTGGCTACTTTAATTGTACATTTGTACAACTGAATTGAATGTAATGAAATAATATTACTTGTGTAGGAATCAAAAAGATGTTTCATATCTTGCTCTTGAAGCAGCATTGTTTTTATATCCAAGCAATAACAGTTGCTTAAAAAAGACAATGGGGGCAACATGTGCAGCACAATTGCGATTGATCGTGGAAACTCCCTTTTATTATTATTTTGAATGTAATGAAATAATATTACTTGTGTAGGAATCAAAAAGATGTTTCATATCTTGCTCTTGAAGCAGCATTGTTTTTATATCCAAGCAATAACAGTTGCTTAAAAAAGACAATGGGGGCAACATGTGCAGCACAATTGCGATTGATCGTGGAAACTCCCTTTTATTATTATTTCAATTACTTTTAGTAACGTAGAAAGACATTAAAACCCAGTCATGTGTAATCACCAAGCAACCAGCACAAACTCAGAATAATCACAAAATGGAAAACCTTTATTGATCCTTGCAGTTTATCAGTTAAATTAAAAGTATTTTAATGCATAAAGGAAAGGCAATGAAACCTGTAAATGTATTATTATTTTTTTTCTTTTTTTTTTTCTTAGTTCTGTTCCAAGATGTTACAATTGTGGAGGTCTGGACCATCATGCTAAAGAATGCACTCTCCCACCCCTGCCAAAGAAGTGCCACTACTGCCAGAGTGTTTCTCACATGGTGGCCCACTGTCCTCTCCGGGCATCCACACCACCCACTGTCACTCAGGGAAGACTCAGCACTAGACAGCATGCCTCTACCTCCAGCCAGACACTGAGCTCCCACACCCCTGAGGCCAGCTCCACTCAGGACACGTCTCCCCTCAGCAAGTCCTCCAGCTCCTCCGAGGACCGCCCTCAGAAGCCAGCCTCAGCACGCCGGCGGAAGACGTCCTGACGCCCTCCTACTGCTTTCCCAATCGAACTGGTTCCACTTTCCAACAGCCTACCTCAGATGCCATTTCAGCAGCAACTCGAAAGAATGCAGCACTACTGGCTCAAATTTTCTAAACATGGCACACTGCGAATGTGACAAGGAACAGGACTTTATTCAGATGTTGCCATCTTCTGTGTCCCTTATGTAATCTTCAGTGGCGAACCTGGAATAGGAGACTAGTGGAGAATTTTATTTTTTTTATGGATGTTTTTTCTTGTGGGTTTTCACATCACAAAAAGGCAAACCTTGGAAGCCAAATGATGTTTAGTGTCCATTTATTACAGTGACAGTTTAACAGCTACACATGCAGACCCCATTCACAATTCCTGAAAATAGAAAATGTTGGCGAAAAGTGAGAAAGGATCTTACATGGACCACAACGATGCTCAGATTTTTTTCCTACATCCTTCCTGATTTTTCCAATGCAAATTTTATATGGCTGTTTAAATGAGCAGTTTGGCTTGAATTTTGGTTACTTTTTTATACCTCCACCATATTTGAGTATAAAATGGGAAAACACATCACTGCTTTCAGCTTTGCTTTTTTAAATTTCATATTTTTATATTTTTAGTGTTTACCTTGTTGGATCAAAGTTTTCATTACTTTTTCATGGGCCTTGGGGATAAAGACTCGTAACCGAAAAGTTGGGTTCGAATCCCAAACTGCCAAGGTACCACTGAGGTCCCCTGATCCAGGTACCATCCCCACTCACTGCTCCCTGGCACCTTTCATGGCTGCTCACTGCTCACTAAGGCTGATGCAGAGTTTAAAGCACATTTTTGTCACGTTGAACTGCAGTTTGTCACAATGACAAAAATTTATTTCATATTTTTAATTAAATTGCTTTGTTGATCCATTTAAATAAATGGGCATGTTTTAAACAAGCATAACAGACATTATACCTAAAGCTTTTTAGCAATAAAGCAAAGCTGGGGGTGGTCAGGTTTTTTCCCCTTAGCCGAGGTCTTAAAAACTCAGCACTAATTATGGACTAGTTATCACATCTTTTATATATCTGCATCCACTGCAAGTCTATTTACATTTACAGCATTTATCAGATGCCCTTATCCAGAGCGACTTACAATCAGTAATTACAGGGACAGTCTCCCTGGAGCAACTTAGGGTTACTTTTCTTGCTCAGGGACAAAATTGGTAGTAAGTGGGATTTGAACCTGGGTCTTCTGGGTCATAGGCGATTGTGTTACCCTCTAGGCTACTACCACCCTTTTTTGATGCCATCGTTTCTCTATGACCTTTGTGAAGCTGGAGTTGTGAAGTGGGTCAGCATTTTGTAATACGCATCAACCATGCTGCACATATTTTTTTTTTTATTTCTGGTCTCTCCCCCAGATGGCTCTCTTTTACCACCATTCTGACCAGATTGGCCAGAGTTTCTAACCCCCATGCCCCTTGTTGAATACACTGATGAGTGCCTGTCAGGCTGGGACTCAATCAGGGTCGTCTGTAATCTAGTCGTGCTTTGTAAGTATCGGCTGCTGGTAAAAACTCCCTCTGTTTTCCACTGTCTTGAATGTACGCGATCACCCATGTGTGTGCTGTGATCTCAGCCCCATGCTGCCACCCAACACGTTGAGCGGGTGTCTCCCTCTCCGTCTCTAAGCTGGCAGTGTGCGATGGCAAGGGAGAGGAGACTACACTGACTCTTATCTATTCGGTCGGAGCTCCCCACCCCACCATATTCATTTTCAGTTGGATTCATTTTTATGCAGCTGACAAATAGCCAATGGTAACATCGCAGTAGACTAAGGATAATTTGAATGTTAATAATGTAATAATGTTGGCATTGTGCTCACTAATTTGCAAGTAAAGCAATGCTACATGTGATTTATTTACACCATGAGAATCTATGCCGGATCTCTCAATGTTTTACCACATTTTTACCTCCGTTTACCTGTCTGGGTCTTTAATAGCTGGTGTGATAATTATCACTGGGAAGGAGGGTGATCCTTCTTCTAGTGAAGATTCTTCTCAGCCAATGACAATGCCGGGCCGGAATTAACTGTGGTGCCATTTAACATGGTGTGCAAACAGCTTTACACTTGGGTTGAGGTTAAATCACTCAATAATTATTAACTTACAATCACTAGAGAGAAAAAAAACACACCAAATAATTATTACAGTGTGTTCTAACCAGGTTTGATTAAATATTGATCAAATGTAGTGAAACTTGCTGCTAGTTTTTAATAGTTGGGTTTTTCTATTATCAATGTATTGTGTGTCTGTTAGATGTAGGATTGGTCAGAGAACCAATAGATCTTTAACTATATATTTACAAAATATTGATACATGAATTATGTCTTCATTGGGTCCAACAAACTTTTATGAATTCTGCAGCTTTGTGGTGCATAAATAAGAACGAGAAGAAATAATAATAAAATACTTATAATACTTTTATATTTCGACACCACAGGTCATTGATGTTCCACACGGCTGCTACTGCTTGCATTTTCATCTGAAAGAGATTATGGATTACCTGTTATGGATTCTTGCCAGACAAATTTTGTAAGATCTGGACTGTAACTGCTGTGTACGTGTGTGACGTACAAAGCATTATCTCTCTCCAAAGTCTGTGTTCAGAAATCAAATAGAAACGATGGTTCATTATTTACCGAGGAGAATCGAGTAAAATGGCCTCGAGATCCAGTTAGTCCATACTGAATGAGTTTCAATTAAACTGTTTAGCACAATCCCAGTACAGTCCCTGTGTGTAAGCTTTGTGTATTCAGATTCAGATCTACACAATTGCGTCTCATGAAGAATCACGCTCAGGGAATTGACCAAAACGTGTACTTCATTTTGGGCACATTTCTCTTAAACAAAGACCTTCAACTTCTGCCATGACATAAACTACCTCTTTTTTTTTCTTTTAACCTTTTTTTTTTTAAGCATTTTGATTGCATGTTTCTTTTGGTGAGCTGTTGAAGTTCTGTGGCCATTTTGCAGTTTTCACTTTTGTTCAGACAGAGTAAAGTGTCAAATACAAGAATCTCATTTTCTGTTTACATCCAGGGCCTACCTCTCTCTCTTTTTCTACTATTCTGCTTTTTGCGTTTGCAATCAGTCTCATTTCATACCAAAATAACACAGGCCAACACTTATCACTTTGCTGCTGTTTATATGGCTTTATTTTCAAAGAGTATAATAGTTTGAAATCCCTTGTTTAGAATTTATTTGTATTATGATCATTTCATGATACAGAGTAGCGGCCATAATTTCCCTGGTGAACTTGGTATAATAACACATTTAAGATCAATTATTATAAGTATATTATATATACTTTTTACAAATACAAAACATCACACAATAAGGCTGAATTATTATTGTGACATTTGTCCCATTGGTCTACTTTTTGTAACAGTGTGGTCTCATTTATTTCAAGATTCAGTTTTTCACTGAACTGTAGTGCCCAGACCATGTTTTTATTATAACAACAATTGTCATTTTACTTTACTGATTCCGGTTATCTGCTGATATGATTTATGCTTTGCCTACATTTGTCCAACAGTGTCCTTTTTAAGAAGTTGCCCAATAACCAGTCCAGCCTGGCTTGTCAGAGAAAGCACTGATTTTGCTTTTGTTTTTTATGAGTAAAATGTTATATAGAAATATATAAATAAATAAATTATATGGTTTTGAAGTTTTTGTTTCTGTGTTTGAATGAATCCTAAATCTGGTTTGGGGTGCTAAATTATCACTTTAACTTTTATTTTAATTGTTAATATGGGGTTTTCAATTTAATGAGTGTGTCATAAAATACTGAGAATTGATTGGCCTTTTTTTTTTTTTTTTTTTTTTTGGTATATCTTGGAGTCATAGTTATATTAAAAATGTAATTTGAATAAGTTACATTTTAGCATAAACTGAAGTTTATTTCCTTAACTTTTTCCAATTTTATTAGTTACGGCTTTTTCTAGACATATAATTACAAAAAATGACTTATTTATAATTAATTATTGGCTAACAGAGCCAAAATTTTTCCAGCCTCAGCCACTGCAACAAAGCATATTGCATTCTGTAAAAATAGTTTAAAAAAAAAAAAAACGTAATTATATGTAACTAGTCAGCAAAAGCTGACCTTATTCATGCTTGAAAAGCCTGCAGACACATGCTGAAACACAATGAGAAAGCAGGCACATATCCATTGTGCAGAGAAACTGCAGGACAGTTGTAGTCCTTACTTTGATTTGCCAAAAAAAAATATATATATTTTATTATTACTATTATTCTTTATTTTCAATAAGCGAAATGTCATAATGTAAAAATTGGTTACACATTTATTGTGATTTTGACTACAAACACGTAAATTCACACAATTTGTAACTAATATTTTTATTGGTTAGGGCTATTTATCGATATATCGCTAAATTATCTTTATCTCGATATTAGTATATGCAATATCTGTATCGCAAAGAGTGGCGATAAATGAAATTTATGCTGCGTTCGAAATCTCATACTATATACTATTGTGACGAGTTGTCACTGCGAGGTCAGGAAAGGAGAAATCGGCACCATCAAGACTGTTTCGGAATAACGCTTTATATTGAACGGAAGCCAGTAGGTGGAGCCATCAGCCATTACCTACTCCTCCGGATTTTACGTCTCCTCTTCTACTCCTCCAGACCTACACAACTACGTCCCGGTGCAAAGTTTCTCCCCTTGCACACGCTACATTATATCCCCACAACACACAAATCTCGAACCCTTAAAGAACACATTTACCCATAACATGGTTAACTATTTGCAGTCCCCGGGCATCCCGTCCCATCGGCACGTATCTCACCCTCAAGGCATGCTGGTCCCAACTCATTGGCCGGGCTCCGCCACCACACAATATATTGTATGTGAAAAACTGTATGCGAGGCGAGTAGTATGTCCGAATTCATAGTAGGGATGCACCGATACAACATTTTCTAAAGTACTCGTTAAAACCCCTTACACGGTCTTTCAGCGGCGTGTAAGGGGTTAATCACAGGCGCAGAGTGCCCGCTGCAGTAAACTCTTGCAAGACGAGAGAAAATGCCAGAGACAATCCATGTGCTTTGAAAATAACATGGGCAATTATTGAGTACATTGCATGGAGTGACCAGCTACTCTCAGAGGTAGAAAATGTGGGATTCCTGCATCTCCTCCATGTAGTATGCGATTTCAGACGCAGCATTAATTTATGTGCCAAGCATTTGTGTGTCCAAATTTGACCAATCTTATATACTATCTTTAAATCAGTAGGTGATATAATGCTATTGGCTAGACCAGGCCATGTAATGTTAATATTAATTTTAATTTATGTAGTTGTTGGCAATATGCTAGTATTTCCACTACATACCAATTTATTTAAGACCTGTACACTTTAATAGTATTTTCTTATTTAATATTTATTTAATACTATACTATATATATATATATATATATTAAAAGATGCTCTTATTTTAAGACACTCTTGATGAGTGTATGGTTACATGTAAATAAAAAGTAATCTTTGAAAGCAATTCATATTGTGTTGGCAGGTCTAAGATAACAGCAAACCAGAAATCAGAATATATGCTGAGGGTTTTTAAGTCATCCATAATGTTTTGAAGTCTAAATATTTGCAACTTCCTTGACATATTGTTTCTTTTTAGCCTGAATTAGATTTAATTAGATCAGATAAATATATATTACATGTTTATTTTTGTATGATCGTTACATATATAAATATTTTTTTTAATAGCTAATAAAAATAATAATAATTTAAAAAGCATTTCTCTAGGGAATCGCAATATAAACAACAATATTGCATATTTTCCGAATATCGTGCAGCCCTAATACTGGTAGTGAATATCACTGGTCTTCAGAACCAGAGTTAGTGATCAAATAAAATAAGCATATAGTACGCAGTAACTAAAGAAACTAAAATTATTATGTATTCTAGTTTATTATGTATTTCACAAGCAATTATTTCCTTTTACTTGAGTTGACTGAAGCAAATAAATGAGCTCAATGTGCAACAGCAGAAAAGGAGGATCGTTTTGTTTGGTGGGCAACTATATAAAACTCTGCCTTCATATCTTACATCTTCACTAAAAACATAAAACAGAACAACATTAAAAGGAGATGCGTGTTTCCAGAATGTGCATGACGTTCAGAATACCAGATATAAAAGAAAAATGGAACCTGGCATCCCGGTTAAATGGAAGTGCCCTACTCTTCTGTTTGGAAATGGGAGTCGGGCTCAAACACATCATCCTCCATGGCTTCTTCAATAGGTTTCATTTTTGTAGAGGCTTTAGTCATGGGGGATTTTTCTGAAGGGAGAACACATTCAGTATCCGCATTAGCTCTTCTGATTTTCATCAGCAATGTTATCATGAATAAATGAAGAACCAGATGCGTTAGGTACCCATTCACAGTGTTGCTGGCAGTGAGCATGCCTATCAGGCAGATGTGATATGTGAAGACAGCTCTGGATCTTCCATACGTTTCATTTGTGTCGGATAACAAATATTTTAAATGCACAAATTGTCATGAACAGGGAACAGTAGAAGTAAAAAGGTAACTCTTCTAATGTGTTTTTGATATGAACGACAATATGGTATTATTCACTTTAGATGTTAAGGGGAGTCACTCGCTCAGATTCAAATTAAGTACTTCGGAGGGGAATGGTTAGGCTTCTGATTATGGGTCAACCGATTATAGGCTAGGCTGATTAATAATAATAAATAAAGTGAAGTGATTGTCACATGTGATACACAGCAGCACAGCACACGGTGCACACAGTGAAATTTGTCCTCTGCATTTAACCCATCACCCTGAGTGAGCAGTGGGCAGCCATGACCAGCGCCCGGGGAGCAGTGTGTGGGGATGGTGCTTTGCTCAGTGGCACCTCAGTGGCACCTTGGCGGCTCGGGATTCGAACCGGCAACCTTCTGATTACGGGGTCGCTTCCTTAACCGCTAGGCCACCACTGCCCCAATTATGGAATATTCACAATTTTTTATTATTATTATCATTTTTATTAGTGATTTGAAATCTTTTAACTTCTCTGATTGAGCTTTTCCTCTGCCATCTCCCTCTAATATGCCCCATGCTGACACAGAGTCTGTAGATATTGCCGAAACACCAACCCTGTCCCTGCAACTCTCTCTTTGACATCATGTACCAGGTCCCATGTCATTCCAACCTACTGTGACATCTTCATTACTAAGTTGTCAATGAGCACCTGATCCAAATTTGGCAATGGTCGGAATAGCACATTCTGTCAGAGGGGGATCCAAGAATAGGCTTGTGTATTTCCCAGCTTTTCTCAGCCTCTGTATACAAGTCAGAATCAGTAATTATTGAACTTAGAACCTGGGAGAACCATACACCAGACCTGGATTTGGATCTGAGGACCAAAGACACCAAGATCACCCTAATCGGTCAACCCCAGGTTCAGATTTCACTAAAGAGACTCTTGTGCCTCATTTTGACTGCTAATACTATGTTAGATGAGAGCTGTCAGAGGAGCGGTTATGGGGGTGATAATGTTATATGGGTGCTCTAAAAGTGGGCTGAGAGGGTGATAGAAAAGAAATGGTCTTACAGCCCCCTGTCAGGGTTTAGGCACGATCTGAGGGACTGGGCTGAGTCAAGGCTAGAGGAGAACAGGAGGAGGACACAAGATGAGACAAACATCAACACAGTGACCTGAGAATGGACGCAGCTGAACATCAAGATGGAGGACAGGTTTGAAAATATGGAAATTATGAACATTATTTTTTGACACATACAAACTTTTGGGTTTACTACTTCAGTACACAGTCCAGTATCGGAATAAGTATTTAATTCATCTATGGTTCATAGAACAGCAAGCTCCAAACCATGAGTTTTTATTTAAAGCTCTACAAATGCACAGGACCGTTTGGTCCGGTGCGGTTGATTTGATGCAATTACTGTTGTCACACCAGATGAAACGAACCGCACCAAGGGGGAAATGAAGTTGGGTTCGATTCAAGCACACTAAAGCCTGAAAGTGTGAAAATGCCCTAAATGGCAAGGATGTTTTTTCAAACTAAATAAACCTTTTATCAAGGTTCATTGTACCAAAGTCATCTCTACCTGGCACAGTACATATTTTCTGTGCTGATTAAGATTATACAAATCAGATATTACATATGAACAACATATTTAATTAGTTTGTGTTTGCATCTTTCACAGTGGCGCTTGGAACAGGGACATCTTTTGGCTAGGCCCTGCTCTGACTGTGATGCTTGTTTCTGATCAGGCTGATTATACTCACGCAGTGACGATGCACCTGAGCCCCCCCTTAGGATCTGGTTGAGCACGTCATCTGTGTCACTGGTGCTGGCCATGCTGTTCCTCATCTGCATCATGGAGAGCTGAGAACACAGGCTGGGCTGCCTGTCCATTTTCTTCACTGCCTGAGGAAGCATCAGCATGCTCTCTGTTACTTCACTACCACGATCGTGCGTGAGATTATTACAATATCACTCCTGTCATATGTAGTAACATTATTATATTCTGAATTCCTCAAAAAACGGATCATCTCAACTTTTAACGTTTAATATTTGAATGAAAAATGTCCTTGGAAAATGTAGGCAATAATATTATGTACATGTATGCATAAAGGACAGACACATGCTTATGTTAATTGTCTTCCATTTGAAGCTGCATACAGAAGAAGAATACAGGACATTAATGTAAGGATGAAGATCAATTTTACTAAATATGTACAGTATGCAGGTCAGTAAAATGGTTACAGCCTTTCATTGTGGTGTAAATGGGCCTACCTTGTCACTTAATGTTGGGTCGTTCAGAGAATACAGTTTGTTGGTTATGTCTTTGCCAATCAGGTACCGGAAGACCTCGTTCAGAAAAGAGTCTGACTCCAAGAAGTAAGTGAGTCTCTCTCGAGACCAGCATAGAAACTTGCAGTTCTCCTCCGCTGTGATGGTCACCTGGCCATCAGTGTTGTAAACATAATGACAAAAAGGGGATATTATTATTTCAGAATCAGATTTGTATGACAAAATGCTCATAGTAAATGGACGACAACAACAAATAACTTTAAACTATACTTTAGATACTCAAATTAATCGATTTCTTTTGAAATGATGTAGGTACCTGGAACTTCTCTCCCCTGTTCATCTGAGTTGATCTAAATTCTGGAGAGTCAATGAAGGCATTGGTGTAGATGTTGTGTAGGAAATGTCCTCGATAGGTCACCTTCATTCTGTTCATTTTAATACAATCAACAGAAGACATGTTACTGAACATACAACTTCTCATTTCAAACAGCAGGAAACTGCAACTTAAATGTATTCAGTGTATGTATTCAGCCATTATTTATAATATACATGTTCTTGGTGCATGTTCAAGTGTCTATTTAAGACTGACAAAAGTAATCATATACAAACAAGAAAGGACTGCATTATTGTCATGCCACGTCAGTGAGGGGTGACAACAGGCATTCGACAGTTTGAACAAAAAGGGGTTTTAATAAAAAAAAAGGCTTTATGGCCTGAAAGGAACATACAGAAAGGAAAAAACATTGTGCACAACATGTAGGTAAAGCTCGACAGGGAATAGTGAGACCTAATCACGCTGCTTCTAAATCTGATGCTGCTCACACCCTTCACCACATGCTACAGGAGCACCTTAGTGTTATAATTATCTGTATTTGTATCTTAGAGAAGAGGAACTAATAGCGCTCAGGCCATTTTTTATTTTTAGCCCCAAAAGATGAACTGTGAGGAGCATATATTAATTGCTGACAGCAGTCACGCACCCTAATTTCTCATTTTTCAAAATTTAAATCCTGTCCCATCGACACCTTACATAGACAAAGTAGATCAAGCACTGTTGGCAGATAAGGTTTTTGTTTCAGCCCAAAATCTGCCTAAACTATTTAATAACTAATTATCTACTCCAACTACTTAAATAAGAATTGGGTTCCTCATCAAGCAATATGCATAATATCATATTCAAATCCAGCCAATCTGACAACACCGAATGAAAGGTCCTGTGTCTTCCCTTCATCTTTATATTCACGATACCACTTGCTCATGGCACCATCACAAACATTTTAAAGATATTATAGGAATATCTGGACCAAATCCTCTACCAAACCAACCCTGCAGATAGATGAGCATTTCTTTCATTTTCTATTCACAACCATCCCCAATACAGTACATCTTAGCACAAACCATTGTGTTTAATTCTCAGCTAAAGTATGTTGTGAATATTTGCTGCAATTCAGTATGAAAAACCTATCCTCAAGCCATTTGAACCTTAGTAGTGAAAGTTGCCTGCACTTGGTTGTCTGTTATAGAAACATAGAAGAGCACACACACTTACAAACCCACACACTTCCATTTCTGATCACAAAGAGATATTCTGAGATTTAATTAACTCAGAAGAGTTAACAGTTTGTTAACAGAGAAACCATTTGTTACTATAACGGGCAAATTATATATCTTTTTGCCTTCAGGTGAACATGTTGCAGCCTCATGTTTCATTATCTGTGTGTATGTAAGAAATACATCCATGTGTTTAAATACAGGGTATTATAAATTGGTATGTTGAATAAGCCACTGAGATTTCTGCTTTCAGATTATTCCCCAAAGCTGTTGACACATACTTTCCTTTGAGAAGGATGCTAAGACGTTCATCCACTGATGTCTTGTCCTCTGCTGCATAGACCTGGCCCTTCTTTAGGGTCTGGATGGTGCAAAACTGGCCCGTCAGTCTCTGGAACTGTGCCTCTCGTACGTGCAAGGGCTCAAACATCCGCTTGTACACAGATTTCAGCTCCCGGTCGATCTTAATCTGAGATGAAACACATCTACAGTTTAAGCAGCCGATTTACAAAGCCATTATAATGCAATGGTAATGCAGACATTTGTTACGTTCCAATGAAAACATTCCAAGCATCTGAGCAGTATGTGGTTGGTTGAAAGCCCATTGAGCCATACTGTATGTGATTTTGGGCTATATAAGAAATAAATGTTGTTGTTGTCTGAGTTCTTTTACTATTCCCCCCCCGAGGCATTCCACTGTGATAAAGTGGAGCTGTGGGAAAATGTCCAGGGGTCTGATCCTCATTTTCTAATACATCCTTCATTGCTCTGCTCTGACCTCCATTCTCCCACACACTGCTCATTAACGTCGTTCTTCAAATCAGTCTACCACAAACATGTGATCAGCGTGTGATAAGTAGTTTCAATGAAACAACTCTTTGCTGTTCTAGGACTGTATATTGTTAGGACTAAACACAGACTTGCTGGGGGACCTTCTGTTGAAGCAGAGATAATAATAAACCGTGCAGGACCGTTAGAAATGGAAGGATAACTGGCCACAACTAGATCACTGCTGTCTTTATTTTACAAATGACTTCTATTCATGCAAACGTTTAATGCAACTATTAATGGATCAGAAGTCCCCAGAAGTGATCTTAACAGCTGCTCTGAAACTGTGAGAAGAACAGCTGAGAGAACATTGGCTAAAGGTGAACGTGTTCATTCTCCCTCTCTGGTCCCATTCTGTCACTTTGTTCCCTCACTTAAACAGCCACCCACGACTGCATGGCTCCAACTTTATGTGATTTATGTCTTTCATTTTGGGGCAAGTGTGCCAGGGAGACTGCTGCAAAATACACTTCCACAAACCCTGCATAGTCTACTACATTCACATCGCATGCAGCATGGAGGCCTTTCCATCGAGCTCAGCTTAAAATAATAACCATTCTGACAGGCGTATAAATCCCCAGAATCTCATTAATGGTTTCTAACAAACTAATAGTTTTGGTCTTATTTTGTGCAATTTATCTCTGTTTTTTCAGAGGTGCATTAAGACCTTGCATTAAACAATTTACATTCACAAGAGGTTTACTTGCCGGCTCCATATGCTAAAAAGGATGTAAAAATTTAATAATGTTATTTATTGGCAGTAATACACTTCCAATTGGTAGTCTGAACACACTCGCAAGCCGTATTTTTGCATATAAAGTTCTATTGGCATATAGAGCAGTGAACAGCAGTGGCAACTCAACACAGGGCCTGAATATCAGGAAACATTCCATCACTGTGTAAAGCAAAAAGAAAGGAACTTACTGGTCTGCGCTTGTACAGTAAGAAGAAAAAATGCATGAAGTTGACTGTCAGAAAGACCACATTCCAGACCATAATATCCAAAGTGCATCTGTATAATGTTGCCCAGGCAATGAAGAGGCAGCATCCTGCAGGAAAAAGAAAGAAAGAAAGAACCAAGACTGCCCAGAAGTTCTCTTTTGTAGCCCTAAGTTTTTCAGCTCTGGATATGTGTGGAATTATTTGAGGTATGACCTATGGCAACTTTGACTTTTTATGACCCATATTAATCCATTAACTGTGACCACAAACTGAAAATATGTGTTTTACATTTCTTCAAGACTCCAGATTCATGTCATGGTAGAAAGTGGACTGTGGAGGCATAGTAAAAATGACCATGTCCTTTCTTTTGTATTAACCCCATGTCCTTAAAAACACCTTGACCTGTTGAAAATAAGCTATATGAGCCAACAGGGGGCGCTGTTCACCCACCTGTCATGATCATGAGACGCAGCAGGATCATGTGTACTCCCAGCGTGGTGGGGATGACCAGGCCCACCAGCAGACTCAGGTTGCCCAGGTGGAAGAGCAGGTGATGGGCCTCATTCCATTCGTTGCACGTCGAGTTGCTGCCTCCATCGTCCATTGGTGGCATGGACGTGTAGAACTGGCTCATCAGTTCTGGTGTGAGTGACATCCTGTGCGGTTTGTCCTGGAGCCAAACCACCACCATAAAAAATGCCTACATTTATTTTCTATAATTAAAAAAGCAGCTCCCTGTGGATTCTGTACAGAACTCACTGGTGCACCATGCTTCAGAAATGATAAAACATGACATATTAATAAACCATAGCCACCTGTGGTGACAAAAGTACTTTATGCAGAAATATCATCAACTCATTCAGTCTTCATATGCTGACTGTCCTGGTGCGGTCATGTCCTAATTTATGATGTCATGCTTCCATCATCATTTTAAAAGTGACTGAGGGAAAATGCATTTTATTTTTACCAAATACAAGATTTCAGTCATTTATCAACACCTCTTACATTGAACCTGTTGTGTTCTAACTGTTGTGTTTTTATCACTGATCGTTGATAATCTTCAACCATAAAATAACCACAGAAAACGCAATATGTCACAATAAAAAAAGACACGTAGTGGACCTTTAAGAAGGGTAGAAGCAGGTAAATAAACCCCATACAGCTCAGGGTCGCTTTCTTCAAACCTCCATGTCCATGTGCGAGCTGGTCGGCTGTGGCGGAGAAACCGGAGGAGGATTTTTCAACTTACCGGCGCGGTGGCAGGGCGACACGGCGGTGCGGCAACACGGCGCGTCCGGAGAGTGGAGAGGACGCGGAACGGCTGATCCGCAGCTATAAATGTAGGTGGGGGGCTGCACAGTGTGAGCGGCGCATTCCAGGGGGCTGACAGGCATCGACTAAAAAGGGCAAGAAGCGAAGGGACAGCAGCCAACACCGCCAGCCTGCAGTTACCAGCAGCACCACTAGATGGAGACAGATCCGCTTTCTTCAAGTCGGACATTTATTATAGTCAAAAATAAAGAAACATTGAAAGGAAACTTTTATTACTGATCTAAAACGTTTACATTTTGGAAATTTTCAGTAGCTGTCGATTAAGGAAAACGTCGTCTTGAACTTTCAGCTTTTGTGAATTGGTCACTGACTTGCAAGTAAAAAGCAAAAAGTAAAAATTGTGACTACAAGCATTATGAGAAGCATCGAGACAAAAAGATATGCAAGGAAAACAATACATATGCTATATTAATAAAGTATAGATATAAACATTATTTAAGAGCGAATTTCCGATTTGCTGAATGGCAGGATCCCTGATGAGGAACCAAAGCCCATGGATGTTGGAGTTCACGTCCTAGACACATCATGTTCGCATCCTATTCCGAGTCACGTGAAGCCGGTCCGCAGATCTGCTCCGTGCAGATGTTTCCTCCTCCACGTAACTTTTTCAGGGCTTTGAAGACACGTTTTCATGGTTATAGAGAATTCTTATTTGGCGGCGACAAATTCATCGCGGTTCAGCAACGTTCACACGTTTATTGAGCATAAAGACAGTACATCAGGGTTAAAGTCATGATCATACACTCCTGTATCCCTTCAACACCACTGTACTCTCTCCCCCCAGCAGGACATGAACAGAAAAAGTGTTAATCAGTGGTGAAAGTAATGCGTTTACGAAGATCCTGCAGTGTGCACGGTGTACTTGTCCTCCTCGCCCCGTCCCGGGACTGTCCTGTCTAATTCCGGCGCGGTCACGTGGCAGAAGCTCGGCAGGCGCAGGTCGTACCGGAAGCCGCGCCGGTCGCACGCCTGCTCGTTCAGGGAGTACAGCTTGTCCGCGATGTCGTTTCGCACCACCAGGGCGAAGATCTTGGCGAGGTAGCGGCGTTTGGCGAACAGCAGGTAGAGTTTCTTGCGCCTCCACGCCACGTACCTGCAGGCGCTGTCTGCGCGCAGCGTCACCTGCAGGAGAGAGGCAGAGTTTAGGAACTAGACCTTCAGGACAAGCTCCTGTTTGGTTCACCTGAAAAAGGCCCTCTTCCGACGGTCTGAGGGAGTCCCACTCGGGCGAGTCGAGGAACTGGAAGGGGTGGATGTAGTGCAGAAACTCGCCGTTCACGCTCACGCGAATCCTGCAATAAAAGAAGGAGCAGCGTGATCGCCAGATCTCCAGATGGAGATCGAGCAGGTTCCGACGCGCACCTGCCGGACAGGAGGACGGACAGCTTGTCGATGGCGGTCTTCCCCTCCACCGCGAAATAGTGGTCCTTCTCCACGGTGTGGATCTGGCTCTCGGCGCACTCCACGATCCTCCCGAAGTTGGCGAGGGTCACCCCGAGGCGCTGGAACAGGCAGCCGTACAGGTCCCGCAGCTCCTGGTCGAAGCTGACGCTGCGCAGGCGGTACGCGACGTGGAGCAGCTGCGCCACGGACGCCGCGAGCAGCGCGAAGTTCCACGAGAACGATTCGGCGGTGCACGGGTCGGACCATGCCCAGATGGAGGCGCAGAAGAAGCCGAAAGCCAGGAAGGTGAACATGTAGAGGAGTCCGTAGAAGCCGCTGCCCCCCATGAACCCCAAGACCAGGAACATGTTGGCGAGGTGGAATATGGATCCTTCTGGGGTCTCCCCCCACGCGCCGCACATCGGCTGCTCCCTGGACGTCGACGTCCAGTTTAAAGTCGCCTCCATCGTGGTCCCGAACTTTCAGATCAGGACAGCGGAGACCATGTCCAGCCCCAGAAGGCCACCGCGGGGGTCGTTTTCATTCTTCACGCTTCTTAAAATACGATATGTGGGCTGCTGTCGCGCTCTGCCAGGTCCTGGCGTCCGTCCGGTTCACGCACTGAAATGCATCATTCGATTACGTTTCATTCAAAAAACATTCTACATTATCACCCTACAGCCGTCCTTGGAACTGTCATTTGACAGTTGGCATGATGACATTTATTCTGTGGGTGGCAGGGAGATGAGGGTGCTCGCCATGTTGTGTGTGAAGAAATCATGTAGAGATTATGTAGACTCCAGATGCTGTCAGTAATTTGCTGGAGTGTATCATTCCTCTAGTAGTTGCAACGTCCGACTATTTTGCTTTGCAGACGTTGATCATTTTGTAACCTGTGATTGCCATATTAGAACTTAAATTAATATAATAATTGTGGCAGCAGAAAGTTTGGAAAAACAAGGAAATCAATATTAAATTAACATCTGTCTGTCTCAAAAAGAGAAAATAGAAACTTTGCATCTATTTAAATGGTTTACAGGATAGTTTACAGGACAGTTTTCATGTTTTGTCCTTGTTTAAGTGATCTAATGTTTAAGCAGTGCCTAGTTTTCAATGTTTTTAAGACATTTGGACCAGAGTGTGTGACTGACTGAAGAAATGAGCCACCAAATGTGTACCTGTATAGCAGACAAGGTCAGAATTTAGTTTTTAAGGGTAGTCAGAGTAGGAAGGACATAGTCACCCAGTAAAAAGAAACCTCCATTAAAAAAAAAAAGGAGTTCACACATCATCGTGCCCTCTCCTGTCCCGTTTGTTTAGAACCATGGTCCACCAGGTCTGAAATAACACAGACGCTTCCCTCAGGCACATTACCTGGCTGCTGAAGGTGACCTTCAGATGCTCCAGGGATGCATGAACGGCTCCAGCAGAGTGAGAGATTGAGGACAAACACTTCAGTGCTGGCCCAAGGGTCCTCCTGAGTCGAGGAAGCATGAAAATGAGACCTGCATTCTCTGAGATGGTGAGCACTATAGGTCCCCCACTTGAGACTCTCATTTCTCCTTCCTTCTTTCTGTGTCAATTCTAGTCATACTGAAGTATTAAAGTCACTGACAACATTGTCACAGCATTCTGATTATGCTACACGAATGTGGAGTAGCATTACACCTCTCATCTTGTGCTTTCAGGTGATGCAGTTGCTCATGAGACTACATAGTTTCGGGTCAGTTCAGGGGTCTCAAATTCAAATGAGCTGGAGGCCCCAGGACACAGAGTCTGGGTGAGGTTGGGCCACATCAGGTATTCCACAAATTGTAAAAAAAAAAAAAAAAAAAAAACTTCTCAAATGTCATTACTAACAGTTTTTTTTAACTTCATCTTGGGTTCATCTGTACATAAACTGTTTTGAACATGAAGGAAATATTGAAGAGCATGAACGGTTCTTCTGAACATAGCTTATTTACTTCCTGCAACAAATGCACAAAGGATAATGAACAGCTTTGTAGCAGTTGCAGTCCCTTCTTGTGCTTGATGTACAGTTATATAGGTGTTATTTAGTTGCATTTATTTTTTAGAATGGTTTCAGCGCTACATCCTAGCCAACACCCATGTTCTGGTGGATTCTGAAGCAGTCCACTCACCTCGGTGACATTGTCAATGAAACATCGGTGTTAGTTGTTAATCTGATCGCTAATTTGGTGATTCATCATGATAACAAATCATCCAAACTTTAAGTTAAACATGCATAGAAGTAGTAATTCTATGATGGTTATGAGATGTTACATGGACCATTGTTGTTGTGAAATGTTTCTCTGCTTGCACAAAAACACATTTTCACATTTATTTTACGGAAAAAAAATATTTTACCCTCTTTTCAGCATTTTTCAAAATTGAAAACTCAAAAGACATTCTTGAGAGAGCAACATTTACTATGTCTGGACAGGATTTTATATTATATGTTGGCATGTCAGGCAGTAGAGGAAACTGCTAAGGGCACCATCCATCCAGGAAATTGCGTTTACTATCAGGCACTGCATCTTTCTTTTTTTTTTTTCATACTTCCCATTGCTCTGGACTGTTGAACCCAAGGATCTGAACTCTGCCAGCTCTACTCCCTCTCGTTCACCCACAAGAATTCTGTCTTAGCCCTAATGATCTTTATTCCTCTCCTCTCTTGAGTAGATCTCCACCTCTCAGGGTCCCTTCCACCTGCACCCTACTCTCGCTGCGGAGCACAACTCACCAGCATACATCATAGTCCACTGGGACATAGCAAACAAGTTTTTACATTTACAGTATTTGTCAGACGCCCTTATCCAGAGTGACTTTCAATCAGTAGTTACAGGGACAGTCCCCCTGTAGCAACTTAGGGTTAAGTGTCTTGCTCAAGGACACAATGGTAGTAAGTGGGATTTGAACCTGGGTCTTCTGGTTCATAGACGAGTGTGTTATCCACTAGGCTACTACCACCCCACTAGGCTACTACCACACCCTTTTTCATAGTTCTCTCCATTCCTGTCTTCCTCATACAAAACCACAGCTCCTCTCCTCACCGTCAAGCATCCTGTCACTTTCCAAGTACTAAACAATCTAAAACTAAAAACCCCACTGCCATCTCTCCTAAACACCTCCATGCTGTATGGCATGGCCAACGGCCTTTACATTCTTCATCTTCCTCATATCCTTACTTCATCTTCACAATCTCCACCTCATCCAGCCTTTTCATTTCTCTCATTTTCTTCATTCATGAGCCCCTCAAAGAACTTTTTCCATCTGCTCAACACACTCTTCCTGCTTGGGACAACATTTCCATAGTTCTCCTTTATCTTCTCAACCTGCTGCTCATTTTTCCCAGTTCTGTCCTTCTGCTTTGCCAAATGCTACAGATTCTCTTCTCCCTCCTTAATGTCCAGCTTCTCAACTCACCGTACGGCTGAGATTCAGCCTTCACCACCTCTTTCTTTGCCTGATGGATCTTCTCTTTGTTCTCCCGTCTACTATTTTCATCCCTCTGATTATCCCATTTCTTCTTTGCCAACCTCTTCTTCTGAATACTCTCCAGTATGTCCTCATTCCTGGCTTTCTTGTCCTGTTTTCTTTGTCCAGATGTCACACTAAGCACTTTTCAGGCTGTTTTTCTTAGTATTTGTCCAACAGTGCCTGTCTTTTTCCTTAACTCCAAATTACACTCTTTTTTTTTTTTTTCTTCAAGCTCCACCACTTGGCCATTCCTCCTCTAATTTATGCTTATGGATATTTTTACTTTACTATAATACTACTTACTGCAGGTGTGGTTTATTTATATTCTCAAAAATAAAATATTATGTGTGACAGATGACTTTGTTTTTTTCTTTTAACTGAACATGCTGTCAAGATGCTTATCCTCTTATATATTACACTGTTCTTAAAAAAACAGCAATTTCCATCCTTTTTGCAAAATCTACCACATCTGAACACCTCTCTCTCAATCTGCACCTACGAATCATCTTCACATCACATTTGTTTCCATCATTAACATAGCCATACCCGTCTCTGCACTACTTCATCACCCAATCTATGGAGCATATGCATTAATAGTCACAGGGACTGTTAGGGTTGTGTGTCTTGCTCAGGGACTAAAGTGGGGTTTGAACCTGGGACTTCTGGGTCATAGGTGAGTGTCTTACACACTAGGCTACCACCACCCCTACTCCTTCTCAGCTAACGGTAGTCTAATTTCCAATAGCACCCTGTCAGATAACTGGACAGGTGGCAGTCCTTTTTAATCTGGACCTCGACCATTCCAAGGTTTGTGAATTGTCTGGTCCTCATAATTAATAGGGTGGAACCAAATGACGCAACCCTCCATTATCCAGGCTTGGAAGAGGCATGGGGAAATACACTGCTATTTGCATCCCTATCACTTTGATTCCCTTGCACCTCCGTGCCATTTTTTATTTTATGAATGTATTGGACCTGCTGGACCTCATTTGTCTCATTTACAGGAGACTGTGTTGCCAGGGTTGCCCACAATACCCAATATATTTTGTTAATATGAAACCTTTGAATAATTTGGCATGTACCAGAAGGATTTATTTTAGGGGTTCTTGCTAATAAGCCCCTTTTATTAAAGGCTTCTGAAGGAAAGATGCTCAATTTGAATAAGTGTTTGTGTAGCTATGAAATTGAGGGGCATGTGAAAGAGACCTGTGACAGATCGAGAGAGAAAGTTGAACAGTCCAGTACAGAAAGGAGGAGAGGAGCATCAAAGGGCCAATTATGTCTATTGTGTCAGGCTAAGCTTGGGGTTGTTGACAATCAAGGGGTGTAATTTATTTCCTGTGGATGCCGTGTCTCATTATTTATCAGCATTTTTGACTTGGCAAGGGGCTCAAAATTATGCTGCACAAAAATACACTTAGTTAGCCACACTTTAATCTGAACTGATATAAACTTTTTTTCTATATAAAATAATAATATTAATACATATATATAATTACATTTATTTATAAATATTTCTATAATGTGGGTCATTTTATGTATTTGTGATCAAGTGGTATGTGTCCATGTGGTCTTGTGTTTTGTCCTGTGGGTGATGCCATAGTTTGAGCAGGAGGAAGGGCTTCATTAATGTAGCCAGCAGTCGGTCATTTAGTGAGCTGTGCTTTGTTCTGGAATCCATTGGATGATTTGTCACCGAGTTTGTGCTGCATTTGTATAGACAAAGATAGGCTTGGACACTTGACAGAGAAGCTGATTGTCGTGCTGTACATTTGCATTCCTCGATGAGCGTAGCGAGGTATGTTTGTTTGTTTTCATGATTTGTAATGTCTATTTATAATTCTTGTTTATGTATAAAATGTATGGTTACGTGTGAATGTAGGTGTGTTTTAATACAGTTTTCCTGATGCTATAAAGGAACAGAGACTGTATGTTTTTTTTCATGAACTTTGAATAAAGCAAGGAAAACTTTAAGCAGCTGTCAAGACTCACTTTTGGGATTGAAGGGTTGCTATATATACACTGTCCTTGAAAGGCTGATTAGAAAATGGACTGATTTCCAGTTGTCCAGAGGTTATCTTAAAGGCCTGAAATCACCTGATCACCGGGCTGTAACTTCAAATGACTGGTGGTCTGTGGTGACAATTTTAGGAAACTTGTTCATATATGTACAGTCTTGATCTCTCTAACCTGCATTATTGTGTAGCCTCAATCCATTCCTAAGTTAAGACCACATGTCATAAATAAAAGAGGTCTGGACTGGCAAATGCCAGGCCCCCAGAACACTGAAAACTGATGACATATAATGGCATTACACATTTAAAATTCAAAAGATGAAACTGTTACATATGCACATGGGCAGTGTGCGTTTTGTGTGTGTTCCAGGTTGTGGGTGTTGCTGTAAGGGATTCTGGGTATACGGAAATAAAAAGAGAAAAGAAGCAGACCGCGTGTCGAGAGTCCGCGTGGTTATTCGCAAATAGCAAACACAACATTTGGCGACGAGGATGGAGTTTTTTTCTACCTCCTACACCTCCTTTTCTGGCTTTGCCCGGCGAGCCGCCGGTGCCCTGGGACCGCTGGTTTGAATCCTTTTCGACGTATCTCACGGCCGTCGGCCTCGCGGATTCTCCAGACCAGCGTCTGCGAGCCTTGCTGCTCCATAACCTGGGCACGGAAGGGCAGCGGGTCTTCAGGACCCTGGGAGCCGGCACAACGTACGCGGACGGCGTCGCAAAATTGGCCGCGCATTTCGCCGCCCCACAGAGCGTTATCCTGCACCAGAGGAGGCAGCAACCGGGCGAGTCGGTTCACCATTACGTGACGGACCTGCGGGGGCTGGCGAGTTTCTGTAAGTTTGGAACAATGGAAGACGAGTTCATTCGGGATCAATTGGCAGAGCATACAAACAATCCCAGAATCCACGAAAAGTTAATTATGTCCTCGGACGACCTCACGCTCGCCAAAGCTGTGGAACTGGCTTTTCAGATGGAGTCAGCAGCCGAATTAGCATCTCGCCTGGCGCCGGTACCCTCTCTTCAGCCCGCAGTGCCCACACTTACTGTCCAGCCGCCTGCGCTCCGGGACGACACACCTGACCACGGCCTCCCCGTAAACTATGCCGCTCGCCGCGGCGCGTCCACCCGCCGCCCGTGTGGAAACTGCGGATCCTCCACGCATAACACCAGGGCGCCTAACTGCCCGGCTAATGGCCAAACCTGCTCACAATGCGGGAAACGTCACCATTTCGCCCGTGTTTGCCGCTCAGCCGCATCCGGCCGCCCTCAGAGGCCATCTTCTCCAGCGCCACCTACTACTATTCACTCTGTTACTGCAGCATCTCCCCCATTTAAAACGTGTGTGGTGCGGCTGGATGGTGTTCCACTGCCACTGCTGCTGGATACAGGGGCTTCACGCTCCTTGCTGAACCTGGCCACTGTCAAGCAGTTTTTTTCCCATCATACCCTCCACCCTGACTGTGAGCTCCTGAGTGGGTATGGGAATTCCAAAATAGACATAGTAGGCACAGTTTCCCTACCACTTCAGTATCAGAGTGTAACTTTACCGTCTTTTACTTTTCACGTCTCGCGCCACGGGGCTAACCTAATGGGTCTGGACTTGTTCAGCAGTCTGGGCTTTTCACTGCTGGATGTGGATGGTGCCACCATTCTCACGGTGGGCTCACCCTGGCAGCAACGCTGGCCCTCTCTGTTCTCTGGCCTGGGCTGCCTCACCGCATTTAACCACCAGCCCTTGCTCAAACCAGACGTGCGACCGGTCATTCAGCCATTGCGCCGCCTTCCTCTGGCTCTTCGTGATGAAGTCACTGTGGAACTCAACAACCTGCTCGAGCTGGGCATAATTGAGCGGATTGATGCTTCACCCTGGGTCTCCAACCTGGTGCTGGCACGGAAGAAGTCCGGGACTCTCCGGCCGTGCGTGGATCTAAGGTCGGTCAACACAGCTGTTGTCCCTGACAAGTACCCGCTGCCTACTGTGGAGGAGCTGGCCGCTAAATTCCATGGTTCTACTGTGTTCTCCAAACTAGACCTTCGACAGGGTTATCTCCAAGTTCCGCTGCATCCCGAGAGCCGCAACCTGACCGCTTTTGTCACACACATGGGCGTCTTCCGCTATACTAGGATGCCTTTCGGGCTCAGCTCTGCCCCTAGCTGCTTCCAGAAAATCATGTCCACCATCTTTGCTGCAGTTTCGGGGGTAGTGATTTATCTGGATGACATTGTGGTGCATGGTCCAACCCTCGCATCACATGATGAGCACCTGGACCGCGTCTTCAAGATCCTGGCAGGTCACAATCTTACGCTGAATGGGGACAAATGTGTCCTCACTGTGCCAGCGGTCGATTTTGTGGGCTTTCGCCTGTCTGGAGAGGGCATCACACCCTTAAATTCTAACGTGGAGGCTGTTCTACGTCTCCCTGAGCCCTCCAGCCCAGCCCAGCTCGCATCCTTTCTTGGAATGACTGCATACTACTTGCGTTTTCTCCCTCAATACTCTGCCACTACAGCCCCTTTGCGTGCGCTTCTGAAAAACGGAGCCCCATGGGCCTGGTCCTCAGCCTGTTCCTCAGCCATCCGTCAGCTAAAGGCCCAGCTTACCTCACCACCGGTGCTTGCTCACTTTGACCTGTCATGCCCTACTTTTCTGACCTGTGATGCGTCTGGTGTAGCGCTAGGTGCCGTCCTTTCTCAGTGCCAACATGGTTCTGAGCGCCCCATTGCTTTTGCCTCCCGGTCTCTGACTCCGGCCGAGCAGAAGTATTCAGTTGGGGAGCGGGAGGCACTGGCCTGTGTCTGGGCGTGTGAGCGGTGGCATATATACTTGTATGGCCGACATTTCACCCTCCGCATGGACCATCAGGCCCTAACGACCCTACTCTCATCTTCAGGCACGGGGCACAGACCGCTCCGGCTCCACCGCTGGTCGGAGAGGCTCTTGCAGTATAATTTCACTCCGCTGTTTACCCCCGGCCGGGACAATGTTGTGGCAGACCTCCTTTCCAGGGCCACTCCAGACACTCCCCCAGGCCCGGCCATGGATACACTGGAGCCAGAGCTTATCCACATGCTTCATGGACCACTCCGGGAGGTTGTGTCTCTACAGGACCTCCAACTGGCTTCAGCGCAAGACTCAGTGCTATCGCAGCTTTGCACTTGCATTCGAGAGGGGTGGCCACGCACAGTGCCCAAGGATCTGGTGCCATTTCATCGGGTTAAAGATGAACTGTCCTGTTGGAATGAGGTCTGTGTGGCGCGGGGACTCAGGGCCGTCATCCCTGGCAGCCTACAACCTCGCATCCTGGCCATGGCTCATGAGGGACACCTAGGCATCGTAAAGGTCAAGCAGCGCTGCCGTGACAGGGTGTGGTGGCCTGGGATCGACAGGGATATTGAATTTGCGGTGAAGGACTGCTCAGCCTGTCTCGTCAGTGGAAAGACGGGCCCTCCCACACCTCCACCACTGCAACCTGTGAGGTGGCCGGCCGGGCCATGGCAGCACGTTCAGCTGGATATCTGTGGGCCATTTCAGGGGGTCCCATATCATCAGCGTTTTCTAGTGGTTGCCTATGACCTGTACTCAAAATGGCCCGAGATCTCCTCCACAGGCTCGGTCACGTCCCAGGCGGCCATGGAGTTCCTCGACTGTCTGTTCTCAAGGTGGGGCCTTCCCAACACCATTACAACAGACAATGGGCCTCAGTTCACCTCCATGGATTTTCAGACATTCCTCGGGGACAGGGGGATTCGATACACACGCACCGCTTTCTACCACCCAGAGGCTAACGGTGGCGTGGAAAGGTTTAACCAGACCTTGAAGAACGGTGTTCGGGCTCACCTGGCCGATGGCTTGGCCTTTTCCTCAGCCCTGCAGCGCACCCTGCTTCATTACAGATCATCTCTCCATTCCACCACTGGCATCTCCCCAGCTCTCCTCATGCTGGGTTGGGAGCTGCAGCTTCCATTAGACCGGCTGCGGCCACAGCCTCCTCCGCTTACTGCAGCAGCCCTGCGTCACAGGGTTTCGGCTTCTCAGCGCCGGATGAAGCAGTCCTTTGATCGCCGACGGAAGGTGACACCTTCCTGTCTGGCAGTCCATGATTGGGTCAGGGTTCGTCGGCCTCACCGGGACAACAAGCTCCTTTCCTTTTGGTCTGAACCAGTGCAGATTACGGGGCGGCTGGGCTTGGCCACTTTCCGCCTGGCTGATGGTACGAAGTGGCATGCGAGCCGGCTCAAGAAGGTGTCACCGCTCACCCCCGAAGACCCTTGCTCCATGGCTAGTGACTTGGACCTAGTGGAGGACCTACCCGATGATACACGGAACTGTCCAGTGGAGGCTGGAGGCCGGGAGAGCACAGCCTCACCACGCCCTGTCCGTGTCCGCTGTAGACCGGCTTACCTCAAGGACTATGTGACTGAATAGCGCACCGGGTAGTCGACCCCGGTCGCCTAGCTATATTGTGTTGTTGCCATTCCTCCTGGGGGGGGCGGAGAATGTTACATATGCACATGGGCAGTGTGCGTTTTGTGTGTGTTCCAGGTTGTGGGTGTTGCTGTAAGGGATTCTGGGTATACGGAAATAAAAAGAGAAAAGAAGCAGACCGCGTGTCGAGAGTCCGCGTGGTTATTCGCAAATAGCAAACACAACAGAAACATGCTAAGTCGAATTGCTTACTATGTGGTGCACAGTCATAATGTAAGCTAATAATTGCTTATTTACTATATAGTTGTCATGGCTGGGCGCTGCTGGGTACACAGCCAGGGTTCTGATCACGGACTGCTGCCGCTCATTAGGTGTCTGTGAATAGAGCCCTGTAAAAGGAGGGAGACTGCAGCAGGGCTTATGGTTGTTGTTTCAATTCCTGGTCATCATACCACACCCTTTTGGGGTTAAGTTTATGCTAAGTTTATGTTTCTGTTCCCTTTTGTTTTTTCCTTTCCTTTGTCAGGCCTTGTGCCAGGTTTTGGTTTGTTTATAATAAAATCCCCTTCTCCCCCCAGCCCCAAGATGTGACAATAATGAATAAGTGAATGTTTCAGACACAGGAACAATTTATATCTGTGGTAATCAGAACACACTTACTTAAAGGCACATTATTTGCCCTTAAATTTAAAATACATTTCCCATAAGCACCTGATTTAAAACAGAAAAGTATATCTGCAGCATAGTGGTCTTGGCACATAATGGAGGCCACAAGGCAATTTTTTCTATCATGCAAATTCAAGGTTCCTTTCACTTCATAAAAGTGGAAAATGTTTCTTATTGCATTCAAAGACTCCATTTCTAATTTAAAGGAACACCTTTAGATAAAGTTAAAATTGTCAGTGTGGTAGATGCCTACATACTGTGAAGTGATTGTCACATGTGATACACAGCAGCACAGCACATGGTGCACACAGTGAAATTTGTCCTCTGCATTTATCCCATCACCCTGAGTGAGCAGTGGGCAGCTATGAAAGGCGCCTAGGGAGCAGTGTGTGGGGATGGTGCTTTGCTCAGTGGCAGCTCAGTGGCACCTTGGCGGATTGGGATTGAACCAGCAACCTTCTGATTACGGGGCCGCTTCCTTCCTACCACCACAATGGTAGCCTAGCGGTTGACAATCTTTAAAATCACTTTGAAGTGATTGTCAAACATGTGAGAATCACTTCACTTTATTTTATACTGGGCTGACCTGATAGGCGACTGTAGCAACGCTGACATCAGAGCTAGTTTAATAAGCATTATTAGAATCATTTCAAATGTTGTTTAGGAGTTCTGCAGATTGAGATTTGCAGATGGGTGTTGCAGTGGTGTGATGCATTTTGATTGGCTTGTGTGGGTTCATGCGTGAGTCAGCAGAAGCCTGAAGACAGAGGAGCACCACAATCTGTTGACCATCATATGTAAAAAAAAAGTCTATATTTTTGTTTGTAATAGTAGAGACACCAACATAAACAAAATTTTGGACCTGCTGCACTCACAAGCAGGTCTAACCTAACAAAAGAAACGATACAAGCCAACTTACAGTCTGCATTATGAAATGTTTGATGCAATATTTTTGTCAAGGTTACATGTTCATAATTTTGATTTGATTCAGCAAAGAACTTGATTCTTCTTTGTCTAAATTTATGTGCTAACATTTGATAAATATGATAAATAAAGAACAATCACAACCTTATCTCCAAATGAGTAGCAGCCTGTTAATTTTATCACGTCCAGCTTGTCCTGTTCATAGTGTATAATAAATCGTTAGATGAAATGGACACAAAAAGTAACAATTCCTACTAATTTTACATTGATCAATTCTGGTTCACTAGGACCCCCAACTATGACCCCCAACTATACAATCTTTTTATTCACTCTGTTGTAGTTTCTATACATAAGTAAGACAGTTAACTTATAAGAAGGTTATAAGTTCATCTAAATATTCTCTAAAGAGGAAGGTCTTGAGCTGCCTTTTGAAAATGCTCAGTGACTGTGTTCTGACCTCAAGGGAAAGTTAATTCCACCACCAAGACGGAGAAGAGTCTAGATGAGTGTCTTCCTTTTATTTTCAGAGATGGAGGGACCAGGCGAGCAGAACTGGGTGGTAGTAGCCTAGTGGGTAACACACTCGCCTATGAACCAGAAGACCCGGGTTCAAATCCCGCTTACTACCATTGTGTCCCTGAGCAAGACACTTAACCCTAAGTTGCTCCAGGGGGACTGTCCCCTGTAACTACTGGTTGTAAGTCGCTCTGGATAAGGGCGTCTGATAAATGCCGTAAATGTAAATATGTAAATGTAAACTGGAGGTTCAGAGAATGCAGTGCAAGGTATAATAAGGGCTGTGAGGTAGGATGGTGCTACAGCATTTGTAGGCCAGCCAAATGCCTTAAATGTAAATGTAATATTAGTAGAATGGATCCTTTGGTTTATCTGTGCGTCCATTTCATTTAATGAAGGAATTTACTATACACTATGCACAGGACTGATGGGATGGGCAGAGCCATGAGTGTACAGATTGATCGCAAATTGGATACCATCACTGGGACTATTGATCAGAAACTGGACAACATTGTGGAGAGGCTAGAGGCTTTGCACAAAAATTTGGATGGAGCAGACCAGAGACTATAGAACAGCTGCAAAAGTTTCAGCTCTTCGGCCAAAAAACCCAAACAACTCTTCCTATCTGCATTCAGCTCCCCTCATCAACATCTCCCATCGGGGCAGGGACAGCTTGACTCATTCATACACTCTCTCCCTTACTTCCCCAACCCAAGGACACTTGTTCATTCATAGTTTTGATGCCTTCAGTGAGAATCTACCAATGTAAATGGTCATGAAAATAAAAAAACACATTGAATGAGAAGGTGAGTCCAAACCTTTGGCCTGTATTGTACACATGCACTGATATGCACTCCCCCTACCTCACGCCTCCACCTGCTTCGTATCCCCCAGTGTGAAGTGGTGGGTCTGTGTGTGCGCCTTTTGGCAGCAGCACCAGGACTGATGCTCGTTTATGTGGGATTTCATCCACTGCATTTTTTCCCCTCCCCTGTGGCAATTACTTTATATGTTGCCTATGTGCTTATGCTGTTGAGGTGTTTTGTTTTTACGGTTCCCACAATGTACTCCCCATTGGAGTAAAATCTGAGGGTCTTTTTTTTTTTTTTTTTTATCCCCCTCTTCTATCCTAATGTGTACTCTGCTTTTGATTCTGACCTTGTCCCCTATCTTCCTGACTTGTCCACCCCCCAATGTACTATGCTGTGTTTACGTATGGTCAGTTCGATGGCCAAGTTTCAGAAGTACTTGTACTTTTGACATGGTTGCAATAGCAATAAAGGGTTTTATCAATCAATCAATTAATCAGTATTTTGAATCTGATGCGTGCAGCTACTGGGAGCCAGTGGAGGGAAGACTGCTTATATGAGTCGAGAAGGAGAGTTGGTTGCCTATTGTTACTCCAAGGTTGCGGGCTGTTGTAGACGGAGAGAGCTGTGAGTTGTCCCGGTAAATATCAAGATCCTGATGTGGTGAAGAATCTGCTCGAATGAATATTAGTTCAGTTTTGGTGGGATTGAGTTTGAGGTTATGGGCTGCCATCCAAGATGAGATGTCAGTTAGACATGCAGAGATTTTGGAAGCAAGAGGGAGAAAAGGAGAGGACTTAGTACTGAGAATTGAGGGACCCCAGGTGGATCCTTTCCAAGTCACTTGGAAGATCACTCATAAGGGTAGGAAGCAAACCACTGCCATGCTGAGCCCTGAATTCGAAGCCTCTTGTGGTTAACTGTGTCGAATGCTGCAGAGAGGTCAAGGAGAATAAGTACCGATGACAGTTTTGCTGATCTGGCCACATTCTCACAAACAGCCAGACGGAACGTCTCAGTAGAATGAGCTGTTCTGAAGCCAGACTGGTTAGGATCCAGGAGGTTGTTCTGTGACAGATGAAATGATAGCTGATTGTAGACACAGCGCTCAAGTATTTTAAAAAGAAATGAGAGGAGAGAAACTGGTTGGTAATTGTTGATATCTGTCAGGTCAGGTTTCCCTGTTTCGTCATTTAATCGCTATTTTGTTTTTGGAATCGTGCATTTGCATCCTCCCTGCACTGTGCCACCATGACCACTTCAAGACAAATTACACATGTTGGACTTTCTGTTGTTGCGGAATGCAAATCTTTATCAGATGCTTTAATTGAGACGGAGGAACTGGGGAAATTATCTGATTGGAGAGCATACCAGCTCATTACTGATTCTGACTGGCCACAGAGACTAAGACAGATAGATTAGATAAATTAGGTTTATTTGTTTGTCACACTTCAATTAAAAAGGTTTTATGTCCCATTCATTTATTATTTATAAAATGAGGATGAACCTTTGCCTAGAATCAGGGTCTGATTTTTTCTAGGCTGAGATTTTTGCAGATATGTGCTTGCTGAATATATTGTACTTCCTCTCTATGTGCAAAACACTGTTCTGCAATTTGATAAGAAACCAGGTGATACAATACAGGCATGCCCTCCATTCTCATTTCCTGAGCTCCAGCAAGACAGGCCAGGGAGGACTTCATCAATCCTGCATCAGTGCTGCACCTCTGTAACCTGGTATAAAAGGTCGTACCATTGAATGAAAAGGCCTTCTCCGATCTGACAGAGAAGGGGAGATAGAAAACAAGCTCCTCTCACAGCTCACACATAACAAACAGATGGAATATTTTTAACTGACCTTTCCCTCTGAGAGCCCAAGGGAATTGTTCATTCTTTATAAAGGACAATGTAGCAAAAGGGCGGGGGATATCACTGGAGTCCATGCTTCTTTTCCTGCCTCCCATATACATGAAAGATACACTGTGTGGAGTAGACCAGCCTCATTCCTCCCAGTACAATCTTCCATCATGAACATTTTTACATAGAGTGGGTCTTGCAGGTCTGATATTCTGTTGTGATTAACAATACAGGGATTACCATTAATATATAGCATGGTGATAGACAGCATTCAATACATCAATACTTAATACATCAGTTCAAGACCAAATAACATTACAGGGCACATAATAGGTGTTCATTTGCGGGATAAACACAATAAAAAGGTTTTTGAGATATAAGGCCTCTTCAAACTCCCACAGCCACAATTCAGAAGAGGTGTATGCCCAAGCATGTGCCTTAAGGGAAATGGATCAAAGGGAAAACTCCTGAACCATGGTGAAGCATATCATTACAACCACATTTTGTAGATTGTGCCTTATGTCATCTCTGTGCTAATTTGCAGAGCAATTCAGTATCCATATCCACATTATGCATGTCTTTAGTTAAAGGCCAAAATCTCATTAGTTCATCCTAGTCCCGGTGAACAGTATACTTGAGATATGATATTCACACACATGCAAAGAATGCTACCATGTCTGCATGACATGTGTCTGGTTTATGTTTTCAATTTAAATCAGAACTGCTTGGAAGGATGTTTCCAATGTATTCCAATACATACAGTGCATCTGGAAAGTATTCACAGCTCAATTTTGAGCTTCATGGCAAAGGCTATGAAAGTGCTTTCTCAGTTTTTTTTTCTTTTATAAAATTTGCCAAACTTTTTTCACATCATTATGGGGTGAAAAAAAATTATTTGGAAAAAGTGATTTGTGGGGAATTTAAAGGCCTGTATTTTTGTCTGTTTGAGAGCTGTATTTGGTCTGCTGACCACACATGAAGTGTATGTTGGGCAATAGCTAGTCATGGTTAGGTTGCAGACAGAACCATAAATACTGAAAAGTGAAATCGAAGTGAATGTCATTGTGAAACACGGTGAAACGTGCCCTCTGTATTTAACAGACACCACTGGGGCATCCGCCAAGGTGCCACTGAGCAAAGCACCGTCCCCACACACTGCTCCCTAGGCACCTGTCATAGCTGCCCACTGCTCACTCAGGGTTATGGGTTACATTTGCATTTACAGCATTTATCAGACGCCTTTATCCAGAGCGACTTACAATCAGTATTTACAGGGACAGTCCCCCCCTGGAGCAATTTAGGGTTAAGTGTCTTGCTCAGGGACACAATGGTAGTAAGCAGGATTCAAACCTGGGTCTTCTGGTTCACAGGCAAGTGTGCTACCCACTAAGCTACTACCACCCTTAAAGGGTTAAATGCAGAGGACAAATTTCACTGTGTGCTGTGCTGCTGTGTATCACATGTGACAATCACTTCACTTTACTTTACTTTAGTGAGCAGTGGGCAGCCAGGGAGTGCCCAGGGAGCAGTGTGTGGGGACGGTACCTTGTTCAAGTGGACCTCAGTGCACCTTGGCCGTTCAGGATTTAAACCAGAAACCTTCTGACAACGGGTTCGTTCTCTTACCTGTTAGGCCACCACTGCCCCTGATTTTTTCTCTCTGCTACACTGATTTTATGAACAGATGTGATAGCAGATAGTAAAAAAGCTAACACAAATGTTTCTTCTTTATGGAATTGAAAAAATTGGCAAAACAATGCTAAAGAAACTTTATTAGCAATTTTCAAAACATATTCATGACTATGTTTTACTAAACATTTTTAAGGCTAAGATCATCATGAGGAATATAAAACTGATCCTTTAACAATGTTCCAATTACAGTGATGCTTTTGGGAAACTGAATTATAAAGATCATTACCAATTCCTCTATTTATCAACATCTGGTACTTAAATGTTACAACTAAACGATGAGCATTAAAAACAAACTGAATGTCAACTATTAGAATCAATAATTTAGAACCACAAACTATATATATTTATACAAAAATCATTTATACAAAAAAGATAGACTCTCAAACATTATTTGTCAAATGGCAGACAAAGGACATATTGTGAGATTTTCTGACTCACACCACTACCTGGTTATCTTGTTAAAATGAAAATTAGACTACTTTATTCTTACTTTGCATAATCTCTGTTAGCACTTGGCATAACTGCGTCGCCCACAGAAGCAATCATAAAAATGTTTAAAATCTCTTCAATCACTTCAACAGCCTCATTGATAAGCAAACTACAGAAAAGTGCAACTGCTTGTTACAAACACACACACATAAAAAAAAACATTCTCTCACTCTAATAGTCCCTGTATCAGTATGAAGACAGACGTGTTGTGTGGTTCATGTGATCATTTGGCTCCTCCAGATGATAAGACCAATAATGGCCACTATGAAAGACAAGACAAGAGCAAGAATGCACTTCCTCTTCCGGGACTTTCTCTGTGACAGAAACAATGGTTATGGTTCTGTGTTCCTGTGCTGTTTCTTTGCCAGGTCTCTGCCTTACCTGATAGTAGGCAGCCCTCTGCAGTTGCTCCGCCCCTCTCTCTACGTGGACCTCTGCACTCTCGACATTCGCCTCAATGCTGTCTGTCACAGGTATCAAGCAACAGGTTAAGTGGGGGAACGTCATCGCAAGGTTTTCATTTTGACGTGACGAGACCCTCTCACCTATCATCTCCCCCTGGTCATGGATCATCACTGCGATGTCTTTAAAGATCTGATTCACATCCATTATTTGTGACTGAAGCAGAATTGAGATTTAAGTTCATTTTCTGATAGCAGTTTGTGAAGATTACTGCACAGTGCATCCGGAAAGTATTTTTCCTCGGAACTCTATACACACACAACACCCCATAATGACAGGATGAAAAAAAGTTTACTTGAGGTTTTGCCAAATGTATTAAAAATGTAAAAAAAAAAACTGAGAGGCACATGTACATAAGTATTCACAGCCTTTACCATGAAGCTCAAAATTGAGCTCAGGTGCATCCTGTTTCTCCAGATCATCCTTGATATGTTTCTACAGCTTACTTGGAGTCCACCTGTGGAAAAAAACAGTTGATTGGTCCTGATTTGGAAAGACACACACCTGTCTGTATAAGGTCCCACAGTTGACAAATTTCTTCAGCTCTGCAGCAATGAGCAAAGTGGCCTCAATCATCTGCAAGTTGAAGTTCAAAACCACTGAGAGATCAGGGGAGAAGGACCTTAGTCAGGCAGGTGACCAAGAACCCGATGGTCACTCTGTCAACTCTCCAGATGTCCTCTGTGGACAGAGGAGAACCTTCTAGAAGAACAACCATCTCTGCAGCAATCCACCAATCAGGCCTGTCTGGTAGTGGCCAGACGGAAGCCACTCCTTACTAAAAGGCACATGGCAGCCTTCCTGGAGTTTGCCAAAAGGCACCTGAAGGACTCTCAGACCATGAGATACATGGACGCCAGGTGTCACAGTTGGAGGAAACCAGGCACCACTCATCACTAGTGTTACGTCCTTTAGGCCGTAGAATCGTTTGGGGTGTTGTGCGTGTTTCTCTTTTAGGCTGTCTGCTGGGGCGGAAATTTGGATTACGGTTACGCCGACCAATTCCCTTGTCACCTTTCAGCCAATCAACGCACAGGACTGAGAACTACTTAAGGACAATTCAAGCCTCCATTTGAGGCTCATTGTTGTGGAGCCGGAGGAGGAGGAAGCGAGAGGAGAGATGTGGAGTTGGAGTTTTTGGATTGTGTTAGAGTTGGATAAGCCTTTGTTGTGTGTTAGTGATTAGTGTGGTTAGTTGTGGCTTTGTGGTGTATTTGTATTGTCTCTCCTTTCATGGTGTGTTGTCCTCCTGTGGATTGTTGTTGTATATAGCACTTTAGGTTTGGATTGTTGTTCACTACTCACTATAAATAAAAGCACAATATTTCACTTGGGCCTGATATCTGTGTATTCCCACCGCACATATTCCATCTTGTTTGTTGTCATGTTTCCCAACCCCTAGACGGGGACGTGACACTAGTACAATACCATCCCTACAGTGAAGCATGGTGGTGGCAGCTAACGGAACTGGGAGACTAGTCGGGATAGAGGGAAAGATGACTGCAGCAATGTTCACTGGCATCCTGGATGAAAACCTGCTACAAGGTGCTCTTCAGCGACCCTAAGAACACATCCAAGATATTAAAGGAGTGGCTTCAGGACAACTCTGTGAATATCTTTGAGTGGCCCACAGATTGAACATCTCTGGAGAGATCTTGAGAGGTGCTGCAAAGAAGAATGGGCCAAACTGGCCATGAATAGGAGTTCCAAGCTTGTGGCATCATATTCAAAAATACTTGAGGCTGTAATTGCTGGTCCATCGACAAAGTATTGAGCAAAGACTGTGAATACTTATGTACTTGGTTTTTTATTTATTTTATTTTTTTTTCAAATAAATTTGCCAAAAACGTTCACATTGTCATTATGGGAATTGTGGAAAAAATTCATTTCATCCATTTTAGAATAAGGCTGTAACATAAAATGTACATATCTTATTTTGGACTTTTGGAACATTTTTCTAAACATCAGTTTACTCACCTCCAGCTGCCGGATGTTACTTTCTCTCTCTCTAATGATGTCCAGGTCCTCTTGTGATACAGTCATCTCCTCCTGGATCTGAATTTCACTCTGTTCTTCATTACTGCACTCAGAATCAGAACAATATAGCAATTATTTAAAGTGAAAATAAGACCTTAAATATAAAACAAAAAAGGGAACTTAATAAAAAAAAGAGGAAACAATCCACTGTTACATAACTATGATCAAAATATCTATGAATGTCTTCATAGTGGCTGATTCATGGTTCAATGTCCTTTTCAGCAGGAGTAGTAGGCAATTCAATATCTTGCAAACTAAAATCAGAAGGTTTATGACAAGCAATAACGACCTGCATTTTACATGAGCTATGGTAATTAGGGGCGTAAAAATAGTTACAAATAATACAGACCTTTCAAATCTAACAAGCTGTTCATCTTGGCTACCCTCACCAATCTGCAAGGACAGAAAGTCATTTTGCATTTTGCCATGCCTCATCTTGAATAGAAAGTCAGAGAGTGAGTCAGAGGGGGCCTTACCACCAGGCAAGCCCTGGCAACGGACTCTTTCTCTTTTTCAGCCGCGCGCCGCTGCACCACCTGGAAGTTGTTCAGTGCAGCTGAGAAGTCGTTCATCAGTCGCTCTTTCTGGATCTTCTGCTGCCGCTGTGCAGAGGAGGTGCACAGGCCTGGCATTTTAATATATCCACATTTAAAGCAGGTTGGGCATCAACAGAGATAATGTATCAGAGTGTCCCAGTCTACTGTATGATCAGTGTTGCCTTTGACATAACTACTAAACTATTATAATGCAAATCCTACATCAATACTACACCTCTACATCAATCTACACAAGTGTCTGAACATACATGGCTTCCTATGAAGCTGATATCCTCTGTACTGTTGTGTGATGCGATTATAAGTGTTCACTTGAGATCTAATGCCAGGATTCAACAGACAAACTTAAAGTCGCCAGCTAGTGACTGTGATGGATATGATGCTCGCCCATGGACCAGATGACCACACTCAGGGATCCATCGGGTCCCTGAAGAAGACACTTACCCTGAATTGCTCCAGGGGAAATTGATTTGTATAAGAAGTGTAAGACACACACTCACGCACACCCACCAGACCTCACTCACCTGCTGTGATGGTGAGAGAGGTGGAGGGAGTGAGCCCAGCTCCTTCAGGTGTCTGTTAGTCTCCTTAGCCAGTTGGTTTGTATAAATCTGCACCTGCTGACTGCATGAAAATGAGAATTGTGGCACAATAAACAAATGTTTGAGGTTAGAAATGCTTTCTTCAAAATGATACTGGAACAAAACACAAGAAATAATTCAAAGTGATTTTGAAAATGTAATATTCTATAGCAGCACATTATTCATGTGCATCGATATTCATGTTGCATGCATGACAAATAGTGGGTGTTGAGATGAAACCTTCATTAATGGCACTTATTAATGACTTAAATACTTTTAATGGCAAGTAAACATCCTAGATCAGCCAACATTGTGGATGTTGTGGCATATGAAATGTCGTTCTGTGTATCAGAAGGAGAAATGTCACTTACAGTCGGTCCTGGAGCTCTGGCGTGTCCTGTCTTGTCCCCAGCTGGTACAGCATGGTTTTGATCTGGCCAGCTGTACACATGAGGTACAAAATGGCAAAGCAATGTTGCATGTAGAAATACCAGATGAGGATAACGAGTATGATTTCATGCATGAAGGAGAGGAGAGGTGACGGCTGTCACTCACTGTACTGTGTGATCTTCTGAACGCTGGAGCTGCATGTTTGGGCGAGGCTACTGAACTCTGTCTCCCCGCTGCAAGCCATCCTCAGACCGCTGCTAGCTCCTGTGCGACACGCAGAAATGACAGCTTACGGCCATACAAGCAAACACTGCTTCTAATGTGACGTCTCGCAAAATCGCTGTTATGACGCGTTCATGGTTTGCCATATCTTGGTGATTAGCGTTATGCTAAATAACTAGTGGTGCATTTATACGCCATAACTGTTAACCGTGCGGAATGTCGTCGAGGTTTGGGAAACACGCGACCGCGTTATTCCCGCTTTATAGCATTCCCGTTCCCAACCTGGCGCCACGGACCGAGCAGGAGAAACGTCTTACGGTGCGCGCTGCTCGCCTCTCCGCCTCTCCGCCTCCGGTACTAAAACCCGGACGCCGGGCCAGCGCCGCGCGTCACGTGGAGCCGATTTGCTTTATTTCGGACCACAATGACGCTTCTGTTTCTCCCAGAGACCCCGGCAGCTCAGGCGTAGCATAAGACCTTATTTTAACAAATATTTAATCAACACACAAAAGCAGTATGGGAATGCTCCTTGGCTTTGATGTGTCTGAATTCGTGGGAATATGACTTTCATTGTAAGACGTGAAATAACTTGTGATTTAATAGAAAAGAACATTTATTGAGCACTTACACCATGTTGTGGTCGATCACAGATTTAAAATATTGTGATTTCTAATGAAATGTACGTTCTTGACAGACCTGGTCTATATCTCTTGGATATAGTGGCCAGGTGTATTAATGGTAAAGTTTTGGGGAGTAACGAGTTACAGCAACGAATTCATTACATAAACGTTTTAATTGTAATCCGTTACAATTTCTAGAGGAAACAGTTGTCATTACATTACAGTTACTTCTTGAAAGTCATGTTAACCTTGTATGCAAAACATTGCCGATATGTTTAGTAATGGTGATGTAGCGGGAATCATGAGAATGATATTTGTTAGCCGGCCAAGGGTTTGAGACCAGCATGCTTTGCGGGTCTGTAAATTGGGGAATTTACATGGGAAGCGGTACACAGTAGTGTAGATAGTCAGGCAAGACCAGGCGGAGAGAAGTCCTGCATTCCGACCTCCAAGTGGATTTGAAGATAAAGAGAATCTGGTGGCGCCACCTGCTGGCCCCAGTGCAAATGAAGAGCGATTTCTGTTTTGGGTGAGATGACTGAAGCGTCTCCTTAATTCTCATGATTCGCCCCATTATGTTTTTGTCGTCCTTAATGTTTTAATTAGGTTTCTGAATTAAATTATTTCAAATGAATTAAAAGTCCGAGTTCGGACAATAATCTCCTGTGTTTCCTTTATGGAGGTACTTTTGCGTTTTTTTTTATTGAAACATAAAATACAAGACTGGGAAGTAAGAAAAATTCAGATCGGGTTGCTGCCACCACCTTTTTTATAATCTGGTCAGGTCCAGGGATGTAGAAAAATGCCGTAGCTTTATTAACCCTTGTGTTTTCTTCTCGTTTACTACGCACCTTTTGTCCTCCCGGTAACATTTTACCTGGTGTGTTGGCTTATAAAACACAAGAGATTAAATGAAAACCACACTTATTTATTTCACTCTTTTAGTGAGCTTGTTTGCAGTATTTTAAGATAAATTTTTACACTTAAAAACGTGGTATTATAGACCATTTAACCAAAATAATACTAATTATTTCCAAAAAATATATATATTTTCACTATGGTTATGATCAGAGGCACAAAACTAGAATATCAGAATATCAGAAACTGGTAAAACCTGGGGTGTTTCATTGCTTATAAATCACAAGGGATAAAATGATCACATATATATTGTTGTATATTATATATTGTTAGCCAACATTCCAACACATTAGCACATACTGCATATACTTTATGAACAATAAACCATTTACATGATAAGAGCATGCTAACAAATGGGATTTGCACACACCTTCTTAAAATTAATAAAATAAAAATAGTCAGTGTGTGCATGAGAGGCAGATTACAATGTTTTTTACAAATATGTGCATTGCACTTCTTGCACCTCCTACTGGTTTTGTTGTCATACAAGCAGAATTTGCACCTCTTCTTTTTGGATAATGGGTGAGGAGAAGCTGCTGGGTGAGGGAAGGCAGTTGCCGAGGTTGATGCGTCCTGCTGGACCTCCATGACCAAGCTGGCACAGGCTGGCGTGCGATGAAGGACCTGGCGTGTCACAAGTTCCCTTCCAAGTTCCTCAAGGAACAGCCTCCTCCAAACGGGCTGTCATCCGTTTACAACTGTACACACTGGTGGCATGCAGCAAAAGTAATAAACAAATTTGTCAAAAAATGAATTCTTAATTTCTTACACATGAATGCAATGCATTGACCTGAATGGACAAATATTACAAGGAAAAAGTAACAATACCTTATCGAGGTTGTCAAATCCCCCTTTGTTCTTGTTGTAGTCCAAGATGATCTGGGGCTTTTTGTCCGCTGTGGCACCAAGTGTAGTATCCCGATGCATAGTGCTCATGAGAAGCACATTTTTTCCTCTTTTTGTGTATCAGTGAAAACAAACTCGGCAGAGAATTTCTCCTTCTTTCATTGGTAGAAGGGCAGGGGGAAGCTCTGGTTTATTCTCTCACAGTTCCCACCATGTTCAGCTTCTTCCTTAGCAGCTCCTGCCCAAGGGCATAGGATATGAAAAAGAGGTCACATGTGATAGTGTGTCCCTGAAGACCCTCTGTCATGTCGAGAACCACACGCTGGCCCTTGTTTTTCTCTCTGTCCAGATTTTGATGCCATACTTGCCGGGTTTACTTGGTATATATATTGTCTGAATTCACATCGATCTCTGAATGATATCAGGCACTCGTCCACTGTCACATTAGTGTTTATTGTTATCTTGTTCCCAATCAGACATCAAAGGTGTGAAATGAACAATATTTACAGATGTCCACAGATGTTTTAACTGGAGCCCCAATGTGTGTCTGAGAGTTGGAATACCTGTTGCTTTGAAGTGTGTGTGTGTGTGTGTGTGTGTGTGTGTGTGTGTGTTGGGGGTGCATGTGTGCATGTGACTGTGACTTTTCGAAGTCATTTTATGTTGTCTGCCTGGAAAGGGCAATAGTTTGACCCATGGCGCCACTAAAACTGACAGGGTGAAATTGTCACCAGAAAGACCACAGCGCTATAAATTTGAATAAAAAATGTAATTTAATAAAAATAGTTATTTACAAAAATACAAATAGCATAGTATGGAACATCCCATGTTATTTTCAGACAAAAAAGAAGGGCAAAGTTAAAAAAAAAAGGGGGGGGGGGAATCACTGAAGACAACAAAGGTTAAATAATCGCAACAAACAGCTCACAGCGAGAGCGAGTCAACATACTTCGCTTCAGGACCCACGGTCATTAACACTGCAATTAATAAAAACGGGTGAACACACTTCAAATACAGGACACACAGTCGTAATCACTGCAAACACAGGTCTCCCCCCAAAAAGGCGCTCATATGCATGTTCCACTCCACTCGTGAAACTGAGCTCTCGCTGACTTAACCCCGCCCCCTACTTCCCGACTCACTTTAAAAATTCATACATCAATAAACACACAACACATCATCATTCATATCACGATAGACGTTTAAAGCCACTTATCAAGTACGGGCTAGCTGTATAAATACCATGTGCAACTTCTTTATATAATAATTATACTATTATACTGTCCAAAAACCACAGGTATGTTCTGATAGCTCAGAAACACAATTATTTGGTGCTGTACTTGCCGTGTTTACCTTTAAGTACTCCAGATGCCGCAGCACTTAGCGTTTAAGGGCATGCTCATGCGCAGTTGCCTTTGGTAGGACGTTTCGATATGTAGGATGAAATAATAGAACACCGCCACTCCGAGTCCTGCTCTCCTCCCCCGCCTGCCACAATATATTCACTAGATGCCGCGTTGAATGGGGGCGTCTAAAAGAGCGAATGCGTCATCAGAGCCGCCATCTTGGGACGGGGTGGCGCTCAATTTACAGGAATGGACGTCTGTCAGGGCCAAAGTGGAATACAGAATTAAAGAACCATAAACCGGCAAATTTGTCTTGGTTTGTCAGACATGTATTTACGACCGAGTCGTAAATAACTGGATAGAGAAGCGGTTTTTGAAAATATAGCATATGTCTTATGTTCAAAATGTAATCTGCATATAGGTATTTTTTCATTCGAAATTAACATACGCTACACCCCTAATACATGCAGAACAATGCAAATACAAAGACCACAAAAAAGGGCAGCAATGTTCACTGAAAGACCCTGACAGTCTTCATGATAAACTTTGTGTAGACTTGTATAGAACTATAGACAATGAGCTGTACACAATAAATCTTTTCTGACAAGAAAAAAATACTTTATGTTTTATATTTAATATACTTTCTATAGACAATGAACTAACTATACAATATATACAACATATACACAACAACCCTTACTCTACCATTAAAAGACTCTCCATCTACTCTAGAACAATTTTCAAAGCTGGAACATAGCCAGTTATTATTAGTGTTCATTTAGTCCTGGACCCATTAATGAGCACCAGTCAGTAAAACCAAAAACACATCACAACCAATAACACCGTACTAAAAGTCGCTGTACTTGACACACACAACTCATCTTCTCTTTTAACATTGACAAAGGCTGAAAAATAACAAAATTAATGTATGAAATAACACTATATTACTTAATATTGTATTTTGGAGAAGCATCTGGCTCTCACAGTGTCTGCTGAGAAAAATCTGGCCCTTGTATAAAACTAGTTGACAATCTACAAGGGTCTTAAATTTGATGAACGTGACCATAAAAAGGTCTTTAAAAGTCTTAAATTTGGATCCTTTAAACCTGCCGAAACCCTGGAACTAATATTCATTCCAGCATATTCTTCACCTTATAAGGATCTTGCTATCTACCAAGGAGACAACCAACTCTCTTTCTCGACTCACATCACCAATATGTAGATTCCCTTCTCTACATTATCTGACGTATCCGCCCTTATCTATCAGCACAGGTCGCCTAGATACATGTTCAGTCCCTAGTAATCTCACGACTGGATTACTGTAACTCCCTTCTGGCAGGTCTACCTCTGAATGCCATCCAGCCTCCACAACTAATACAAAACACAGCAGCTTGACTGGCATTCCTAAATTCTCCCACACCACCTCACTGCTACTCATCCTCCACTGGCTCCCAGTAGCTGCCCCACGCATCAGATTTAGAATACTGATGCTGACCTACAAAGCCAAACATGGGGTTTCACCATCATACCTCACAGCACGTATTATACCTCGCACTCTCCGACCTTCCAGTAGTGCTTGCCTGGTTCCTCCACCGTTGAAAGTGTGAGGAAGACTCTTCTCTGTCTTGGCCCCTAGGTGGTGGAATTACCTTCCACTCGAGGTCAGAACAGTACAGTCCCTGACTACATACCTCTTTATAGAATACTTAGACCAAGTGATTAAAATTATTTGTATTCATAGTTAGGGTCCTAGTGATCCAGAACTGATTACTTGATGGTAACATGAAAGCACGTTTTAAGTTGCTCTGGATAAGGGCATTTACCCAAATGCCGTAAATGTAAATATATACAGGTGTCGGTACAGAATCTGTGCCTTTCCTATATGGTGGGGGTGGAACGACAGATGTAACATGAATAACGTTATTTGACGAACACAAAATTTCATAACAAACAAGAAAAGAAAAGAAAGTCTTACTTATGAAATGTTATGCCTTGATTGTTTATTATTACAGTCATATACTAAAGGGGTTTGAGGGGTTGGCCTGTGTGGGCATTAGAAAACTGTTCTGTCTCATCAACAGACGCTTCACAGAACAGCTTTGCTTTATTTTGATACAAAGGCCAGTAGGCAGTCAAGCAATCAACTTTTAGTTTGGCTTGCCCAGCAATGGGAGTGCGGTCACCCTTATTGCCCAGTCCTGCACACTTCCTAACAGTGCTTAATTCCCGTCAACTTCACTGCATGTATAACAACCAAAGTATATACAAATACTAACATGTAGCACACATTCAAACACTCAGCTATTTACATTGCACATGCAGAATTTATTTCCCTACCACTCGCAATGCATGCCATTTGCCTCCACCACAGTATCATACTTTTTCCATGTCCATACTCTTCAAATAATTTTTCAGCCTAATGCATGTGAGACATCTACGGTCTGTGATTTCATAGGCTACACCTGTTTAATCTCATGGAGAGAGACAGAGACAGTGTTAGATTATGAAGCGAAATTATGAAGTGAAATTTCCAGGTATAGAGGCCTGCATACAATGAATCTGTATAATGTCAAATTTGTGTAGATTGTTTACATTTGTTGTTCATTTAAGCAAGTTCTTTAATTATGGTGCTGTTAATTATTGTGCTGCTCACATTTCTTCTCATATAATTTAATGTATTTTTTGTACAATTAATTCCCCCTATATACACCTGGATATAAATAAAGTTATGTAAGTTGCCTCTCTTCTCTTTTCTATGTTCATTTCCCTTTGTTTGGGTGTTCCTTCTTCCTGGTGGGTTTTGTATTTGTCCTGTTTGTTCTCAACACAGAAGCACGCACAGAAGTGAGGCACTGCTAACAGGGCAAGACACCTTAACCGGAGTGTGGTTCACTACCACATCAATACGAATAGTCGGCACCAGGATCAATGTTAAGAGTGCTAGATGCACTAGGGGTGCTTACTAACACGTATTTACAACACACAGTCATGGACATGCAACAAAATAAGAATCAACACAGAAGATCTCATTATTGTTATACGTATCCAAAAGAATTTGGTTTTGATAAATGATCCAAAAAAAAAGTATACTAGTAAAAGTATTTGGCCTATACATTTATAAGAAACCCATTCTTTATCAAAAATGGTCTAATTTGAAGACCTGGTGGTCTGTTTATCACATCTGTAACCTGTGGGGTGTGGCAATGCAAAAGTTGCGAGATCCATAAACAGAATCCAATTTTCCTCTTAAGGCTTTGCTAGTGTCAGTTATTCAAACAGTTACTCTTAGATTTGTGATGCTGGAGCTGTCCTCCTTTTATTATTATTACACTGTTTAATTAAAAACTCTGAATCCAGGGTGGAAAAAAGACCATTGGTCAGGGTTATATCCCAGGGTGTGACATAACTGAGCAATAAATGTGGGAATGACACCAAGATGTCACATTTCATGGGACATGGATTCCCATGGCAACCCATGAAGGAGCACCAGCACAGACAAGTAAACAACCAAAAGGATTCAGCAGGAGTCCAGACCAAATCCTAAGGATGGAGGAGCATCTGACATGACGGCATGACTTTTGTGAAGACAGAAAATCTACACCGGATCATATGTCGGTGCTAAAGTTCAACACGTAGCCAGTGCTGTAGTACGGTGGCCCTGAAGTGCAAAACCAAGATCACTATATTGTTGATTTTTTAATTATTGATTTCACTTAACATTCCATATTGCTTCATACTGTGTCAATTCAGTATCCATAGCAACCACCCAGTGCTGTCTGCCTGTGTCTTCTGTTCTCCTCAAACCTAAATATTTGCAAAATTTTCTGTACCAGCCTTATTCATGTAAAATTTTTTAAATAAATTAGATTTATTTTTATAACTTTTTTTTTGTAACTATAAAACAACGGTTCAGGATGCATTTCACTGCATTTTATACAGCTTATGTAAGCTATGCAGATGACAAATAAAAATCTTGAATCTTGGATGGAGTAGACTGCTATTGTCGGACCTTCAACAGACCATTCTAGAAAGCTGGCCCTGAAGGATGATGAATGCCCTCAGTTTGTAACCTTAAAATGCAATCATTTATGTTTATTTAGTCGCTCTGGATAAGGGCGTCCGATAAATGCTGCAAATGCTGCAAATGACATTTATACAATTTCACAAGCAAAACACTAGTCTAGTTTATTTATACATAGCATAAAAGTAAAAAATAATCGCTCTCAAAAAAGGTTATTTCACTGGCAACTGGACTTGTTATGGATTTTTGACAGCGTTTTTCCTTTCCATTCCAGAGGGCTTTCTGTTTTTTTTTTTTAGATAACCATGACCTGGATGACTGAGAACCTTTACAGATATCTTCATCTCTCATGTCAAAAAGGATTTGCAGCTCCTGCTGTTTTCTCTTTTGTGGAAACTGGGTCCAAATGGTTCTTTGAGTGTTAAAGGTTGCCACATTAGATGTTTCAATTAAAAAAGCCCCATCATCATAATACGTTGTACAAGAAAACAGAACTTCTGGTGGAGAAATATTAAGTTATTAATAAGTGATTGAAGGACAGTTACCTGCAAAACAGTCATGTTTTTTGTGTTTATATGGGTGTGTATGGAGATTGAAGATTAGCTCATCTGGTTTTATCCAACAGAAGAGCTTCTGGACCACAAACTGCTAAAAAGTGCACTTAATAGTCAGAACATAAAGAGCAGCACAGCTGGCTGTGTATGAGGCTGTATAAATGTTTGAACACATCACTACTTATTGGTGTTACAATGTGGCAATGTTTTATTTCAATATTCGTAGACGTATCAAATTGCCTATTCATGCTCTATTCATTCAAAATATTTTTTTTTCAGCTGTATATACCTGGATTTTATAATTAATATTCAGTCATTAAATTTCTAATGTATTCTAACTCTCAGTCACAAAGTGTAAACAAGAAGGTAGACCTAAACAGTATGCGGTTCATTTGAGCAATGTTGAGTAATACCTTTTTTATGGTCAACAGATTTTAAGATAAAACAAGATATTTGTTTTGTTTCAGTAACCTGTTCCCGCTGTACAGTGCTGTATTTGTTTCATTGTTGAAAGTCCTGTGTAGAAAGGATTTTAATTTTAGTGCAATAAATGTTTTTGCTGACAAAAGGAGCCAGAATCATGCAGCCCAAGTGCAAACCACACAGAATGAGAATTTACAGAATGGACAGATTACAGTCTGAGCTGGTTCCACTGTGCAGTACAGTGGTTTTATGATTTTTCCACAGAGGCTGGTGTTTTGTGTCTGCTGCACCAGGAACGGTGATCTAAGTAAGACTACGGCGCTGGAGAAAGGCCAGTCTGTACTGTCTGAACTGAAGGTGCAGAACAAGAACAATGCAGCAAAGAGAAATGAGAACCCACCAAATAACCCTGAAGAACGTCTGTGCAACGGGGAAATATTTTTCATCAAGCAAAAGTGCTGCAGGCATCTCTTTTCTGCAGTGTATTTTAAGCAGTGGTGGCCTAGCTAATCAGAAGATTGCCGGTTCGAATCCTGAACTGCCAAGGTACCGCTGAGGTGCCTCTGAGCAAAGTGCCATCCCCACACACTGCTTTTGTGAAACTGATCTTGAAATAACAGGTGGTTTATTCTATGAGTTCTTTTATAGTAAGGCCTTCTGGACTGACATTCATTATTGGTTATTCCCCAAACTTCCTGATTTCTCCTTGTTTTCAGTATTCTCCTGAAGGATAAAAATCATAATTTGATTATTAATATTATTCTTGGCAAATTCTTCTGGTGGACACGTCCACCATATCATGGTGATTTTCGTCTCTTGCTTTCTTCATTGAAATCCATGAAAAGAAAATGGTCACTAACTTTTAAAACTTGCTTTAGATCTAAATCTGCTCAGTAAACCCCTTTTTGTATAATATTTTAATAAGTTCATTTAATATATAATAAGTTCATACTGTTTATTTATTCCAGGTCCTACTGGAGTGAAGAAAAGCTGGCAGTGGGCATATGCTGTGTGACTGTAAGCTTTTCCTGCATAAGGTGCCAGAAGGGACGCCCACCCAGCCTAGAGAGGTGGCCATTTCTGCATCAGGTGACCTTATCTCTGCTGAATTCAGCAGCAAAGACCGTTTCACAGAAAAGAGAAAGTGGGTGGACATCCTGGAGGGCCTTCATTGCATTCTGGCAAAGAAGACCGCCTGAAGAACCACGTGGTTCATGTCCTTTGTGAACCCTATGACATTGCCGCTATTAAGGCAACTCTGTCAGCAGCGGTCATTGGTACATGGATCCAACGTTTACTTGGTGTCTTTCATTTCAAGAAAGCAAAGTAAAAGATTCATGCCCCTCTCAACCGCTGTAAGGCTCTACCATAGCTGACCACACAAACACAACCATCCATTTACATTTACATTTACATTTACAGCATTTATCAGACGCCCTTATCCAGAGCGACGTACAATCAGTAGTTACAGGGACAGTCCCCCTGGAGCAACTTAGGGTTAAGTGTCTTGCTCAGGGACACAATGGTAGTAAGTGGGATTCGAACCCGGGTTTTCTGGTTCATAGGCGAGTGTGTTACCCACTAGGCTACTACCACCCATCCAGTACACCATCTCCATTTCTCTTAAGTTTTTTTGCTTTTTTGTACAGTGAACTTTTATATTATACAGTCGACATAGTGTCTGTGCTTTTATCTTTTGCTGCTTTTACTGTCCACTTCCTGCCGTGACAATGTTAATAAAGGATCATCTTTACTCATCTTATCTTATGCACTTTCCTTCACTTGTACTCCTTTTAATTAACTGGCTTGTTCTCTGGAAGCTGCTATCTGTACCTGTCAGAAGACCTTGTAGGAGCTTCTGGTTAGAATACAATCAGAAAGACCCTATATAATAATAATAATAATGAAAGTAAAGTGAAGTGATTGTCACATGTGATACACAGCAGCACAGCACACGGTGCACACAGTGAGCAGTGGGCAGCCATGACAGGCGCCCGGGGAGCAGTGCGTGGGGACGGTGCTTTGCTCAGTGGCACCTCAGTGGCACCTTGGCGGATCGGGATTCGAACTGGCAACCTTCTGATCACAGGGCCACTTCCTTAACTGCTAGGCCACCACTGCCCCATAAGAAAAATAAGAAAGTAAGAAAAATAAGAAAATAAGAAAGACCCTAGTCTGTCCTGTGAGCAATGTTTCCAGGGCCTCAAGGTCCTTGTTCACGTCAGAGTTAAAGACGTAGACATTGTGGTCTCATGCTGAAGTAAAGAAGGGTGCTCACCCATTGGTGGAGAAGAATCATTGAGTAGAATCACATCAGCAGGCTGGGAACTCCATACCATCTCATGCTGTCCTCTAAGGTCCGGACAGTACCTCCTGAATTAAGAAGATCATTTAATTGAGTCATATCTGTCTCAAACTTATTGTTGGTGTATGGGCCGCCAGCAGGAGTACGTAGGTACTGAGGATGAACAGGGTGGGGAAAGCGCCGCCTGTTTCTTCAGCGCCTGAACAGACATGCGAGTCTCTGGTTCCGTGTATGAATCCTGCATAATCCTACAGGTAAACAGGTGGGTAATGTTGCCTGGAAGATCTTTGTGGACCTTCGTGGAACAGGTATTGTACAGGCAGGAAGGTTCCAGGAAAGACAAATGTCAGCATAGCATCCCTTTGTGGTTGCCACACTGTGGTTACTGCTGCTGCAAATTTTCACCAGATTTAAGAAGGAAGAGAATCCCCTCAGAAGTTCCATAGATTACAAGAAGTTCTGGAGGATAAGAACAGGCTGTCTTTCTTTCTTATTTTACTTTCTTTCGGTACTGTTGAGGATATGAAGGATTATTTTTTAGGAAATGGGTCCTCTCTGAACAGTTACTGTGGGGTAGTGCAGAAAAATAGGTAGTGAGCAAAAGTGTTGGCAGAGGTGATGTGAGAAGAAGAGTCAGTAAGCGATGTTACGCAGTCTGTTCCCCGTTTCCCAGCTCTCCCAGGCACATCTATCAGGGTCTACGCTCCGGAGCTGCGAAAGCCCAGGTCCGAATACAAGGTGAAAACACACACAGATTATAAGATGTGCTGCTACTTTCTTGCTGACTCCAAACCATGATGTTAAATTTTTCTGTTTAAAATGTTGTCTTCTGTTCTGTAATGAACATTTCTGTGTGAAATTCAGCAGATGACTTTTTTATCAAAAGTTAACATTTCTTCTCCTGTTGGCTGTGCTTGCTTTGGTCATTTAGCCTAAACTAAAGTGGGTGATGTTATTCTGTTTAATAAAGAAACCGTGTCCTAGTCAGAATGAGTTCAATGAGTTCTTCCATGATATAACTTAATTTCTGCATTGCATAGAGAAGAATGGTGTCTTCTTCAATTTTTCAACCTCACCACAAATGATACAAAAGACCTCTAATAATATGTCATGGCTGCATATCAATTGTAAAGACCAAAAACATAAGATTTACATGAATATAATGTTACCCGCTCTTATTTTGATAACCCCTTTGTGAGCGGAAGTACGGTAACGGAACTGAGCTTGAGGTAAGACAGAAGACGCGAGGTAAAGCAGGAGAGGCTCAGTGGGAACGCAGAGAAAAGGACAACCGAAAAAGTTGAAAGCAACAAATCTAGCATCAGTTGATAAGGGAACAAGGTTTGTAACGATGACTAAAGTATATTTGAGCAACTTGTAATGTTTGTGAGAAAAGACGTGATTTGTTATGTTAAGGGAAAGAAATATGCTAACGTAAGGTGCTGTGCATGACGGTGCATGTGATTGTAATTATTGTTATCTGCTCTTGCTTAGCTCTTACGTTGGTTGATGACACGGACGGCTTCAATAAATCATCATTTGACCATCAGTTCTGGCCTTCTCAATATTGACTGACTGCTACAGTAAGAGCTTGACCGCCGCCTCCCGCTGAACTACGTGGTTTAAGGTAATACCCGCGACGTCCAGCAGGTGGCAGAAGTTGGTCAGAAGACGAAACGGATCGAAAGAGTCTCAAATGGAAGATGTGCAAGCTGCATCACTAAGTCAAACGGTCACAAATGAACAGATTGCAAGTTCACAACAAGACATTAAAGATCCAATCACATGCAAAGAACAAATGTTAAGTGAGCTTCAAGATAAAGCTCAAAGCATGTCAGACTTACCAAGACGTTCTGAAAGAGTTAAAGTACAAACTGAAAAGATGCTAACATACCGAAAGGAAGAATTGAGCCAAAAGGAAAGGAGACTAACAACTCTTTATGAACAATGGAAAATGCAAGTTCGAGAAACAAGAGAAAAGCTAAAGACAGATATCACAGACGAAGAGATGTCAGAACTTGCAGACATAATAGAACAAAGGAGAGACAATATATTGACGTTCTATTCAGAAATGAGAAGCCAAACGGCACCAGCATCTGACATAAGGAGAAAGATTGATGCATGTGAAGCAGTAACTCATGAAGTCGTAAGAATAATTCTGGAGAGAATAAGTGGTGTTGATGGAGATTTTGATGCAGAGCGTGAAAGAACTCGTTTACGTGGACTTTTACAGCGTGACTATGCCTTGTCCATATATGGCTCGACCGCGGCATCAAACCACAGCCAACGATCCTCAGCTTCACAGCTTACCGCAAAGCGAGCCGAAGCAGCAGCGGAATTAGCAGCAAAAGAGGCAGAATATGAGGTTGTATTAGAGGAACAAAGACAAAGAGAAAGGATAAAGGCTCTAGAGGAGGAGCACAAGGAAAAAATGGCAGCGCAAAATTCAGAGCTGGAACGCTTAAGAGCGCAGAAGGAAGTAAAAGCAGCTCGAGCCAGGTTGGAAGCATATGATAGAGAGTTATCACTGGTGGAGGATGAACAGTCAATAAAAGGCGAACCAGTTAGCCCAAACTTCACACCCAAACAGCCCATACCAGCGCTCCCCTTCATTCCTGTGCAAACAGCTCACTCGGATGTCTCTGAGCTAGCACAAGCAGTGCAAGACAGCATAAAAATGAACAAACTTCCCACGCCAGAACCAACAGTGTTTAGTGGTGATCCAATAAATTTCATAGAGTGGAAATCCACATTCATGTCCCTGATTGAACGAAAGGGCCTCTCAGCGGCAGATAAAATGTACTACTTAAAAAGATATGTAACTGGGTCGGCTCGCAAATGTCTTGAAGGAACTTTCTTCAGAAACGATGAAGAGGCATACAAAGATACGGTCAACCTTTCATGATACAAAAGGCATTTAGAGAGAAGCTAGCGAATTGGCCAAAGGTGCAGTCCAGAGACGCTGATGGATTAAGGAACCTTGCAGATTTCATAAATGCATGCAAGCTTGCTATGCCTCACGTAAAGGGACTACAAATACTCAACGACTGCGAAGAAAACCAAAGATTGTTGCACAAACTACCGGACTGGATAAATGCAAGATGGAATAGACAGGTAACAAAAACTTTGATGGAGGGTGGTGAGTTTCCAAGTTTTTGTGATTTTGCTTCCTTCCTCTCATTAGAAGCGGAAGTTGCTTGCAACCCAGTCACCTCCATTCACGCACTTCGCCGCACTGAAACAAATATTGATAAAAGGAGTACAAGGGTAATCAGTGGCAGTAGAGCAGGTGTATTTAACACAAATGCAACTGTACAAAGTGACAAACGGACAATAACAAAGACACCTAACAGTTCTCCATGCATGTTGTGCCAGGATGTACATCAGCTTCACAAATGCCCAGACTTCTTAAAGATGTCTCTAGAAAATAGAAAGAAATATGTGAGAGACAATAAACTTTGTTATGGCTGTCTGAAACAAGGACACAGTGCTAAGGACTGCAGACGCCGCCTCACTTGCGAAACCTGCACAAAGAGACATCCTGTGTGTCTTCATGATGAAAACTACAGTAACGGTTTGCAAAGACAAACACATGGGAGTACGGAGAATGCAAATCAAGGTAACTCACCTGAAACTGCTACAGCCATGTCACTTAATGTTGCCAGATCAGAACAGACCGTCAGCACCTCAATGATAGTCCCAGTATGGCTGTCAACCACCACCAATCCACTCAAGGAAAAATTGGTCTATGCATTATTAGACACTCAGAGCGATGCTGTCTTTGTGGATCAGGATGTAACGCAGGAGCTGCAGGCAGATGTTTGTCCAGTAAAACTGAAATTGACTACCATGATGGGTAAAAATGCTGTCGTAAGTAGTGGAAGGGTGTCTGATCTTTTGGTGAGAGGTTACAACTCAGCCACAGTCATAAAGCTCCCCACGGCATACTCCAAGGATTGCTTACCTGCTAACAGGGAGCACATACCCACATGTGAAACAGCCAAACAGTGGAGTCATCTACTGCCTATTGTAGATGAGATCCCTCCACTCCTCAGTTGTGAAGTGGGTCTCCTTATAGGTTACACCTGTCCCAGGGCTCTTGCACCTAAACGAATAATCTTAGGAAAAGATGGTGAGCCCTATGCTATTCGCACGGACTTAGGATGGAGCATAGTAGGCAACGCAGCGCTTTGCAATGAAACGGATATAGACAGCAGCCTCTGCCACAGAGTCACAGTTAAAGAAATCCCTCACTCCACTCCAGCAGATGCAATACTTGCTCTGGAAAGAGATTTCAAAGAGACGGACAGAAACGAAAAGACTGTATCACAAGAGGATTTAATATTCCTCCAGAAGCTTAAGCAAGGCATAATACAGACGGAAACAGGACATTTGGAGATGCCATTGCCATTTAGAGAAAAGCCACAAATGCCAGATAACAGACAACTTGCTGAAACCAGACTAAACCAGCTCAAACGCAAACTCATGAAAGACGAAAAATACAAGGAGGATTACAGGAAATACATGAATGACATCATTGAAAGAGGTGATGCAGAAGAGACTGATGATATCGGACTCCCTGGCAAGACATGGTACATACCACACCATGGCATCTATCATCCAAAGAAACCTGACAGGTTACGTGTGGTCTTCGACTGTTCCGCCAAACACAAAGGTACCTGTCTTAATGAACATTTACTGATTGGCCCCGACATGATCAACAGTCTTATGGGTGTTCTTGTGCGCTTCAGACAGCACCAAATAGCGCTGATGTGTGACATCGAGAAAATGTTCCACCAGTTTCAGGTCAAAGAAAGCGATCGCAATTACTTGCGCTTCTTATGGTGGAAAGATGGTGACATAAACAGCCAACCGCAAGCATACAGAATGACAGTTCATCTCTTTGGCGCTGTTTCGTCACCTGGTTGTGCGAACTATGGACTGAAACATTTAGCCAAAGAGAACAGCCTTGCATAAGACAAGGAAGTTCATTGTGCCTTCATTATGGGCAAAGCACGTGTCTCACCCACAAAAATCACCACAATCCCAAGGCTGGAACTTACCGCAGCCACAGTGTCAGTCACCGTGAGCAACATGCTGAGAGAGGAACTACTTTATGACAATGTCGAAGAGTTCTTTTGGACTGACTCTAAAGTGACTCTAGGATACCTAAATAATGAGGCAAGGCGTTTTCACACCTTTGTCGCGAATAGAGTGCAGAAAATCCGCAACAATACCACACCACAACAATGGTTTCATGTGCCTACTGCCGAAAACCCAGCAGACATGGCTTCCAGGGGCATGTCAGTAAACGAACTACTCTCATCCAATTGGCTTACTGGCCCTAAATTCCTATGGGAAAGAGAAATACAACACCCACCAAAGGAAAATATTGAACTCCTAGTAGGAGACCCAGAAGTGAAAAAGGTGCAGACACTAAGTACACAAACTGCTGAACATGCAAGCCTTAGTGACCGCCTCAGAAAGTTCTCATCCTGGTCCCGCGCAGTCAGTGCAGTAGCACGTCTCAGACGATACCTGCTTAAAGACAAATCAAACACGATCACCACTGTGACAGAAAGACAAAATGCAGAAACTGTCATTATCAAGGACTTACAGAGACAAGCATATCAAAATGAAATAGATACACTAAACAAAGGCAAACAACTATCAAAGAACAACAAAATGCACAACTTGGATGTTTTCTTGGACAAAGATAATGTGCTTAAGGTGGGAGGAAGACTACGGCATTCATCTCTCCCAAATTCATTCAAACATCCAACCATCATTCCCAGAGAACATCACATCGCAAAACTGATAATTGCCCAATGCCACGAAAGGGTCAGTCATCAAGGAAAAGGCTTCACGATGAATGAGATACGATCCAGTGGGTATTGGATTCCAAGGTTAAGCCAAAAGGTTGCATCCTATATTCGCCAGTGTGTGTTTTGTCGTAGACAAAGGAGACCTGTGGAAGGACAAAAAATGAAAGATCTACCCACAGAGAGAATTGAACACACTCCACCCTTCACATACTGTGGTATGGACGTTTTTGGGCCGTTCCTGACCAAACAAGCACGGAAAGAGCACAAAAGGTACGGCCTCCTTTTCACATGCTTCTATTCACGTGCAGTCCATGTTGAAATGTTAGAGGATCTGTCAACAGATACTTTTATAAATGGACTCAGATGTTTCATTGCCATAAGAGGCTCAGTCAGACAAATAAAATGTGATCAGGGTACCAACTTTATAGGTGCCAAAAATGAGCTGAACACAGCACAAAGTGGAATGGACGCTGACAGACTGACAACCTTCCTTGCAGAAAAACAATGTGAATTCATCCTAAACACACCTCATGCTAGTCACGCAGGTGGAGTGTGGGAACGACAAATACGAACTGTAAGAAATGTTCTTAATGCAACATTGGCTCTCACACCCGGTCGACTCACTGATTCTTCCCTCAGAACCTTCTTCTATGAAGCAGCTGCAATAGTAAACAGCCGCCCCCTAACAACAGACAATCTCAATGATCCACAAAGTTTGGAGCCACTTACTCCAAACCACCTTGTCACAATGAAAACCTCAACGGCTCCGCCTCCCCCCGGACAGTTCGTTAAAGCGGACTTGTATGCACGCAAACGATGGCGTCAAATACAGTACTTACTCGAGCAGTTCTGGAGCAGATGGAGACAGGAGTACCTTCAAAACATTATGACCAGACAAAAATGGAACACACCTAAAAGGAACATGCAAATAGGTGACATAGTAATGGACAAAGATGACATGCGACCTCGATCCCAATGGAAGCTTGGCCGAATCTTGGACACTGTAGAAGATACAGATGGACTTGTCAGAAAGGTTAAAATAGCCTTTGCTGACAGAAATCTTACCAAAGGAGGTCAGCGTGTGAATAAAATGTCAGTGGTAGAACGTCCAGTTCATAAGTTAGTTCTGCTGCTGGAAGATAGTGGAATGTAAATTCCTGATGATTGAGTGTATGGACATTTCTCAAGTTACAGTGTTAAGATGTTTACTATGTTATTCTTTTTTTTTTGACAAAGTTTTTTTTATAAATTATTTATGTTTCATATGTTCAACAGAAAATAATTTGATGGGAGTGTAAAGACCAAAAACATAAGATTTACATGAATATAATGTTACCCGCTCTTATTTTGATAACCCCTTTGTGAGCGGAAGTACGGTAACGGAACTGAGCTTGAGGTAAGACAGAAGACGCGAGGTAAAGCAGGAGAGGCTCAGTGGGAACGCAGAGAAAAGGACAACCGAAAAAGTTGAAAGCAACAAATCTAGCATCAGTTGATAAGGGAACAAGGTTTGTAACGATGACTAAAGTATATTTGAGCAACTTGTAATGTTTGTGAGAAAAGACGTGATTTGTTATGTTAAGGGAAAGAAATATGCTAACGTAAGGTGCTGTGCATGACGGTGCATGTGATTGTAATTATTGTTATCTGCTCTTGCTTAGCTCTTACGTTGGTTGATGACACGGACGGCTTCAATAAATCATCATTTGACCATCAGTTCTGGCCTTCTCAATATTGACTGACTGCTACATCAATTATGTGAGCACTCGCTCCAACCTGCCACCGATAACTTGTCAGGGCTTCTCGCTTATGACAGGGAGTGGTTACCAGCGGCAACCCAAGGAGGAGCACCCGAGCCGACGCGGAAACGCTTTGGAAAGAATACATGCTTCATCTGATGCGACAACGTCATTGCCTGCACATAGTAGTGAAGGGAGGACATTCAACACTTGCAGCAAGATCCTGTTCATGTTCTACCTGTTAGTGGTCCTGTTCTATGCAGGGGAGACAACATCAAGAAGGATGGAGAAGCTGGTGAGCTGGCTCAGTGGCTGAAGTACCTTACACCAGTGAAAGAGAAGAGGACAACATCTTAGATAAAAAAAAATGTTTTTGTAAAAATTAGTTAACCTTTTACAAACACTGGAATAGGTTGTGGTCATTGGTTAAGCAATACATTAAATACACAACATAATACACAATATAATATACAATGGAGAACTCAAAGTCAGTGTTGATTTGAAGAAAATTACAATGATTAGTATTGAAAACGTTTACTTTAAGTATTTGTAAATGGATACAAAACTGAAAACAGTTCAGAATATCATAACAACATATGATAAACAAATGCGGAGGGCCTCAAGAGGCCTTTATAAAATGTGACGGCAAATTTAAATGAAGTAACTACGGATATTATGTTGGTGATTTGACTTGTAAAAGAAGGTTCATTAAATGAGAAATAAGCAGTTACACATGCAGTTAAATACTACAAAAAAACTACTACTAACTATTACTAAAATCAGTAATAAATAAACAAGTTATAGAGTCCGGTTTTCCTACTGTTAGAACAACTCAGTCACGCAGTTATTGCTAGACAGGGTATAAGCTATTTCAACGCAGTCTTTCATTCATAATGCTATTGATTTCGATCAGAAATAATCTGAGCTCACCAATTTAACAATTGTACCCTCTCATGCCCCCTCTAAGTGTTTCCTGACCCTTTTTTAGTATCCTTTTTACTTATTCCCCTGTTTCAGACCAAACATATCTGAACATGCTTTGGTACCCCAGTTTCTATTTTTTTCTATCTATTTCTGTGGGGTCACAATATATGACGGCTGCTGTCACAAAATGTAACCCCTAAAATTTGCAGCAGCAAAAATTTTAAACTCCAGATTATTATTTCTAGTCATGGTGAGTCATCTGAAGAGTTTCTGTTTTTTCCTTTAGTTTTTCTGGGGTCACAATATATGACGACTACTGTCACAAAATATTGACTCACTTGAATTATGAATTTGCGTGAAAGTCTGTTGTACAGCTTCTCTGAGAGGCCACCACAGATCTTGAAGAGAGGAGATCAAATCAACCTCCAGATAGGCCAGTGACAGTGTCAGGTGCCTGAACATCTACTCATCATGGAGCGAGTGGAATGCGGGTAAATGATTCACTAAGAGGTTTCAGGTGTAGCTTGTTTAACCCCAAACCTGGTGGGATATATTTGGGGATCAGACCGTCCATGTAGAACACCAGAAGGTCATAATTCTGCCCCTGAGCAAGGTATTTATCTTGAACTTGCTCATCATGCTCGATGCCAATCAAAAAAACATTCACACAAGATTCTTCTGTCTGGCTAAACAGCAACAAGACGTTATTCCAGACATAGCAGAGAAAATTTAATTGGAGAAGGCAGGTCTGGGACAAAGAAGACTTACATTTTCTGGTAAAAATACAGCACAGAGAGCACCAAAACACTATACACACCTGCGTAAAAGTTGTGAGTGAAAGTGGAAAAAAATTGAAAGTGAAGTAATTGTCATTGATACACAGCACAGCACACGATGATTCAACGAAATGTGTTTCGTTTATAGTTCATCCACCTTAGTGAGCAGTGGGCAGCCATGACAGGCGCCCGGGGAGCAGTGTGTGGGTACCGTGCTTTGTTCAGTGGCACCTCCACACCTTGGCGGATCGGGATTCGATCCGGCAACCTTCTGATTATGGGGCTGCCCCGAAGTGATGAGAGCATGAATGTGATGAGGAAGATTCCTACTGGAATACACTGATACAGGTGATAAATGGAAAACAGTAGTTGTAAAGGACTTCAGTGAATACCAATTTTGAAATGGCCATTTACAAGAAATGAAAGGGGGAAAACACAACATATTCCTATGAATGTTTCTTTCTTCCTAGCCTCTGCAACACAGCTTAATGAGCTTGTTGAGATCTGTACTGGGTGGACAGTCCTGCCTGACCATATGTACATTGAAGTACTGTCACTTTTCCAGTGGCCTCCTCTTACTTCACCACTTTAAAGATTCCAGGCAGATGTGGGAGCTTCTTAGAAAAAAATATTAGAGCAGCTTTGAAGTCCACAAAGTTTGGTTTTGGGTGGGTGTAAATTGACCACCTTCAAGGTCACTGTTCTTTAAAGTCAAATTCAGTAATTGGTGTTCAGTAATGGTACTGCTATAAAATGCTGTTCACTGTTCTTGACAGAGTTGATATTTATGAGATTATACATTGTAATTAGTGTTTATAACTCTTTGATATTTTTAATGCTGTTTTAGTTGTTTTAGATTCAATGAATTCATTGGCGCTATGTGCATTCAGTCATTCATAAATTGAGTTTCAATTTATAAGACTCAGTTTAGTGAACAACAGAAGAGCTGGTTCATGTGAGTGGTTCATGACAATGTGCTGGACATCGGGGACTTAAATTCCAGCCACATCTGCTGGGCTGGGACCATTAAGCTCATCAGCCTAAAAAAAATCTGCATCATGATTCTGCATCATCACAGTGATGTCTAATGTTAAATACATCTAGCACATGTGATAGATCACATTAGTAGCACCATCATTCTGAAGCCACAATGACTTCTGGGTAGGGCCCCACATACACATCCAATAAAGTAGCACTTGAACGTTTGTGATCCACTTCCTCTGGCCGTTGTACTACGTTTATATATACATCATATTTTATCCATTATGGAAACCACATTGGACATGAAAATACAGTAGCGCCTGTATTTCTCTCTTGTGGGAGTTGAATTTACTCAAAAACATTGAGGGCAGAACAAAAATTGATTGGTTCAGGGAGAGAACCATAGAGGAGGCGGGTCTAAAGAAATGGCGGAGACATGTGGGCATTAAAAAGAAGTCTCTGTGGCAGGATCCGTGAATGTATTTTTCACTGCGCTTAATCCAAAAGTAAGATTATTTGAAATTTATTTTTTGTCTACAGGCTTTACTAGAAATTGATTTTGAGGCTTCTATATTATTCTTTTGCTTAAAGCAGGTTAGCATTCAGTTAGCTTTAACTTTTAGCTAGCATTAGTAGTCAACCAACCATGAAAATTCTGACGAAATGCTGATTGCATGTGATGCATGACTCATATTTGCCTGTTTTATAACCACTTATGAAAATCAAAGTTTGCTGTAAAAACAGAGATATTATATTTTTCATTTTTGCCAGCCATCACTTCAGGTTAGGTTTGGTATTTGATATGGCTTTTTTTCTACATTATTATGATCTCTTATTAGTGGTGTAGGGTTTTGAAGGTCTGGGGAAGACTGTGTTGCAAGCAGTAGTTACTATTAGTAATGTAGGACAAAGCTGTGCTGTCAGCATAATTACTGCTGGTGGTTCAGATTAGTAATACAGTAACATTATTGCCCTCGAATGAAGAAGGTTAAAGATCCTGAGGTGACACACAATAGCAACGTTCTGTATATTGCACTATGAACAATGATAAATAACTGTACATAACTGTACATAAGCAGTAAGGTGCATACTTTTAAAAAGTACAGGGTTGTCCAGATGAAAGTTGTAGGAAAGTTTATTAATCAGGATGTGGGGTTGCATGGTGTTGAAAGCTGAGGACAAGTCAGCAAATAAGAGTCTTACTGAAGAAATACATTTATGTATACAAAGAAATTAGATAATCGTTTTTCAGTTTTCAGATATAAATATATTTGTAATGTATTAATTAATCAATCAATACTGAAGGCAGGATCCTCACTAGAGCTTAATACTTGCAATGTCTGTTGCAAAAAAGTCCATTGTCCAGTTTGTCCACCAACACTATTTAAACCTGCACTACTAGTTGTTACGAGCCGGTCTAGGGGCTCCGGCCCATAACAAAAGAAAGGACACAAACGTAAACCTACTAAGACGAAACGGATAATTTTAACAAGTATTTTATTAACAACTAAATATATAAATAAAGATGAAATACATACAAAATGAATTACAACGAATAATGGCAAACAAGACAGGAAAACAGAGAAAAACAAACAAACACCGAAGCAGGCCGACACAACAAGTTGCGTCGCCTCCTAGGGGAAGCGCAGGGGAAACCGGAAGTGATGTCAAAGGGAAATGGTAGGAAGGCGGAAAGGTGGATGGCACGGCAAGCGCAGCCCCGAAAAAGGAGACTGAGGCTCCTTTTATTCTGTCTGTCCCACAGCAGGCACAGGTGGGCTCAATTTACAATCACCAGGCACCTGCAAACAACACAAACACAGAACAGAAACACACCCAAAACAACAGGACGTAACACTAGTCCATCTTAAAAATTGAAGGTTATGTTTTATTTATTACTTTTTATTACATTAACAGCAATGTACAATTAGATAACTAACTTTACTAATTTTTCCTGGTTCTCTGCTCAAAGGATCCAAATATGCAGATGCCAGCTCAAGTGCAGAACCCAGAGACGTTTGCCAAGATGTTAGAAGACAATGCTGTGAAGAGATAACATGGTAGACCGTATAGGGTAGACTATAGACCAACTCCTGATGCTCTGCAGGCATCATGGAAGTGCTTACAAACTGTTGAGAGTTTGCCTGCTAATGTTTACTTTATTACAGTGTAATACAATTTAAATTTGGTACAATACGTTAATGTCCTGTGTTTCTTGTTGGCCGGAACAGGTCATCGGCCAGGAAAGAGACATCCTCGCCGGAGAGAGAATACAGGAAGCAGCGAGAGGTCAGTACGCCACCCGACATCCCCAGACCAGGAAAGAGGTCCACTGGTCCGAATCTCACCCAATCAAGTCCCCCACTCTTGATTTTCCCCGTGCAGATCAGCAGTATGTCATGCAGCGCCGTCCTCGTTTCAGGCTGCACTCTTCCCCTCCTCTCTTCCGCTATGTGGAGCAAAGTGAGGAAACTCGGAGTGCGCTGGCAGTGGTGGGGTCAGTGAAGGTGGACTGCAGTTTAAATGGGGCAGTCATAAAAACCTGCTTCATTGTCGCGCCATCATAGTTTGGTCTTCTTTCAGAATCTACAGAAACAGCCGTGTCTGTCTTGTGTTCTGGACTGTTTTGCCTGTAATTCTGTTCAATACGCGCAGGCATATCTCACAATCGCATTGATCGATTTGAATGGTTTGTTTTAATCATCTTAGCCTGTATAATGTGCTTTGTTTGTGTGTTAAACATTTGTCACGTCACAGGCTTCTACACGCATATTTGTAGTAGTAATAAAATTGCTTTCAGACAGAAAGTGATTGCGTGTCCACTTCTTTACCAGCCAATCACTGCACTATTTTTCTTCTTTGCTTTGTGTTTTGCTGTGAAACCCATTAATTTCTCATGTTCACGTTTACACCCTTACCACTCCCCAACACACCCGCCCACTCCCCGATATTCTTCAAGTCTTGCGTAAAAATTATCTACTTTCTGAAAATGCTTTTATATTGGTGTTAGTGTCCCCTAATACTGTATCTGAAGTCTCTTTCTGAAATTCAGCCTTGGTGCAGAATTACAGCCAATTTGATCCAGTCCCACAATGCGATTTCCCCAGGACGCACAGTTTCGATGTCTGTAGATTTTAAATGCTAATGAGGAGAAGAGAGGCGGGCCTTTACTTTACTTTGCTTAGCAGATGCTTTTATACAAAGCAACTTACAAGAGGAAGACACCAGCAATTCTTGTTCGGTTTCTATAGAAATTGAGTTTACATATAGACCTATAGAAGTTGAGGGGGCATTAGTGAAAATTATGTCATCACACCAATCACAATGTCTGGTGCAGACAGTTTTAATTCTATTTTTTACAGAAAAAACTTTAAATAAATCACTCTTGCACGAAGTAACTAAAAAATACCTTTGTGCTCGTTTTCAGAGAACAACTGCAATGATGACATAAGGGAACAAATTCCAGATCAGACTGTTTGAGCTGCTGCACTCTTCACACCGGCTTTGAAATGAGGATCTTCTTCATCATCTGGAAACGACTCTCTTGCTGCTCTCTTTTCTGTTCCAGCAACATCCTGAGCGTCGCAGATATGGTGGACAATCTAGGGATAAACTTTGCCATGTAGGTCACCATCCCTCATGCCTCACATCCTTTTTTACATTGTGGTCCCTCCATATCAGCTATGGCTCATGTTTTTCTTGGGTCAGGACTCAGTTCTTCCTCAGACAACACATGTCAGTGACTTTCAGCCAATTCACATGTATTTGTTCAATTTCAGGTTGACACATTTTTTTGTGTGAACTGATCGTCATTGTGAAACCACAACACAGCCTCTGCTTTGAACCATCACCCTTGGTGAGCAGTGGGCAGCCAGTAGTGCATGCCTGCATGCATGCATAGAGCGTTATCGAGAAGATTGATGAACAACTGATTGGGTGAGCTCTCATCATACTGCAAAGAAAACTGATGCATTATGAATATGTTTGGATGCTAGAGATACTGTGACGCTTTTGTCAGGCCACTCTGCCATAAAGCACTGTATATGGAGAAGATCCGTATAGAAGAAGGTCCTGGACGCAGCTGAGTTGGACACTGTATCATGGATGAGATGCTGCTGCTGGGGTGTCTGCTGTCTCCCACACTGAAAACCCTCGGGTCTATCAGAACTACATGATGGACCTCCTCCCTCCTGCTGTAATCCTCCACTCGACACAGGAACAGGCCAGATGATGGCATTTAAAACTCTTCAGTGTTTAAAGTGGCGATCCCCTAAATCTGTATCCCCCTAATTACAGAATTTCAATAATCAACCAATGTCAGTATGTAACTTTGTCTAATTGTTCAAATGTTACATGTAGCACCAGGTTCCGGAGAAACGTTATTTCCTTTCACTATGAACTTTCTTACAACTTTTACTACTCAAGCCCAACTGCAAGTGAGAGAGCAGCACTTCTTACCCTCTGCTGCTGCACATCTACCCCACGGTGTCACGCTTCCCACAAACACACACACACTAAAAGTAAATTCCCTTTACATACAAACCCGCAAGGCATGCTGGTCTCATTCACTTGGCTGACCCAGAACAGGTGTAAACAGCTGTGTACACACAAACACACTCACACACACCCGGACAAACACATAAACACGTTGGCACACACACACACACACTTGTAAAGCATCTCATAATACCAGCGTCTGGTCATTTCTTTTCATCTTTTAGATGAAAAAGTTTAAGTAATGAGAGGAATTTGGAGATTTTCTGTTCTAATGTTTCACTTGATATTAAATTACCTTATGAATTAAATGTTCAACTAACCTGCATGTGGTCTGAAGTTTTTTCAGAAAACAAATTTCACATGACCACCTATCAAACTCCCACATCTGACCCAGGACTGTATGGAGAGGCATCAAGTACAGGCTATATCCAGTGCCAGCAGAAGTTAAGGAGCCCTGTGTAGGACTTTATCTTGTCTTCAGATCATCAAAGGACTCCTGGTTGAACTGTTATCTCTCAGAATATCCTCCATATTCAATGTTATACATCATTAGTGGGGAGCATAATTCATTAATGAATATTAATGATCTGAATTGTGAAGTTTTCTTTTTGACAAAACATGCAACTTCTGTGGTACATTTATACAAGGTGTCCACAAAACATATATACCATTTAAAAATGTATTACAAGCAGCATATAAATTGTAACTCGGACAGGCTATCAAGCAAAATGATACACAGAGTATATGTCTGTTCTGCGTCTCAGGGAGGCGTACAGGGTGTTGCCTTCTGGGCACATGCAGAGTTATATGAATACTTACGACCTTTTTAAGGTACTACCATATGAGTGTTTTAAAGTGAAGGTGATTGTGAAACACAGCACAGCACATGATGACAGTGTACAGAGCAGTGTGTGAGGACGGTTCTTTGTTCAGTGGCACCACAGTGGAGTGAGAGAGGAAGGTCTTTGGACATCTAGTGGGCATAAGAAATCATTGCAATTAAGAATGCCCTCTTTTGAGTAGATATTTTAAAATAGATCAATGAATCTAACAGTTTTAGTTCACAGTAAAACTAATTAAAAATGAAATAACATTTAGTTACTAAAGGTTTATTTCATTTACTTGAACATGTTGAACATTTATTTGCACAAAAATATAGAGTTTCAGTTCTGATGTGTAAATGTGCAAATATAAATAAAGAAAATGTTTCTGCTTAAATATGTGGCTGCTCAGTGCTGTTACATGTCAACATATGTTTACAACATACAGTTGCTAGGCAACACTGATTGAGCCAGTTATAATTGCATTACTCCTGCTTTCTTTAGACAACAAAAATAATTTTTACCCTAAAAGCCTTTTTAAAGGCTAACTTCTTTTACTGTTTTAGTGTTGTTATTCATTGGTGTTACTGTTTAGACTTAAATTAACTAAATGTAGTTAGTAGTTTCTTCATTTTAGCTTCTGGTTGAGAAATTAGCTTAGCATAACTTAGCATAGCAAAACTTAGCTTTGTATAACTTAGTTTAGCATATTATTACCTGCAGAGTTTCTTTTTAGGACAGAGACAGAGATTTTTCCAGGTGAGGTATGGGTCGCCCTCGGAAGACCAAGGAACCACCGGTCACCAGGAGGCCACCGCGTAGGATCCTGCCAAAAATACCAGCTCACATGCTTCACACTGGTAAGACATTAAGAAACTCCACATAATACTGTGTTTTCTCTTGACTATTCTACTGATTTCCTCATATTTATAACTCAGGATCAATAAGAAAAACAAACCACAGGTGCAGCTCACTGTAAATCCTGTATTTTTGTATCCAGTAAACATATATAAATTATCACCAAAAATCTCAATGTATTCATATCACTGTGCTTCTCAGGTATACCGTGGGCATGTGTGAGGGACACTAACTCCCCTCCAGCTCTGCTGTGGAGCATTCCCTGTATGCAGCAGCTGCAGGCTACTCCACAGCCACCCCGGCAGGAAGCCAATCAGGAGATTGTTTTTCCGGAAGACGTTGTGGACGAGCTGAGTTCTGTTCCTGGAATCTGGGACCTGGCTGTGGAGATGGGCATCCTGCTTCCATGGAGCAGGCCGCAGGTACAGGATGGTCCTGCCACCCCTCTGCCAGGCGTTGTCCCTGTCACCTCCATCCCCAGCACTAATCAGCCCTCCACAAGCACATCATCCATGGAGCTTGAGGAGTGCTGGATTCTTCAGGACCAGATGGAGGTAGAAATGATGACCAGCGACCCAGCAGCAGACAGTCCACAGGGACTCTACCAGGAAGCCAGTCTGGAGGACTTTGTGGAGGAGCTGAGTGCCATTCCTGTCATCTGGGACATGGATTTTGAGATGTGCCTCCTCCCTCCACCTTACTAGTACCACTATTAGTAGCACTAGCAGCACCAATAGTGATCACTAGTAAAAGGTAAGTATGAAGGTAAGTATTTAGTGATGGGCGGCACGATGGCATTGTGGGTAGCACCTTGTCTCACAGCAAGGAGATCTGAGTTTCAGTCCCTTCTGTGTGGAGATTTGCATGGATGCGAAAGTTCGCATCCCACTGTATCTCCCCGTGTCAGCGTGGGTTTTCTCCGGGTTCTCCGGTTTCCCCCACAAAACAACTAGGCCGATTGGATATGAATTGGACACGAATTGCCACTAATTTAACATGTAGTTCCTTTAACAGTTTAATAATTTACAGTAGTAGCAAAAAAAGCCAAAAAAAAAGGCTCCAGTGGTGGCACACCTGACCTTCAGGATCAGGGCGGGGTTCAACTCCCTGTGGAGTCTATTTTCAGAATGGCTGCCTATCTAGTGTCTAAATGTTTAATATGCAATAAAAAAACATTACATGAGGCTATTCCCTAATCTAGTGTGGTTTACCTTCAGTAAAGATTCATACTGTCCTCTGTATCTGTGAAATTCTTTTACGCTGCTATTGAGCAGGTTGATGGTTTATAAAAACAGCAGATAATGCTAATAATGTTTATCTCTTACCTAATTTTAGGTCCCTCTGGTCCACCCATTTCAGCAGTTCTGTAGGCGGTCCTAGAAAACTGCGGAGAGGACACGTCCCTGAGGAGAGCCAGTGCTTACAGTCCGTGAGTGAAACCTGGAGCCAGCTGGTCAGCACAGGTTTTGAGGGAGGAAGAGGAGACGCCGTCTAGACCCGATGCTTTCCTGCTCTCCTGTTTGGAGAAGAAATTACATATAAATAAGGAAAAATTTTAAATTTAAATCTTTAAATGTGTGTGGTCTTTCACCATGTGGACAAACTGTTGATGAGCAAAAATGAAGACAATTGTATAAGTAGTGAAAACAGGCAGAAATAAATATTACTGGCCCAGTTCTCAAAGGGCTTAATGCATTTGGCCTTAAATCGTCAAATAGATCAATTAAAGTGAAGTGATTGTCACATGTGATATACAGGAGCACAGCAGGTAAAGAAGCAGACTTGTAACCAAAAGGATACGGGTTCAAATCACAAACCGCCATATATTAGGTGGCATGTGACCTGAAGCATTAGCGAAAGTAAAGTGAAAGTGAAGTGACTGTGATACACAGCACAGCACACAGTGCACACCATCACCCTTGGTGAGCAGTGGGCAGCCATGACAGGCGCCTGGTGAGCAGTGTGTGAGGACAGTGCTTTGCTCAGTGGCACCTCAGTGGCACCTTGGCAAATTGGCATTCAAACCAGCAACCTTCTGATTACAGGGCCGCTTCCTTAATCACTAGGCAACCACTGCCAGTAGTCACCACTTTGGTGACTTCATCACATCTGGCATCCACCTTCATCCTTTGTTTTCCCCTTCTTCTCTACAGGACTCTAATAAACTGTTGATGTTGGATGATATTGTTTACATTTTCTGCATCTCTTTAAATAATTGAATTGCTCAGTGTTATCAGTGGTCAGATATTTTTTCATTCCTGGCCTTATATAACACTGTAAAGTAACTGTACACGGCCAAATTCTGAGCAGGAAATAGAATGACACAAAGCGTACAAGCTCAAATAGCGTTACACTGCAAGCTTTTCTCCAATTTCCACAGCTGCTGCTATGGCTATAAATGAGCAGCAAAAGTAAATTCATTTTAAAAAGACAAACTGACCCTGTTAACCTCGAATTCTATAAAACAAGACAAACAACCTCTGTGTAAGCAATTATCTTATTACCACATTGTGCAGATTTATTTCTGCAGACAGTGAAATGTGGTCTCTGTATTTAACCCATCCCCTGAGGGAGCCGTTGGCAGTTATGACAGGCGCCCGAGGAGCAGTGTGTGGGGATGGTGCTGTTATCCAATCCCATCCACGACCACCAGGTGTAGTTCTAACTAGGAGCCCAGTAATGGAGGCTCTTACTCAGGCTTGAAATCAGGTTCCTGATACTTTATGTTCCCGGAATGTATATACTCTAGCATAATCTATGTAAACCACCACACATTTACACCATTACATACCTCCAGGTCAATGTTTTTTTTTCGACCTCTGACCTGGAATGATCTTCACTGATTTCAGATTCCTTTTTTTGACAATAGATTCACAAGTTAAGAGACATCATCTTGATTGGTGTGAATGTTCATTGCTAAGAGCACCAACCTTAAGTACAGGCCTTAGGAACACGGCCTGGACACAATTAACAGAATATAAAATACAGTAACATGTTCACAATTGGCTAATGTGTATCCTACACAGCAATTTCAGTTTTATTTTAAGGTTGACATATATAAATTCTAAGATGATTTTAGTGGTAGTTTATGTTAAACACTAGCAGATTTTGAAAAGTTTATAAATCTAAAGAAGAGAAAAAGAACATCACGCTATGTAATTTAAAGGTGAGCATGTGAATGTGTGAACACTAGATCAACAGAACATGATCTAGGATGCACTTAACCTGGAACACCAAACAGGTTCCAGCATTTATCCGACAACCTTATCCAGAGCACCTTATAGTCAGTAGTGACAGGGACAGTCCCCCTGGAGCAGCTCAGGGTTAAGTATTGTTAGTATTCTGTATTGACTTTAAGATTGACTAACTCATCACTAACTCACTCTTCAAGCCTTTTTTGGCTTTAATTTTTTGCTACTACTGTTAATTATGAAACTGTTGAAGGAACTACAGGTTAAATTAGTGCCAATTCGTGTCCAATTCATTTCCAATTGGCCTAGCTGTTTTGTGGGGGAAATCGGAGAACCCAGAGAAAACCCACGCTGACACAGGGGAAACTGTGGGATGCAAAAGTTTGGGCAGCCTTGTTAATCTTAATGATTTTCCTTTATAAATGGTGTGTTGTTGTGATAAAATTTTCACTTAAATATATCATACTTCAATATTTTCCTAACTGTGGAAACAGATAGCTGATATCTCTGAGACAGCTTTCTGTATCCTTGCCCTAAACCATGATGGTGAACAATCTTTGTTTTCAGATCATTTGAGAGTTGTTTTGAGACCCCCATGTTGCTATTCTTCAGAGAATATTCAAAGAGGAGGGAGACTTACAATTGCCCCCCTTAAATAGTCTTTGTCATAATTGTATTTACCTGTGTATGGAGGTCCAGGGCCACTGAGCTTACCAAAACAATTTTGAGTTCCAATAATTATCTCTAAAGGTTTTGGAATCAATAAAAAACAGTGTTTAAATTTATGCACCCACCCAATTAAAACAATTATTTTCTCTAAATCCTATAAACTTTGTTTCACTTCTAAAATACATGCAAATCTCCACACAGAAGGGACCAAAACTCAGATCTCCTTGCTGTGAGACAAGGTGCTAACCACAATGTCACCGTGCCGCCCGTCACTAAATACTTACGTTCATGTTTACCTTTACTAGTGATCACTAGTAAGTAAGTGGCTCTTTGGTCTTTTTCCATTTACATTTACATTTACAGCATTTATCAGATGCCCTTATCCAGAGCGACTTACAATCAGTATTACAGGGACAGTCTCTCTGGAGCAATTCAGGGTTAAGTGTCTTGCTGAGGGACACAATGGTAGTAAGTGGGATTCGAACCCGGGTCTTCTGGTTCATAGGCGAGTGTGTTACCCACTAGGCTACTACCACCCTTTTTCCGAGGGTGGCCCATCCTTCACCTGGAAAAATCTCTCTCTCTGTGTCCTAAAAAGAAAACTATGCAGGTAATAAATTATGCTAACTTAAGTTATACTAAGCTAAGTGATACTAAGCTAAGTTTTGCTACGCTAAGTTAATCTCTCAACCATAAACTAAAATTAAGAAACTACAAAATAAATTAAGAGTTATCAAGTCTAAACTAGAAACACTAACTAATAATAGTGCTAAAACAGTAAAAAAAAGTTAGCCTTTAAAAAGGCTTTTGGTGTAAAAACTTGAATTTGTTGTCTGAAAATGCAAATGGCTCCTTCAGTGTTGCCTAGCAACTGTATATTGTAAGCATATGTTCACATATAACAGCACTGAGAAGCCAATCAGGAGCCTCATATTTAAGCAGAAACATTTTCTCTATTCATATTTACACCTTTGCATATTAGAACTGAAAATCTTTTTTTTTTTTCTGGTCAAAATACATGTTTGATATATTTTTGAATAGCCAAATTATTTACATTTACTGTCCAAATAAATTAAATTAACCTTCAGCAACTGAATTTTATTTAGTTTAATTATATTATTTTATTTTACTGTTTACTAAAACTGCTACACGTTGCATAGAGGTTCATTCTTGAAGAATCAATTTTAAAATATATACTTTTCAATGTTCAAGAGAGAACATTTTTTTTTTTTTTTTTTTTTTTAAAAGTACAACTTCAAGCATTCTTAATTGCAATGATTTCTTATGTCCACTAGATGGCTGTAAAAAGCTCTCTCACTCATTTACAAGGTCTACTGATGTTTACTTTGACGTCAGTAGATTTATTTCTGTTTATTTAATATGGTGGCAGCATTCACTCCTTTAAAACATTTTTATATTATTAATTGCGTTTTAGTAAGTGGAAATTAAATTTTGTTGTCAGCGCTAAACATGTATGGAAGATTTTAAGCAAAAATATTTAAATTGCTATTCAGTTGGAATTTGTCAATGCAATATTTAGTCAGAGAATGCAATTGTCAATTCAATATTCAATCTGAGCATGTAAATTGATATTACATTTTGCAATTAGCAATTCATGTACAAAGTGCTGATGTAATCCTTTATTAATTTCAAATATTTAAATAATAAATAGAATATCAAATCAGTGAATTGCAAATTGTTTTGATAATTTTTTTGCAAACTGTTTTGCAAACTGTCAGACCTCTCATCAAGGCGGGTCTTCACTAACAACGTCACTTCCGATTCATTGATCAGCGCCTCACTAGAATACATTAGCACGAGAGAAAACAAGTGATTTGTTCATGTAGAGTTATGGCAACACAAGAGTTGTAAAAATAACGGAGAACACTTGGTTCTGAGGCCCTGATAAATGAAGCAGAATTGACGTTATTAGTGTAACTGTCAGATCGCTCATCAAGGCCTTCACTAACAACGTCACCTTGATAAGAGCCTTCTCCACCACAGCTTATGAAGTGAGGAGTTCAAATCATTTACATTTACATTTACATTTACATTTACATTTACGCCATTTGGCAGATGCCTTTATCCAGAGCGACTTACAACGTGCTTTCAATTTACCATCGATGAAGAGATCAATTCCGGTTCACTAGGACCCCAACTATGAATACATCTATTTTATTCACTCTGTTGTAGATTCTGTACACAAAGTTCGACAACAAGAAAATTACAATTTAATCTAAATATTCTTTAAAGAGGAAGGTCTTGAGCTGTCGTTTGAAGGTGCTCAGTGACTGAGCTGTTCTGACCTCGAGGGGAAGTTCATTCCACCACCGAGGGGCCAAGACGGAGAAGAGTCTAGATGAATGTTTTCCTTTTACCTTCAGAGATGGAGGGACCAGGCGAGCAGTACTGGAGGCTTGGAGTAAACGAGGTGCAGTGCGAGGTGTAATAAGGGCTGTGAGCTAGGATGGTGCTGCTCCATGTTTGGCTTTGTAAGCCAGCATCAGTATTTTGAACCTGATGCGTGCAGCTACTGGGAGCCAGTGGAGGGAACGTAGCAGTGGGGTGGTGTGGGAGAATTTGGGAAGGTTGAAGATTAGTCGTGCTGGTTAGTCAACCTTCAGATAGGTCAGTGACTGTGTCAGTCGGTGACGGTGCTGGAACATCTACTCATCATGGTGCGAGTGGAACGCGGGGAAAATGATTCACGAAGAGGTTTCAGGTGTAGCTTGTTTAACCCCACACCTGGTGGGATACTCTGAGAAAGAGAACATCTAAATGGCAAATGGTATGTTACTTGGATGATTTAATGTGTAATAAAAAAAACTATTACTATTACATTAAGGTTATATACAAAAATAAACTTACTTTTATTAAGGCTTTTGAGGCCTCAAACTGCATCATGCTTGATGCCAAAGACAATAAAAAAAAAAAAATTCACACACAGATTCTTCTGTGACAAGATGTTATTCCAGACAAAGAAGAAATTTTGAATTGGAGAAGGCAGGCCTGGGACAAAGAGAGCACCAAAACTGTATACACACCTGCGTAAAAGTTGTTTTACTGAATTTATTCAGACATCAAGGATTAATTCTGTATTAACAACAGGTACTTCTAGTGGTTATGAAAAGCATTCATACAAATACTGCTAATACTGACCTTCACCAACAAGCAGACCTGGCTGCAGCAGTTACCACCTCCATCCACGGGAAGCCAGTAGAACTAGTTAAGGAGTATACAGTACAGGCCAAACGCTTGGACACACTTTCTCATTCAATGTGTTTTCTTTATTTTCATGACCATTTACATTGGTAGATTCTCACTGAAGGCATCAAAACTATGAATGAACACACTGTGGACCTGGCCTCCATAGTCACCGGACCTGAACCCAGTCGAGATGGTTTGGGGTGAGCTGGACCACAGAGTGAAGGCAAAGGGGTCAACAAGTGCTAAACATCTCTGGGAACTCAATACTGTTGGAAAACCAGTGGCTATTTTGAAAAAACTAGAATATGTTATGTTTTCAGTTATTTCACCTTTTTTTGTTAAGTACATAACTCCACATGTGTTTATTCATAGTTTTGATGCCTTCAGTGAGAATCTACCAATGTAAATTGTCATGAAAATATAGAAAACACATTGAAGGAGAAGGTTTGTCCAAACTTTTGGACTGTACTGTAAATACCTGGGCACCATCCTCGACCCCCTGCTGAAGTTCTCCTCCAATACAGAGGAGTTTCTCAGAAAGTGTCATTAATGGCAAAACCTCCTTTGGCAGCTCAAATCCTTTGGAGTCAGGAATGAGCGTGTCATCTCATTTTCAATCATCTGCTGGTTCCATTCCACCGGCACGCAGCACGCAAACCGGCTATAGAGCGCTGTCAGCGTGTGCTCTAAGATTATTGGACTGACACATCTGTGACCAGCAGACATGCAGGCTAGCACTTAAGGTCATTAAAGACCCCTCACACCCTCTGAATTCCGCCTTTGAGTAGCTCCCCTTCAAACGCCGGCTCCGATGTTCCTGACTGGAAAACACAGAGGAGGAAGGTCACCTTGGTTCCCAAAGCTGTCCTTCTTTTAATCTCATGACATCCCTCCAAAATAAACCATTATCACCCCACACACTTCTTAAAAGTATGCACCTTACTGCTGAGTGTCCTGTACTACATTAATCAGTGGTTGATCATCACTAAATGGCTGATTAAAACAAATGTTTACTTTAACTCTGCTGTGCATATTATGTCCAGTTTGATACTGTCTATTACATCAGGAAAAATAAGAGCATTTATGCTCTTCTTGATCATCCTAATATCCTCTGGTGTAACATAGTATCGACGATTGCATCTATCTGTATCTATCTTTCGGAGACCGATAAATGCCAGTAGTTCTTGGTCAACACGTTTTTTTTATACCCTCTTCTTTAATGCTGATATTATGTCTAATGTGTTTCAGCATTTTGTGCAAAATAGCACCTCTAAATCCAGCATCCTACATTACCCTGAAATACACATAGACCCTGGTTTTGTTTGGTTCTCCATTGCTACGTCCTGTTGCTGTGTTTGATCTCTCACATGCGTAATAGTAATAATTCATGCCAAGACAGACATGAGCTTGATATAGGAATGCAAAAAATCCTCCTAAAAAACAACTGCTTGGATGACCTCAGGATCTTTAACCTTCTTCATTCAAGGCCAAAAACATTACTATATTACTAATCTGAACCACCAGTATGAGGGGCCGTTAAGGAAATATTTCAGATTTTTGTTACACAAACACATGTGAAACACACACACATTCACATATGAAACTGACAAGCATGCATTTATACTACTGAAAACTCGCACACACATATGAAACGCTCACACAGATACAGGTGAAAATTATGCAGTCACTGTTGACAGAGGACAAAGGCAGTCAGTTCAGATTATGATGGTCAGATGAGGGTCATTCTATTGGCAGTTTGGCACCATTTTTAAAGGATTTTATTAGTTCTTACACCCAGAAGAAATATATTTTTAAATTTGAATTTAAAATGGAACATCCCATGCCACAATCTGGACTAGTTAAACCCTTTTTAAATTTACTCATTAAAGTGTAGCATTTTCCATTGATTATTGATATTGAATAATCATTGTAAATTGAATGATGAGAGAGGTATGAGGGATGAAGGGAATGAGCACAACTCCACGAGCAACTCTGAAGCCCATAGCAGGTGGTTCTGCAACATACTAATATTGAGGTAAAATTCTGTTTTTTTAGATAAAGTCATTATTTACCCTTCATTATTTACGTATCAGTGAATAAACTTTAATTACCTAATAACTATAATCACATTTTTTTTTACCAGTGATCCAAATTCTAGTTTGTTGCAGTTGTTTTGAGGTGGACTAGTTGCAGTTAGCGCTGAGTCTGAACAAGGGGTTTTAGTTACTAAAACTTCACAAATAATTTATTTTTCACAATAAATACAAAGGATCAAGACAGGTTGCTTGTTCAAACTTAATGTTGAACAAACTTAAATGTAACTTTTTTCTTTATAGAGAGAATTTATTGTATGCATGTCTGTTGTTTCTTAAATTGTATACATTCATGTGTCTGGATTGAATAGTTAATCCGAAATAACATAACACAAATAACACCTGTCCCAATGTTAACCAGACAAAATCATGGCCTGAGCACCACAAAATCAGTGCAACAAGAGCACTACAAAATCAGTGCTAATATTATCCAATTTTAATTTCTTTAATAAAACTATGTTTTATCAAATATTGTTTTAGAAATGTATTTCATACAGTTTATTCTTTGTATATGTGTATTTGTGATATGTGTTTACCAAAAACAATAGCCAAGCCCATGCGGAACCATAATGAAACAGCAATGTTTCTAGTCGGACTTGTTTGATCAAACAATCCGCTGCGAGCGGAAGCGGACGAGACGAACGTGTTTTCGCTGCTATGAGAGTTTTTCTTTCCATCTGATACTAGTTCGCCGTACCAGTCAACTGCCATGGACAGCGGGAGGCGGCACAAAAGACAGGAATCACCGACAAAGGAAACCAAAATCAAAATTAAGCAAGAGCAACTCAGCCCGGTAAGGCCTCAAAGGTCCCGCCAGTCGAGTCCGGGCTCCAACCGCAGCAGCCCAAGTCCCCCGAGAAGAGCGGGCAGCAGGTGGGTCTGTACCCGGCTTCTACAGAAAAGAAGCTTTCTAATCGAAGTCCAGTTAACGGCAGATGTGGGCCTTTTTACATTATTTCGAATTTTATGTTACAAACTCCAAGCACCACAGACAGTTTTCCACACCATTATGAAGCAAATATTGTAATCGGGGTGACAGAATAGCCCTGAGAATATTTTGTTTTTAATAAAAAAAAATTAGAGAACCGCCAGATATCCAAATGTGGCAAGCATTGATTGATAATTCGGGAGAGTACAGACTCCTGTGCATGATTTGAATGGAATAGAATAGAATGTCATTTATTGTCACTATATGCATGTCCAATGAGATTAAACAGCAGCTCCTTCAGTGCAAACATGAATGTAGAAAAAAAGATATACAAAATTACAAACTGATAGTTGACCGTGCGATATACATATGGCATTAATAAATACCTGGGTGAGGTTTTATATACAGTGTATGTGGGTCGCACGTTATTGCACATTAGAAGAATTCACAGTAATTAAGAACGTGTAGTGGACGTTGGAAAGTGGGAATAATGGAAATGTACAGTACACAGATATTGCACAGTAAATCAACGCTAAATAAATATTAATATTGCATGGCTGTATGATCGAGGAAGGAAGTAAAAAAAGTCTGTTTGTCCTTGTTGTGATGTACCTACAGCGTCTTCCTGAACAACCATTTTTCTGGTTTATCTACTGAATTGGTGGACTAGAAAAAATATTTTCTCTCACTTTTTGTTTGTCAGGTGGATAAAATACATTAACATTTACGGCATTTGTCAGATTCCCTTATCCAGATCGCCTTACAATCAGTAGTAAACTGCAAGCTGTGTTAGCAAAAATGTTTCTGTTATGTCTGTAAAAGGTCACCAGCCAGAAGAAGGGAGCGGTCCCCAAAAAGAGAAGACCGAAAGAAAGATGGAAGACGGGACAATAGATCACCTCAGTACAAGAGCCGAAGCCCACTTTGCCCCGATACCAGAATAAAACGGGTGATTTAAAAATATTACAGCAATTAAAACCTTGTTCAGCTTTACCTAAAATCACAGTTGGATTTTAAAATCCTTGGAATAATATTGTAAAATGAAATTTGCTAGCAGACTCGCCTTGTGAGAGCTGATTAAAGAAATAAATCGTCTTGGTTTCCAGGAGCGTGAGGATCACCGCAGTGACGATGACAGGCGGAGGCGTGACAGAAGGGGTGAGCCTGATGATTGGCGAGGAAAGCGAGATGCAAGAGGACCTAGACACATTGAGAGGGAGCGAGGGAGAGGTGGTGGGGGAAGAGGAGGAGAGGAACATCGGGCAGAACACTCCAATATGCGTGACGCTCGTGCCTTCCAGGAACAGCAGGCAGAGAGGGAACAGCACAATGAGCAACGGCGTGACCGCAGGGCCAGGCAGGAGACCAATGGTGACCGGGGAGGTGCCACCATGTTTGGAGCTTCTGAAAATGAAGATGATGATGATGCCCCTCCTGTTGATAAAGAAAAGCCCAATTTTGAGCTGTCAGGGGCCCTGGTGGAAGATACCAACACGTTCAGGGGGGTGGTCATTAAATACAATGAGCCGCCCGAAGCCCGTATTCCAAAGCGGAGATGGCGCCTCTACCCTTTCAAGAATGATGAAGCACTTCCGGTCATGTACGTACACAGACAAAGCGCTTACCTGCTGGGGCGCCAGAGGAAGATCGCCGATATCCCAATCGACCACCCCTCCTGCTCCAAGCAACATGCTGTTTTCCAGTACAGGTCAGGCTATTGAAAGTGAAAAGTGACGTGATTGTCAGTTTGAAACAATGCATCACAGCACATGTTTAAATGTGTCCTCTGCTTTTAACCCTCACCCTTGGTGAGCAGTGGGCAGCCATGGCGGTGTGTGGGGACGGTACCTTGATCAGAGGACCTCAGTGGCAGTTCGGGATTCGAACCGGCAACCTTCTGATTGCAGGGCCACTTCCTTAATAGCTAGGCCACCACCGCCCCTATTGTGCAAGTTGGAACATAACTGAATGTTTTATTAATAATTAATACAGAAATTCCAATGGGTTTCACCTGCATTATGATTATTTCTTGAGTACAAGATTGAGAATTATGTAAAACCAGAAAAGTCTGTGTGAAAATCATGTAATAATTAAAATAAATCCTTGTATTTATTTTAGTATAGTTGTGAAGGATGTTTAGATTTATTATGGTTAATTTTTTTTCTCTCCAGGCTGGTGGAGTTCACACGTTCTGATGGAACCACAGGCCGCCGTGTGAAGCCATACATTATTGACTTGGCCTCCGGTAATGGGACTTTCCTAAACAACCAGCGCATCGAGCCTCAGCGATATTACGAGCTGAAGGAGAAGGATGTCCTGAAATTCGGCTACAGTAGCAGGGAATACGTTCTGCTCCACGAGTTCTCTGACACCAGCGAGGTGGATGCTGGTAGGCAGGAAGAAGAGGAGGATGATGAAGGAGTGGACGAGTAGAACTCGGTTGAGAACTCATGTTGTTGTGGAATAATAATTTGCCAGGTGTAAAATATGTTTGGAAAAAAAAAAAAAAAAAAAAAAGCTGCAGCCTGCCTGACTTGTCTGCAAAACGTTCTTATCTCAGGTTGTTATTAGAAGCGCATCGGTGCAGTTGGTTATCTTCCTCTGCCCGACAGTGCTCATGCCAATTCTCTCATCACAAGTGCTCAATGGCAATGCATAATCACTCATACACCAGAGAAATCTATATTTTAGACAATACCGTTTGAACACATACTATTTCCTTCTAGAGTCGTGTGCAGGTCGCTTTCAGTAAATTCACAGAAATGCGTTGAATACTGCATTTCTATTTATACATATTGCCCATGAGCTGAAATTGTTCACAAGCTTCTCTGCTTCTGTACTTGTGCTGTTGGTAAACTCAAGATCACATTGCTCTAGCTCTTCTTGGTCTGTCTGTGTCCACAGCAACATGATTTCTTTCTTAGTTTCCTAGTCGTTGTCCAGGGTTTGAATCAACCCGGCAGCAGATTGTTAAATTCAGCTTTATTGATGATTACAACTGTCCTCTGTAATTTTTATATTCTAGTCATTTTTAGATTTTTTGGTTTTGTTTCTTGTAAATAAACACACAAAATAGTTTTTTGGGTCCTATATGTATCAGTTTCAATGACCTTAAGTATCTGAGGGTGCTCAAAAAACAAGAATATAAGAGTGTGTAACTTCACAATAGGACACGACAGCACATAGTGCAAACACTTACAACAGCGCAACACAGGATGGCTTACAATGCAACAAACACCATGACCACATTTGCAGGGTTCCTACAGTCATTTAAAAAAAAAAAAAAATTGTTAAAATGTGTAGGAACCCTGTGTTTATTTGTGTGTGTATGTGCACATGAAGAAACCAGGTCCTAAAAGTTGATGAAGCCTTGTCATAATATCCAATCTCAAAGCAAAATGAAGAAGTGAGAAATGCAGGTGCTGCACACAGTGGTGCGGCAGTCAGCCAAATGGCCTCACACCTCCAAGGTCATGAGTAAATTTGGCCTCTAGCATTGTGTGTGTTTGGAGTTTGCTTGCTCCACCCATGTTGTAGTAGTTTTCTCTGGGATCTCCAGCTTACTCATGCCATCCAAAGGCATGTACACTAGGTGAATTTGTGTTTTGTGCATGTAGATTTAAGGGTCAGTCAAAGTTGCTTCCTTTTCACAATATTCACATGATGGCCAGATGAACCTGAAGCCCATCTTCAGCATTGGGGGAAGTTCTGGAGGAAACCTGGCTTTTGTGCAACATGAGAAATACTATCAGGTCGTCTAGAGTTTTGAGAATATGAAAGCAATGTAAGCTGTTGCATTGTAAGCATTCGTAACAAAGTGTTTGTGGCAAATTCTCACGTGGACTATACATGGGTATACTGTTTAGTTTGTGGTAAGTATATTTGTTATTTGTGTCTTAATTTGGAGCCAGTAGCTATATCACAACTATATCAACTAATATTACTTATTCCGAAGGTGAAGTGCCTGTTGTGTGCAAGAAACTTCCCTATAACAACAATGCTTCCTCTATGGTGTGGCATTACCATGCGCCTCATGTCCCGGCAAAGGCAGATTATTATAGAGCATAATGTCAGAAAATCAGAAAAAAATTCCTCTGTTAATCCAGTCCCACAAGCACAGTACAATCTATTCAATTTCCCATTTTATCCAATAATAGAATATACTGGGGTCATTTATATATATTGATATAAATTGTATATACTAATTTATGTTTTATTCGTACCCTTATACAATGGTCTGATGAACTGGATGGTGTATTAAATATTTATAGCGGTGGTCTGATGAACAAGACTGTGTACAAGACTGTGTTAAGTTCATATGTTTCCTCATTAATGTACACACAGCACCCCATATTGACAGAAAAACACAGAGTTTTTGACATTTCTGCAGATAAAAACTGGCACTCTGCCATAAAGCCCAGACTGGTGGAGGGCTGCAGCGATGGTTGACTTTCTACAACTGTCTCCCATCTCCCAACTGCATCTCTGGAGCTCAGCCACGGTGATCTTTGGGTTCTTCTTTACCTCTGTCACCAAGGCTCTTCTCCCCCAATAGCTCAGTTTGGCCGGCCAGATCTGCGCCTTGCCACAAGTTTGTCTCTGAGCTCTTCAGAGCTGTAAGGTCTTATATAGACAGGGCTTTCCTGATGAAGTCCAATCAAACATAGCTGGAGTCAAATGAAGGTGTAGAACCATCTCAAGGATGATCAGAAGAAATTAAACACCCGAGTTAAATATGAGTGTCACAGCAAAGGGTCTGAATACTTAGGACCATGTGTTTTTTTTGTTAATAAATCTGCAAAAATGTCAACAATTCATTTTTTTTCTGTCAATATGGGGTGCTGTGTGTACATTAATGAGGGAAAAACATGAATAGCTCCAATACAACAAAGAGTGAAACATTTAAAGTGGTCTGAATACTTTCTGTAATCACTGTACAAAACCATATCCAGTTATTTATTAATCCCATATGTATATAGCGCTGTCACTTGTCATTTTGTAATTCCTGACTCCTTATTGAATTTCGTTGTCTTTTTGTATGTTTTGTATATTTCTTTCACTTTTTCTACATTCATGTCTGCACTGAAGGAGTTGCTTTTAATCTCATTGTACATGCGTATAGTGACAATAAACGCCATTCTGTCTATTCTATTGTATGCTGAAGTGTAGGAATTGAAAGTGTTAAATGAAGCTACCAGGCGCCGCGAGTGTCCCAACTATTTAATATACATTTAAAAGACCATGTTATCGAGTATTTTCCCGGGTGTAAAGGCGGGAGCAGCCGGCAGGGGGCGCGCCTCTGCGTGTCTGGAAGGTGACCGTGTCTGTGGAGCTGGGGGCGGACGCACTTGGGTAAACTCACCTTGGAAGTTCCAGGAACCGATGCGCAACGCGAGTCTTCGGCGCGGCGGGGGACGCGTCTTTAGTCGGGCACCATGCAGCACCACGAGCGGCGCCGGAGCAGCCTGCAGGAGATCCGACGGCGGGACTCCGTGAAGGTACCCGCCGGGGCTCTGTGGCAGGACAACCTGGCCATGGAGCTCAGCGGCGGCGCGGGCAAGTGCGTCTCTCCCCACAGCCGCACCAGGGCTTTGTCGGTGGTGTGCGTGGTGGTGGAGGAGGACGCCGCCGAGGAGAAGCCGTCCACCAAGTGCCTGAAGGAAGCGTGCGCTGACGCGAAAGCGCATTTTAAAAGCGTTCCTTACGAGAGGATCGCGCTGGGCGCCACAGACGCCCTGGACAACTTCTACAACGCAGGCAAGTATCGGCATGTCACCTCAGCTGCTGCTGGCGTGTCTAGACCAAGACTTTTATGCGAACATGGCGACTTGAATGATTCATATTGCTGAGAACGACTACTTCGTGGCTGAGGAGACACCCCGTTTTTGGCTTTCCTTGTAGATGTTTCTGTGGTGGAGATGAGCGACTCGTTCTGCCAGCCCTCCCTGTTTTACCATCTGGCCGTGAGGGAGAGTTTCAGCATGTCCAACAATATCATCCTGTACTGCAACAAGCAGGAGAGCGACTTGCAGGCCCTGAAGGTACCCCAAAAAACACCTTTCTGCTTCATTATGAGGACTCCAGTAATCAGAAATAATTACGAGTGTAAAGTAGGCAGGTACGGTCCCCACAGTGGCCGAAAATCCGGTACTGTCTCTCGTTTAGTGGGAATTATATGATACTGATTGAAAGTATACGTGCAATTTTCAATTATTATTTCACTGACTGCTTGCATTGAATTTTTTGTATCAGCTTTGTAGGGTGGTAGTAGCCAAGTGGGTAACACACTCGCCTTTGAACCAAAAGACCCAGGTTCAAATTCCACTTACTACCATTGTGTCCCTGAGTAAAACACTTAACCCTAAGTTGCTCCAGGGGGTGACTGTCCTTGTAACTACTGATTGTCGCTCTGGATGAGGGCGTCTGATAAATGCCATAAATGTAAATGTAAAACACTACAGTTATTATGCACATAAAATACAACAATAGCTGACCCAGTAATCATTGTATAGTTTTAGTTTAGAAGAATATGAGCATGTCTGCTGGGAGGAAACTACAAAGATAATAGAAACTACAATAACAAGAGGATAAAAAAATAAAGCTTTTAGACTAAATTGGACTAATTAGACTAGACAAATTTTCAGGGTCTGTACTCTGGCACATCTGCATGGTTGCTGTGCACACAGGTTTAAGTTTGAGGTGTTTGCTCTCATCTGGGCTGGGTCCCAGGTCCAAACTCAACTTAACTGCTGGTTTCAGGGCGTAGGATAAATGCTGTGTATGTAAATGTCGTTTGTCCTGTCCTTTCAGGAGCAGTGTGGGAGCTACACCTTCATCCCCTACATGGTGTCACCCCAGGGAAAGATGTTTGCCTGCGACATTTCTGTGATTAATGGAGTAAAGGAGCTGATGCAGCCTGGTTTGAAGCTGGAGCCTCATCTGAGGCCACTGCTGGACAAGCTGGTTCAGGTTCTGGAGGGCGTTCATATTCATTCCAGGTCAGGAGGTTCTCTAATATGTCTATAGTGTACAGTTGATGGGGTTGTTCCTTGTGTTGTGGGGTAATTGTGCCTGTTGCCACATTCCCTTTAACAGCGAGTACTTCCGGGAATCCATTCAGCAGGACATCCGTACAGCACGCGAGCGCTTCACCGGCCTGGCTCTGAGTCAGGAGCTGGGGAAAATCCAGAAGCGGCTAGACACAGTGGAACTCCTCAGCCCTGACATTGTCATGAACCTGGTGCTGACCTACAGAGATGTTCAGGTGTGGAAAAAACATTGTCCACACATGGTTCTACCCAATCCCCTCAGTGAATTAAATGTCATGATCTGCTACATGCAACCATTCCTTTGATTTATCAATACAATATACCTTTCAAAATAAGGCTTAAACTGGGCACAAAGCTGTGTTGCCGTGTCTACAGAAAGGCTTTTCAGTCCATTTAGTGCATCATATTTGATGACTAAATTCAGTTACAGTGCTGATAATCTGCTTGACTTTGTAGTTGTCATGGTCCTGGAGGCTTATACTGGGTACAATGAATCACTGGAAATACTGCAAACTATTGAATTCACCTGTATCAGAACATGAAATGTTACTCTCTGTAATTTGTAACTTTTCAGAAAGTGTCTGAAGTGCTGTTCATATATTAGTGTACTCAGTTTTTCTATTTTTTTATTTTTGTTTTTTTTATATTACATATAAAAAAAATATATATATTTTTTATATAAATACGCATGCAGCACATTAATGTCTGGGACATGACTGACACACATGAAAAGGCATGGCAGGTAGTTAGTTCATCTTCTCCAAAATACTGACAAATAGCAAGCAGTCACTTCATCTTTGTATCTGTTTATATAGCTCAGTTGCACTTTTTGTACTATTTATTGTTTTTATATATATATATATATATATATATACACACACACACACATACATACATACACACACACACATTACCAGTCAAACGTTTGGACATACCTTCTCAAGCAATGGCTTTTCTTAGTCTTTAATTTTTTTATTTTCTACATTGTAGGTTAAAACAGGAGACATTCACAGTATGAATGAACACATATGGAATTATGCAGTAAACAAGTAACGAGGTGCTTGCTTTCTTCATAATTTTTATGTGTCCCTTCATAGTCTGAAGGTCATTTGAATTCATTTACAGAAATTTAGGAAATAAGAAAAAGATAACCATAGAATGAGAAGGTGTCCAAACTTGAGTGACTTTTGTATTTTCTTTTGTAACTGTAAAAGTGGAGCCACATTGTCTCGTCTCACTGTGTAGCAGAGGTGACCGAGTTTGAGTCCACAATGCAAACTTGATATGCAAAGCCTCTTTAAGCAGCAGGAAAATAAGCATACATTTGTGATTAAAATAAATATAATCAGTGATCTTGTGGTCATATATTACACATGCTTCTAGTCATATCACTATGAACCAAAGAGACAGTCATTCAGGTATTGAATGTAATGATGGCATTGAAGTACCGACTATATAAATATTGTATTGTAACACAATCCTGCCACCAGGACTACGATGCCATCATCAAGCTGGTGGAGACTCTCAGCAACCTCCCCGCCTGTGTGGTGACGGCGCAGCAGATAATAAAATTCCACTATGTGTTTGCACTGAACAGGTACCCCAGTGTTTGTGATCTGCCTGATCTGTAGGTGAATGAACAGCTGCATTATACAGGCAGAATGTTCTGTTGTGGTTGCAGGAGGAACCGCCATGGTGATCGGGAGAAGGCGCTCTCACTCATTTTGCCCATTGTGGAGTCTGGAGAGAGAGTGGCATCAGATGTCTACTGCCTCTGTGGGCGCATCTACAAGGACATGTTCATCAGCTCCGGCTTCACTGATGCCCACAGTCGAGACCAGGCCTGCTGCTGGTGAGACACTTGCCATTCAGAATTTTACAAATCAGAGCTGTTCACACCAGTCTGGCAAGCCATGAATAGTAATTTGTTAACCTCTCATGAGACTCTTATTGAGTATTGGGTAATGTACTACCAATCAAAAGAGTGGTACAAAAAGGAATTATTCGTTTTCTGTTGCTGTGACTGATGTCTGTCAACTGAGTCCTTTTTTGAGGACCTTTTACATACGGAACGCTGCACTCTGAATGGGATGCACGGCTATGGGAATTGCTATGGGATGAGCAGCTGAAGAGTCTAGCGCTACACTCAGCAGAATGGCCACACCTACAAGCATCTGGTTAAATTATTTATTTATTTATTGTTTTTTAAATCATTCCGATATTTTTTTTCTTTATTTAATCCATGAGTATAAATGGGTGCTTTTGTGTTAAAAACATAGTCACATAGTGTGTGTCCTCCTTTTAACCTTTTTTAACCTGTTTGTTCACCAATGCCTGTGCCACAATGCTACATAGAAATTTAAATTTTCATTTACAGCATTTATCAGACGCCCTTATCCAGAGCGACATTACAATCAGTAGTTACAGGGACAGTCCCCCTGGAGCAATTTAGGTTTACGTGTCTTGCTCAGATAGTACAGGTAGACACAATGGTAGTAAGTGGGATTTGAACCTGGGTCTTCTGGTTCATAGGCGAGTGTGTTACCCACTAGGCTACTACCACTCCACCATGTGTGTGGAGTTTACAGTGTGTGTGTTGCATATTCATGAACTACTCCCTGTAAATACAGTAGGACTAATTACTGTGTGCGTAGGTACAGTCGAGCATTTGAGACGGAGCCCACGCTGCATTCCGGGATTAACTGCATAGTCCTCCTGATGTCTGCAGGCCATGAATTTGACACATCCATGGAGCTGCGAAGGAATGGTGCGTAACGTGTGCCAATTTATGAGGAGGTGGTGGGAAATACATGTGGAAACACAGCCACTGCACGCTACCATACATCATTGTCAGTGGTGGACTAAGTACACAAACCATGAGTTAGCCAGGGTAAAATTTTACTCCGGTAAAAGTCTTCCATTTAAACTTCTACTTGAGTAAAAATACAAAAGTATTTATGTACAAGTACAGTGTACACTTATTGTGACTAATGTCTTTTGGGGCAGTGGTGGCCTAGCAGGGGCAGTGGTGGCCTAGTGGTTAAGGAAGCGGCCCCGTAATCAGAAGCTTGCCGGTTCGAATCCCGATCTGCCAAGGTACCACTGAGGTGCCACTGAGCAAAGCACCGTCCCCACACACTGCTCCCCGGGCACCTGTCATGGCTGCCCACTGCTCACTCAGGGTGATGGGTTAAATGCAGAGGACAAATTTCACTGTCTGCACCGTGTGCTGTGCGGCTGTGTGTCACAAGTGACAATCACTTCACTTCATTTTATAGGCCTGATTTGTGAAGCCCTGATTGGTTATTGATTAGCTGCTATTTGTTTGTGTGGCCAGGTGTAACACTAAGCAGCCTGCTAGGAAGGAAAGGGAGTTTAGAGCGGATGCAGGATTATTGGGATGTTGGCTTCTACCTGGGAGCGAATCTCCTGAACCGTGAGCCCAAGAAGGTCATTGATGCTTCTGAGAAACTCTACAGACTCAAAGCACCTGTCTGGTAGGTTTATTATTGCCATTAGAATATTAATTCATGTCTTTTGGAACAGTCTATGACCCTGTGGTTTCAACACCTTGTGATGCTCTCATCATAGACCATGTAATAAGGCAGAATGGTGCTGCAAAAATCTGTTATGAAATATATTATTTAAAAAGATGTATATTGCCATCTGTATTACTTTGTTAGGTATTTGGCGTCAATTGTGGAGACATACATCCTGTACAAGAAATTTGTCAAACCACCAGAACTTAAGCATCCAAAACAGGAGACCGTGGATTTCTGGATGGAGCTGATGATGCAGACGTGTAAACCCACAGTGTCCACAGCCCGCTGCCCAGTAAGACCAGACAAACTCTTACAGGACTGCTGTAAATTAGTACGTTGTGTTTGGCGTCCATGTGGTTCAGCTGACCTGCTGATCTCATCTTCTAATTTTAATATTGATTAGGAATGGTCACGTGTTCCCATTTTAGAGAGGTTTCCTAGCCAATCTAATACTCCCTCTTTTCCAGGTTCTCATTTTGGAGCCCAGTAAAGTTTTCCAACCTGCCATTGTCAGTGTGAAAGAAGAAAATGAGAGCTGCACTGTGCAGCTGAGGCATGTCACACCTCTGGAGGTACAAACCCAAAACATCTGGAATGTAGTACAACATTAGTAGGTCCATAGTACAACATTAAAGGTCCCCAATTATGAAAATTTGACTTTGTGAGGTTATTTAACATAATACGAGTTGACCTAGCCTGTCTGTGGTCCTGCAGTGGCTAGAAATGGCGATATGTATAAAGAGTGCTTTGGTCATTCTGCTTTGATGGTCAGAGAGCAGCGGCTCAGACGTTCTGGAATTTGTCCCCTTATGTAATCATAAGAGGTCAGGAAAGGCTGCCTCAGCTTTCTCATGCTTTTTCCACCCAGAGAAGAAAGGAACTCCACCGACCACCGTGGCTTGAAAACGTGTGAAGCATTGCAGTTGCTCTGTGATTGGATATGAAAATGAGCACAAATGTTTGTTTGTTTTTCAGTCATGCGAGACTCTGAAGAACCAGTAATGTAAAATGTATTTTTTTTTCTGGAAAAACGCCAGAACTAATTCCTCTCTGTGCCAAACATTGTGGTTGGTGAATGGTGTTCATGATCATTTCCCTGAATGCCCCCTGAACTTCTGTAGGCCGCTCTATAGGGAAATCTCTTAGTGGAACTGAATAAAAGTGGCTGTAATTCTGCACCAAGGCTGAATTTCGTAAAGAGACTTCAGATACAGTATAAGTGGACACTATGACTGATATAAAAGCAAAAAAAAAAAGTCATAATAGGGGACCTTTTAAAGCATAGTTCATTCAGTTACCAAGGAAGTAGCTATTTGGGGATGTTGGTTTCATCACATTTAGTTTGTCAAACAGCAATGTGTAACGTAAGTTGAGATCTTGTTGTTCTCTGCTCTGTGAGAAACTCATGGATATTTTCTGCCTTGCAAGTTTATGGGCTGAAAGTTAAGAGTGCTGATATCTCATAGAACTAGCAGTATTACCACATCCATGTCATTCTGCCCCTTTTTTACCCTGCTTTACCGATCACAATGTAGTGTGACAACCATCTGCTGACTGGGTGACGTTGTTCATTCACTTGTTCGTCATCATTCATGGAGATTCACCTGAAATCTATGGGGAAATTTCAGAATGCCAAAAGTGGCATTTAAAAATGTGCAGTAAACAGGGGTGTAACAGTCAGTGGTGGACGAAGTAAAAGTAAAAATTCTGTGATTTTTAATATGGTTCTAATGTTCTATTAGTAGTTTTGTAAGATGGCTCTTGCTTGATCAGCTGATTTTAGGTGAAAAGACTGTCACTTTTGTTAAAAAAATCAAATAGATAATTATTATAGAATTTTATTATATTGCTTAAAAAACAATGTTTTGGATAATTAATATTGTATCTAGAAAGAAAATAGACTCAACTGCTCCAGCAGGCCATGAGAAGAATATGCATTACAAAGGCTTTGTTGTCTTGCTTCTCTATGTGCCGCACCTAGATTCTGACCTACTGAGATTAAATTCCCGAAGCTCTCAGATGTGATCTTGGGGACCCTCTGTCCAGCACAGTTCCTGTTTTTTTTTTATCTAACGTGCAATAAACTAACTGAGCCACACATTTTAAACGCATATGAATAATTTATGCCTGTAACATAAGACCTATTATGGGGATCATGGATATTGTCCTGCAGAGACAAAAGATCTTTCACGTGTGACTGCAGTAACTCTTACTCTGTTTCTTCACCCATCTCCCATCTTCACAGAAAGGCCTCAACGAGTGGACTTTCCAGGCTTCTGAAATCAGAGGTGTGAGGTATGTGAACAAGAAATGTTCAGAAGGTCTTGGACCTTAGTGACTGTATTCTACTGGGAGCAGTGTGCTGTCACCAGCTCAGCAGGGCTGTTTCCTTTTCCATATTTGTCCTTCAACCTCCAGCAAGTTTGCTTCTCTTGTTGCGTAAACAGCATCGGTCAACAGCATACCCTGTGGCTGAAGCATGGGCTGTTGTCATCCAATAAACAGAGTGAATGTATTAGTTGCCTGTCTTTGCTCAAAGAAGCTAGAAACAAGGGTTGCAAGGTAAATGTAGTTGCACATAGTGCCATGTGCAATTGAACAAAATTGACTCAATGAAGTTCAAATTAATTTAAATGAATTTTAAATCATAATTTATCTGTAAGTGATTTGCATTTTTGTAATTTAACCTAATAATGAGTCAAATGAATTTGTTAGATAATGGACAGCCATTTTAGTTTGTTTAAAGATATAGAACAAGGTCTCGGAATTCTGATATCACCTCTATTATTAAGGCATAAAAGCTTTGGCATCATGTTGTCATTCTGTCCTAGTAGAAACTAGGTGAGTGAGAGGGAGGGGGGTTCTCACATGATTAATTTCTGGAAGCAAAAATATTCATTTAAAAATTTGACTAACATATTTTATTTACAATTTTCTTCTTGTGGACATTAAATAAATAAATAAATCTTCACACATGACCACTATGTTAAAGTTAAATTCTTCATTGTGCAGCGTAGCTGAATGTTTAATAAATGCTGATTTGTTATTGTAGCAGGGAAATTGAAAAATGTATCAACATGAAATTTGTACACAAATAACAAATTGTTCAGAGAATATATCTGTTCTTACAAGTACAACCACTGGAAAATGGGGTTACAAACACAGCCTGAGACATCTTTTTTTTTTCTTTTGAAAAGTTCAGTGTTTCTGTCATTTGTGCTTATATGTAGCATCTGCATGAACATTGGCTAAGCTGCATTTTGCGTCCGAAGCCTCATAAACTTTCCCTTGTCCGCTGCAGTGTCTCCAAGTTTGATGAACGAAGCTGCTTCCTGTATGTCCGCTACAACTCTGATGACTTCCAGCTGTGCTTTCCCAGTGATGCTCACTGCAAAGGGTGGGTGCAGCGGCACCCATCTCTGGTGCTTTTGTGCTTTTTGGGAAATATCTATAAAGCACTGCTCAAGCAGTCACATGACCACATGAGGGATTATTTTCACTTTGTCTATCCAAGAAAGCCTTGAAGCAAATTCTTTAAATTGGTTCAAATTGGAACACAAATATGAGTTTAGTGGTGTATAGAAGTGTGCAGTAGTGAAACTGACTTAAAAGGTTTCAGGACTGAAATTGGACCTAAAAGTTTAAAACACACAATCATTATCAAAAAGAAAAGGTGTCAAATCTCATTTAATTAAATTTGTGGAAAACTTAATATGTAGACATGTTGATGTCTCTCTTCCAACTGTGAATAATCTTCAACAAGCAAAAGTCCACAGAGGGAGAGCAATATTGTGTTGCTCTGCAGAGGACAGGAGAACAGTCTTTTTCTCTACACACATCATGTCATTAAAATTAGGTTTTTATAAGGTTTCCCCTTTTCATTTTGGTCAGTGCCCGTTAGCTCCAAAAAGAATGGTAATGGTAAGCAGAGATCCTGATATCTCATGTAATGACAGTGATTAAAAGATAATATATTTTATTAAAAATCAAGATGGTGTGTGTGTGTGTGTGTAGTATGTATGTATGTATGTATGTATATATATGTGTGTTTAGGGCAGTTGACTCTATGGTTCTATAACATTTGGAGTAATCTGATGTTCATCTTCCAGGTTCTGTGAGCTGGTCAACTCCTTCCTGCACCTGGAGGTCAGTGCAGTGGACTATTCCAGACCTCTGACTGGAGGGGTGTTGGAGGTGAATTTTACAGCTCAGCATTTACAACAATGTCTTTCTGATCATTGTTCTGGTCTGGTATTACTATCTTAACTTTTTGTAAAGTTCATTATGCAAGCTTCATGTCAAATGTAGACAACTGAACAGCCCGGTTAAGTAGCTGTGCTTGGAGTGAAAGTTAAGAGTCGCTGATGTAAGTTGAAGATGTTTCTAAATCTTCAACCCCATCAAAGTGGTTAAAGTCTTCAGGCTGTTGTCTATCAGCTTGTGCTTCCTGTTGTGTCATTTACTGGAACTTGTTTTGCTCATGAAGCTGTTTACTTTCTTCTGTGAACTCTTATTCTGCTGGCAGTAACAAAAAAAGAAAAGACACCATGTTTTAAGGACTGCTTTTCTCTCCCTTTTTTCCAGTATGTCTATGAAAGCATTGAAAATGGAGAGAAGGTGATTCTGGGTAGGGGGACATATGGAGTCGTGTATGCAGGCAGAGACTTGAGCAACCAAGTACGAATTGCAATTAAAGAAATCCCAGAAAAGGACAGCACGTAAGGCAATTTAACCTTTTTCCCATTTAACATTTCTGTCATTTCATGTCCATAAACTTTATTTGAACATAGCACAAGGCTGGGCACAAGACATAATTTATGCCTAATTATTAAAATGTCGGCTGCCTCTTAATTAGAAATATATATTGAATATACTTACTTGTTGACAAGAGTGTATTGCCCAGCCCTCTTTTTTTATTTTTTAAGCCACATTTTTTCCCATATGTCCACTGAATTATGAATACAAACTTCTAATTAATTTGAAGGCTTACTAATAATTTTACGGTCCATTTATATATTGCTTCCTCTACTGAGGATTGTTTTGCAGTCTCATGGCATGTCAGTGACGGTCTTCTGTTTTTGGTGCTCCTTCCCTCCCTCTTTATCATGTGTGTGAATTGCAGATACTCCCAGCCGCTGCATGAAGAGATAGCCCTGCACAAACGGCTGAAGCACAGGAATATAGTGCAATACCTGGGCTCAGTCAGCGAAGGAGGCTTCATCAAAATATTCATGGAGGAGGTGCCTGGAGGTACACGCCTCTTATAAGCTTTTGTCCATTGACTCACTCCACAATTTTGTTTATTCATGTCTGGGAAATTTCATAGACAGGTTGTGGCCTTTTTATGATGTCATTAAAATTCTGACAAGTGAAAGCTGGTTGCGACACTGACATCCATATATGGTTGACAGGAAAGGGTCCGTGACTGAGCTTGTGAAGGAGGGGAGGAGGGTGGGGGCGTGTCTGTGGCAGGAAGAGCTCCAGGAAGCCCTGGTTGGATACTGCTCCAGATTGAGCAATGCTGGAGAATCACTGAGATGATGCAACTGAAAAACACCTCCCCTGACTGGTTATTTTTGTGAACCCTGTTCCTGTTTGTTTGGTAGGAAGTCTTTCCTCCCTCTTGCGGTCAAAGTGGGGACCTCTGAAGGATAACGAGGCTACAATCATTTTCTATACAAAACAGATCCTTGAGGGTCTCAAGTATCTTCATGACAACCAGATAGTCCACAGGGACATTAAGGTAAATCACGTCTGTAAACCTAGAGGTATGACAATTCTGTCGTGGCCAAAAGTTTTGAGAGTGACATTAATACAGTTTTTTACCAAGTTTGCTGCTTCTGTGTTTTTAGATCTTTTTGTCAGTTGTTTCTGTGGTGTATTGAAGTATAATTGTATAAGTTTTAAAGGCTTTTATTGCCAATTACATCATGTTTTTGCAGAGTCAATAATTGGAATGTTTGCCCTTTTTCCTTTTCTTTTAAGACCTCTTAAATTCACAAAAATGACAGCGGTCCAATCCCTGTCATTTTTGGAGAAAATCAGTCTGTTCTTGATGTTTTCTTGGAGAGAAGTGGCTTCTTTGCTGGCCTTCTTGACACCAGGCCATCCTCCACCTCACTGTATGTGCGCAGATGCCCTCACACCTGCCTGCTGCCATTGCAATCTCGCAATTTTTAGGAGATGGTCCTGGTACTTGCTGGACTTTCTTGGGCACCATGAAGCCTTATTCACACTTGAATTTCAATCCATGAAATTTTTGATCTGCACCTAAATCAACCATTTATCGATGTCAGTAGCAGCAATATCCTTGACTGTGAAGCCCTTTTTATGTAACGCAATAATGACTGCACGTGTTTCCTTGCAGTATTTCATTTCAAGCATCACCATCTTTTTAAAGCATCCAGTCTGCTATTCTAACTCAATCAGCAGGACAGAATGATCTCCAGCCTTGTTATCCTCAACACTTTCACTTGTGTTAACAAGAGGATCACTGAAATGATCTCAGCCGGTCTCAATAGGTTAATTAAGTTAATTTTCATGGCCAAGAGGGACTTTGCAATTCATCTGATCACTCTTCATAAAAATGGAAGCAGCAAACTTTGTGAAAATCATTATTTGTGTCATTCTCAATGAAATCTCTAAAATACATAACGTTACACTGTAATGTAATGTAGGAGTAGGATTCTGTAGTAAAGAAATACTTGTTTTCCTTCCTGCAGGGAGATAATGTTCTCATAAATACATACAGTGGTGTCCTGAAAATCTCAGATTTTGGCACTTCCAAACGTCTCGCTGGGATTAATCCATGTACTGAGACATTTACTGGTGAGCAGTATACATTTTTTTTTTGTGTGCGCGTGTGTGCGCGTGTGTGCGCGTGTGTGCGCGTGTGTGTGTGAGAGAGAGTGGCTCAGCAGTTCATATTGCATTGTGTTTTGGTAGGTACACTGCAGTACATGGCACCCGAGATTATCGACAAGGGTCCTCGTGGTTACGGGAAGCCTGCAGACATCTGGTCACTGGGTTGCACCATTATTGAGATGGCAACTGGGAAGACTCCTTTCTATGAGCTGGGCAGCCCACAGGCGGCCATGTTTAAGGTGCCGTGCAATCTTACACAATTTAAGGAACTTGAAGTATCTGTGTTGGGGTATATGTTTTATAAAACTGTGAGTTAATAATAAGTATAACATTTACATTTTACATTTAAGGCCCTCTAGAGCAACTTAGGGTTAAATGTCTTGCTCATGGACACTATAGTAGTAAGTGGGGTTTGAACCTGGTTTCATAGGCGAGTGTGTTACCCACAAGGCTACTACCGCTCCATATAACATATTCAAGTGCATCTAACCAAAACGCTTGTATTTATAATTATTTTATATGTATATATTTATATAATTAACTTTTTATGAGTACTCAACCGTGTGTTTATGGTATGTGTTGATTACCTGTGCTTTTTAATGCACCACAGTAGTGAGAGATAAGTCCACTACCTGTGTGACAACAACCAAGTTCCTGTGGTTCTTGTGTGGTGAAGTTGATTATCTGTGGTAAACGTCCACCTTGACACCATTGTCACTGCTCCAGGTGGGCATGTTCAAAATCCACCCTGAAGTGCCACAGAGCATGTCAGCGGAGGCCAAAGGCTTCATCATGAGATGCTTTGAACCAGACCCAGACCGTAGAGCCACCGCCTCGGAGCTGCTGAGGAGCTCCTTCCTCAAGCTCGCCAATCGCAAGAGGAACAGACCCAGCTCTTCCCAAAAAGAGATTTCAGGTCCGTTTAAGACCAGTCTTAATCACCAGTCATCTGTGATGTGTCCATCCCTTAAAGTATGTGTAATGAAACCATATATTCATTCACATTTATTTGAATTTGACTGGAATGAATTTATTGAACTTGTAAACTGATGGTAGGTACACTTAGTTCCTTTTGTAAAAAGGTTTAGCCAAAATTGGCAAATTCTTTTTAAATGTTTTTACATGCTAATATTTTTTGGATAGATTTTTCATCAGAATGCCTAAATACACAGAATGGGGGGAAAAAAATTATTTGACCCATTAGCATTTTTGTCTGTAAGGGGATTTCTAAACGGGCTATTCGGCCACCTTCTTTTTACGGGGCCGCTTCCTTAACCACTAGGCCACCACTGCCCCCGGTCAGAGCTGGTAAAACCTGAACTTGCTCAAAGTGTCATCTCCGATGACTTTGTCGGAAGATAGATCATACAGACAGGGTGTGATGAATTATGTACAGCGTATAGATCTTTTTTGCATTTGTCAACTTTATTTAGAATGGTGCAGCTTGTGAACAAAATTCTTCTATTAGGCATATTGGTGACAGTAAGGACAGAACTGAGCTGTCTTGTATTAGACCACAATTGACTTGTGCATTGTAGAATAGATTAAGGCGAAGTTAGTATGCGAATGCATTCTGTTTATTACTCTCTGTTGTGATGCAGCCGACTACCAGAGGAGCATGTCAGTTCCTATCATAGTGCAAGTAGAGGGTGCCGACACCGAGACTGTGGACCTCTCCTGCTCTTTGGACCTGCGCCATGTAAGGACTGACCTGTCTGAGAGCCCAACTAACACAGCAACGTTCCTCTCGTAAGTCGCTCCCCTTCTACCAGAGCAGTGTTCGCATGTCACATGAAATCAACAGGACCCTGGAGAGGAAGAACTAACTGTTGAACTAACCCCCGTTGTTTTGATGTGTAATTTTTCCTGACCTCACCCAGAGGGTCAGTTTTAATTATGTTTAAAGTTAAGGATGAAATATGAATTACTGATCTCATTACACAATTTCCTAAATTTCATTCCTGTCAATACTTCACGGACCTTGATGAACACTTTAATTCAAGAACTTTTGAATATTTGTGAGCACGCCCTATGAGCTACATCTTTTGTAGTGCTTTGGAAAAATATGTCCCTCTGTCAGTAATATTTCTTTTTGCAATTCACTCAATTATCAGAAAATAAGTTATGGTGTTGTTTTCTTATATTAAATGACAATAAATGAAGCTCCACCAAACATGGGCCATTCTTATTTGTAAACATGCATTGGATACAAGTCCTATAGATTACAAAAAGCTATTATTCCAGGAGGACAACTGAGCACATATATATTATTTTATTATTATTTTTATATATTTTTCTCAGATCTTGATATTTCTAGTGTTTGTGTGTATAGTCTGAAGTGTATCATGTGGTGTTGGTGTGTATTAAGGCTTCCTGAGGAGACGACGGGGGACCTGAGTAGCCCAGCTGTGTCAGGAGAACACCTGGGCTTGTTCCTGTTGAGGAAGGACAGTGAGAGGAGGGCCACCCTGCACCGAGTCCTCACAGAGTATATCACTAACGTGGTGCACGACATACAGGACATTCTGCCCCAGGTACACTAATCTATGTCTTTGTCTGTAAGACTTGCATAATATCTGATCTTTTGTTTCATAACAGTTCTTGATTGCAGCGTTATTGATCACTGAAAGTGCATCAGATGTGCAATTTTGTTCTTGTCTGTCTGCAATCTGCACTGACCTGTGGTGTAAACCTCAACTTTTTTGGTGGTATGATTATATTGCAGTTCAGATTGGTTGGCTTCAGAAATGCTATTTAGTGGTGTTCTTTGTCACTGGAAACAGTGTTTTCTTGCTTTTTAGTTTTAACACACCAGCATTTTTAGTACTAAAAACATGGGCAAATGTTTATACCATTGTCAGTGTTTCTAGATATTTTTCTACAGTTTTTATCAATCATGTCATGGTGAAATCTTGATTGGAAATGTTTTGTTGTATTAGCTTTCCCCCTTCCAAATTGTTTTCCATTTATTTTCCACCTGAAGTCTGAGGATCCACCTCTCGCCCCAGAGCATATTGCAGAGCTCATAGGCTGCCTGAAAGAGAATATTCGGTCCCCAGACCGGAAGCACCTGACCAACAGTCTCCTAAAGCTGCGCTGCAGCCTGCTTGCAGCTGCAGTACCTCTCGGCAGCCTGCAGGTGGTGCTCTTCAGCTTCCAGGATGCAGTATGTATCAGCAATCCTCCACATGCTACTGTATCCACAGAAATATGAAAGCTAAAATATAATACTCCATTTAAGCATGTTCTGTATTTGTTTGTGTCTCTGTGGTAGGTGAAGAAGGTGCTACGGCAGCAGCAGGTTAAACCTCACTGGATGTTTGCGTTGGATAACCTGTTGAGGAAGGCTGTGCAGGAGGCAATTACCATTTTACTCCCAGGTCTGTTAACAGTCCAGCTATTTTCCCCTACAGACTGACCGACTAAAAAATTCTCCTGATTTGTAACATCTGGTGTCGTCACATTGTAGACAAAAATAATAACTGAACAGTAGGTCTTTACTGGAGCAATCCAGGCTGGACTTTAAACCCTGAGTCCAATATGTGACCTAAGTGCATCAGTCTATGATCTTCTTCCCTTCATCAGAGCTGAAACTACAGCTTCAGTCCTCCTTTGAGGCAGAGGAGTCTTCCACAGAACCTGAGGAGCCACAGGAGGGACCTGAGACACGCACTCTGACCATCCAAAAGGAAGTTCACTCTCCGCCGGGGAATGGTGTCAGCGCCTGCCTGCTGAGGGCGCTGCAGTCCAACTGCTCCCCACTGGCTAGAGAGCTCTTCCAGCTACGACTGGAAACCACCAGGTGATCACATACTGCACACATATGTCATGAAGATTCCTTACAGAAGCATTCAAAAGAAAAGGTATATTAAAAATCTTTAATTAATTTAGTACACATTATTAAACAGATTATTTTATTGTGGTTATTTATCATATATATTTGGTGCACATGAAATGTGTATTTTATTTATGTTTCAAGAGTCACACTCAGTTATACAAATATTGCCCAAATGAGTGGTAGTTCATAAAAAAATCTCTAACTGTACAGAACAGAACACTAAAATAGTTTCTAGAACATGGTGTTACACAATCTTTATAGCCATACACTGGAAAAACCTTTTACATAGGAATGTTGTATTTGCCCAATTCCTGAAGTGTGTGTGTGTGTGTGTGTGTAAGACTGCTGACTCAGCTAAGCGAGGTGGAGCAGGAGTACCAACAGCTGCTCCGAGGCTCCCTTCAGAGGAGGCAGCATCAGATCCAGGAGGTCAGGACTGCATCAGACCCCACAGGTTTATACCCTGTTTTGTCATATTTTATGTGCTTTCAGGCATTGTCTGACTACAATACAGTTGCCAGCTGAGACTAAAGTGTGTAAAAATCTGACCTAAATCTTACCTTAATTTTAATGAGTGAAGGTCATTGTTATTTTAAAGAATGATAAGCACACAGCTAAATGTTACACAGTGAAATGTGTCCTCTGCTTTTAACCCATCACCCTTAGTGAGCAGTGGGCAGCCATGACACGCGCCTGGGGAGCAGTGTGTGGTTACGGTACTTTGCTCAGTAGTGCCTTAGTGGCTCGGCATTCGGCAACCTTCCAATTACAGGTCCACTTCCATAACCACCACTGCCACCATTACAAATGAAGTGCCTGGAAAGTGATTCATAGTTCAATAAAAAAAAAAATATTCCAGTAATTACTTCCTGTAGGAATCATGACACAGGATTATTATGAATCCATGGCTGAGGCATGTTTGGGTTGTGTTGGGGTGTGAGGCTTTGTTGCTCAGGCTGCAGCACTTTCGAAGTGGATCAGAGAGTAGCTGTTACGTTTCCTTGAATGGGATGGAAAATATGCCTCAACCTTACTTTCTAGAAACGATTACTAATGAGATTGCCTTCAAAAAGGATATCTTATCAAACTGAGACAAATAATTGTCGACTGTTTAGTGACCAAAACGTTTCTCCTGTCTCTCACAGAACATCTGAGTCACATTGCAGAGAGCTCAGCACTGGTCTGCTGGTTAAAGGCAATCCGAGTGGACACGGACACAATAGAAAAGGTAAGTAGGACAATGATTCCATTATGGTCCAGACTACAAAACGTCCCAGGCCACTGTAGTCTTAGCATTCCAGCATTTTTAGTTGGACACAATTTTGAGATTCATTGGCAGCCTCATGTATTCAGACAATGAAATAGCCAACCAGAATCAGTTGTTCTTTGTTTCTTAAGCACTTTGTCTTTTGCCTGTTTTCCAGCTTGTTTACCATAGGTTCACTCTGGACAGCCTGCTCCACATTGCCTCTAGGGATGACCTGCGGTACTGCAGCATAAAGTAAGCATCATACCATAAATACCTAAATTATTTCAGTTGTTCTATGAACTCATATCTGTAATTATGTGTTCTTATATGTCTCCCAGAGGGGGCATGGTGTGTCGTATCTGGGCAGCCATCGCCAAACAGAAACGGTCTCCTCTCAGTACTGTCAACGAGGACTGTGAAGACACGGTCCTATAAAGACATCATGATTGAGAACAGGCTGGTCCTGTAGCCTTCATGTGTTTTGTCTGAACTGCTTTTTACACAGGAAACTTATTTTTATGAATTTCGGAACCACAAAGCTCTACGTAATGCTATTGACTGTTTTTGCAAATAAATAGCAATAGACATATTAAATGATTTTTAAACATTTTTGAACAGATGTTTTGTGATTTGTTGAAATTGTGCCTTTTAAAGCAATTGTATGTATTTTGTATGAGCGAAGCCTGATGTGTTTGTTCATGACTTCTCTGTTTTACAGAGAAGATACTTTATCAGATTATATTGCACATAAATTAACATTTCTATACATTAGAAGTATACTTTACATTGTACTGACAAAGGATTTGACGTAGGTTTAATGTATTCTGTTACAGTGATGCCAAGTTATGTATATATAAACTGCCATGTAAAGTAATGTTGTGTGCTTTATGATTAAATTTGTAAACTGCTTACAAGATTTGTGGTTTTGGTAGTTGAATATGAAGTACAGTAAATTCTATATTTTTGGTCATTATTGGCTGAGCTTTCAAAGTAACAACTTTCTTTTTAAAATACTACTGTTTCCATTAGGAATGGTGACTCTAAATGTCATTAAATTAGATTTAAAAAAATGCATTGTGTCAAAATTAGACAGGTGCGAGTGGATCTTTCACATCCATATGCTGAATCGAAATAAATTTTCTAATTGTTTGCAGATTAATATTTGGAAAGACTAAATTCAGGACTTATTTTCTTTCATCCTGAGCACTCTTTTTCCACTCAAATCATTCATGATGAAAGCTCATCAATTAACACTCAACCACTAATAATGGATAACTGAAATAAAGCATGTTATTGAGATAAGAAGGTTTAAATCAGATCAGATGGATTTAGTTTATCCAGGACTGGAACAGACTGCTCTATATTATGAAAATGAAGTAAGAATTTGATCACAGAATAAGATAAGTTATTTCTTTCCAAAAAGCCTGATATTTCTGTTTAAAGAATGTGTGTAGTACAAATATAACAGGGCGTGGTTTGGGAATGGGTACATGTCAGTGGAAGAAATGAGGCACTGTATTTTGTTCGTGCTCTACTCACTTCCCAGTCTGTTTTCATATTGTTGACATTGCTATGGAAACGATTCTCTGAGTATCCTATGCAGGGTCTGCTTTCTATTTCCAACAGTGAAATAATTTCTCTGTAGTTTATATGATGTTATTTCTGCTAATTATATATTTTATGTGCAATTATTTTTTCACTATGGCACCTTAGTTTTGTCTATGCTGCTAATTTTCTGTTGCATGGAGCATGTTAAATGCACAATAACTTCCTGCAAGATCAATTCCTTTTTCCTGTGAATGCATTTCCGTCTTTGTGTATGTAATTCCTTAATATAAAGGAATGACACATAATGCACAACAGACATGTAAAGCACTCTGCTTCTTCTTGCACGTATCAACACCCACCATGTGATGGAGCAGCTCTGCAGGAGCAGGACTGTTTGAAATCTGACTCTGGCAGGGAGGTTTCTGTACTGGCAGATAAGAGTGTTTTGTGTGGCCTGTCCCTCTGTGTCCCTCCGCCTGCCGCCTGGCTGTGGAATGTAACCCTGCTGGCTTCCTGGCCTGCATTCCTCTCCACCACTCGCAGTCTCTGCATGCAAGGTGGGGATGATGTATCACATACTTCCATGGCTGGAGACAGAGTGAAGAGAGCGGTAGTTTAGTCATAAGACGGCAGTATCAACCTGAGAAAAAATAAACCAGCAGTGAACCTGCTGATCTGGATGTAATAGAGAACAAGAGGAAGAGGGATCAAATAAACATAACTGTGAGCATTTTGTGTGTCCCCTCAATTGTTTGTTTATAATCATTAAGTTATTGTTCCAAAGTTATGCAATATGGGTGCACAGCACACAAAGGAACAATGCCTGCACTGTTAGGTCCAAGGTAAATAGAAAGACTTCTGAACAGGCTGTAGTGCACGCATGCCAGACTTGCTCTGAAATAAACATTTTGCATCCAACTCCTGTTTTTTTTTTTTTTAAAGGTGTGTTAGCCAAGAGAGCAACCAACTGGTTGGTCCTGGTTCAATTGTGTCCTCGGGGGCAAAGTCCCTGTGAGTGGTGATAGAAAGTCAATTGGAATGAAATGTCTGCTGAAAAGAAATTAAATGAAAAGCAATGAACAAATGTAATTATTATTTCCACTAATATCATTGTTGTTGTTGTAGTTGCCAGCTTTCACTTCTAAAAATATGCTACACTGCTAGAATTTCCAGATTGGACAGCACCGGTGAATGACAACTCATCAGTCATGGTGGTTCGTTAGGGTCTGGATGCCGTCTGCCACTATTATCCTATCTAAAGGTTTTAAACAATTATTGTTGAGGCCTGTTTTAAACGCATATACAAGTGAATCCATCTTACTTTTCCATGTTCTACTGGTAGGAGGTGCACACTGTCTTTTCTGCCATCTGAAAATGCAAGTTCAAATTCATAACTTTTTTGGCTTCTGGGCATGTAATCTCACGATTAAGGTAGCCCTTTCATTACTTTCTACATGAGTCTACATGAGTTTCCATTGTGTCTCTGTCTCTCAGTTAGGATTATTGCTTCTGCGTGCTAAAACTTCCATTACTGCATCTAGACCTTAACAATGAAAACCTGAGAAGAGAGAACCACACATCATCACACCAGCATATTGATTTTGTGTGATGGCGAAGAGGCAATTTAAAGAAAATCATGAGCAGCAGAGCAGTTCTTGTTCTTGTTTGATATTCATTCAAATGGAATTTTCATGACCAGTTTGAACGTGTGCTGCTGAGCTGTCTGTCTCAGTACAGCACATCTGACAGCTGATCTAAGTCCTGTTATTTTCTCCATTTGTCAGACCTGTGTGCAGGAAGGGACTGGATTTAATCCATTGAGAAGGACATAATAAGGACCCTGTTTAGAGGCTTTGCCTGTAGGGTGTCCCTTTAGGAGGCCCAGCACCTCAGGGATTAGTTCATCTCCGGTGGGGGGAGACACTGCCCCACTCAGTAAAAAAGACCACCCCCCTGCTAAAGACTAAACCACCGGGGCAGAAAGAAGGAGAGTAAAGAGAGTAATTTAAACGTGATTTTTTCTGCAGTTATATGTATACACATCTTGTTTCTTTATATAATATAAAACTCACTGGTGTACAGTCTCAGGACTGTGACCTGGGCAGTTTCATTTTTGTCCCAGTTAAACAGAGTGACTGGCAAAGACAGGAGCTTAACCTCCCCTCTGGCCAGAAATGCGCACCGTAGCATAAGAGTGTGTTTGTTTGTATACTGCATCGCGCAACCACAGCACGCTTTTGAGGGAATGAATGATGGCCTCTGCATCGCTTGACTTTGTTTATATTGTCCTTGTGTCAGAGCTCATTGGTCCAAGAGCAACAGTAGCTTGGTGAGCAGCCAATAGCCAGGATGCATGAACGATAACAGGATGCTTCCTGATTGGCTTTGTGAATCAGTGCATGTTGATGTAACCGCCACGGGGGCCACATGCTGCCATAGAGGGGTGTAGAAACAGTGACATAAGCATGCATGGAATTCTGGGATAGAATAGGTTGTGAAAGAAACAGACTATCTTCTCTGTGGTCATTCTCTGCATGCTTTGTGAATGTGGATCATTGTGTGCAAATGTGTGTGTGTGTCTGTGTTTTGGAGAGACAGAGATCAAGCAACCATATGCAATGAAGAAACACCTGACCTTTTCACCCAAATTCACCTTAACCTGCTGTGCTTTTCTCTCTCACTCTCTTTATATTTCTCTCTCCACACCCATGAGTACCTGTGTACATCTGAAGAAGTCTGTCCAATTCCATCTACTTCAAATATCCAGAGCAAAGGTACATGCAGATGAGTCCTGGAAGTTCCTCTCCCAACTGGAAGATAAATGGAATGCAAAGAGACCAGAGGTTGAACGGGAGGGTGCCACATTCATCCATTCTTTTCCTCTCACTCCCTCGCCCTCTTTATCTTCTCTCTCCGTCTCTGACTTGTCATGGTAATGAGGAGGCCTGTGGGAGGACTGCACCATTGGGGGTTTGGAGGACACGGAGGGGCGTATCAGGGCATGGTGAGGCACTGGATGTCAAAGTTAGGGATGAACAGGAACTCATGACCACATTATCTGCAACATTGTAAAAACCATTCAACTGTATACAATTCCTATATAGTTTATGCATAAATCAAACAGTAAACAACAGTTTTATCCACATTAGAAACAATTTGAACCAAAATAAACTACAATCTTCAAACAACATTTTGTGTAGCCAGAAAAGACCTGTGATTCCCATCATTCCTATCTAATGCTAAGGGTGGTAGTGGCCAAGAGGGTAACACTCTCACCTATGAACCAGAAGACCCAGATTCAAATCCTACTTACTACCGTTGTGTCACTGAGCAAGACACTTAACCCTAAGTTGCTCCAGGGGGGGACTGTCCCTGTAACTACTAATTGTAAGTCGCTCTGGGTAAGGGCGTCTGATAAATGCATTAAATGTTATGCTGGTAGCCCAGAGGCAGTGTTACTGTACGTATGGACCTGCTATAGCTGATTGTTTGACCAAGTTTGGGTACTAATATACCAATAAAAGAAAGGCTGAGGTGCTTTAAGGTATACCCATGTGTCCAGACCTCAGTGTGTCCTAATCACAGTACCACACAGACAGATGAACATCATGCAAGACAAAAACTTTCCCTGGATTGTCTCAAGCTACCTTTCAAAATGAAAAGTGTGATTATACCATACTTGTCCTTGAAACAAGTTGTGAACATTTTGTAATATTACAGGGAGTTTCATTGCAGCTATATTCTCAGTTTAGTAATTTAATGAATCAGTGAGCCACATAAAAATAATTTTTGCTCATACAAAAACAGGTTTAACCTTAACCAAACATTAACTACCCATGTCAGTACTTTTAGTTCACAAGGTTAGTCCTTTCTTGGTTTTAATCAATGCATGCCATTTTTTAATCAATACCATGCATCCTGGGGGGAAATCTGAGTTTCATGTGAAGATGATGGAGCAATAGAAAGAAAAATTCCATCAGGATTCTGCACATACACATTGCTGGAACTATTCTAGGAATTTACATCATTATTTAATTACCGGGCCATGATTGACCTCTGCTATCAATAAGAGCTGACCCTCAGACAATGGACAGACTCCATGAACTGGCCCATGCTGAACCGGAGCCCTCCACAACCCTTAAAGACCTAGTTCAATCTAATGAAAGGCATGGGGGTTAATGTTACAAAGGGCAGCAAAAAATTGCTGAAAAGACTGGGTTGCTGAAATCAGTTTTCAAGAAATAGTCAAATTTTTAGGTCAGCGTTGTTTAAAATGCTGTTATATTATATTTGAAAATTGGTAACTGAATCTGGGTTTTAGACATTTGCTCATGCCATAGGTGTGTTTGACTAGTAATTTTTTTGTTGTTCCTCTGCTTTCTGTTATTGCATAATGACTCGCTTGATTGCCTCCTTGTGACATTTCTTTCGCTGACTGCCCGCCCCCAAGGGTAGCACACTGTGTAGCAGTGTGTGGATTCATGTTTTGGGGTGCCGTTCCTGTGAGAGTGAGTGAGGTGAGTGCGTTCTCCAAGATGCAAAGAGCAGCAGCTGCAGCCTCTAAATGAAGCCCTTTTTTGAGCCATGAGTGGATCATTGAAGGGAAAGACCCTCATCCTGCAAATCATCCTGCTAATTTGGGGGCTGCTAATGGAGATCCCCTTGGTTTCTTACTGCTTCCTCTACCCTACTTTTCAAAAGGCTTATTGTCATGTCTCAGCTCCTATGAAAGGATCTAATCTTGACAATGACGTTTTACTGATTGATCTTCATTCATGTTTTTTGTCAAACGTGCAGCTGATGCAGATTGTATTTTTTTTTGTATAATCCTGTTCACTGTTATCTCTGACACATCCTTTTATGGTTTATGATGCGGCTGTTGGCAGAGCAACTCCCATACCAGACTGCTGACGGGCTGTGTTACAGTCTGGTTTGAGAGTTGGTCTGCCAACTGCCGGAAGTCACTACAGAGATAGATGAAGGCAGCAGAGCACAACATGGGCATAGGTCTCCCTGCCACTGAAAACGTCGACCTCCCTGTGCAAGACAAGTCGCATCATGACATCCAGCAGCCTGCCAGCTGATCTCCTTGTTACTGTCTGGTATGCGATGCAGAAGTCTTAGAAGACTGAAGATACATTTTTTCCACCAGGCCATTTGACTCCTCAACAGAAACACCTAAATAGTCACATTGCAGTACTCACACACAGTACCTGACTGACTGTAACATGCATCGGCACTTTATAAAATGCTGTCATTGTACTTGCTGGTCAGTCTTGTCACTTTGCCCCATCTGCCGGTCCACCTCATTTACATGTAAACTGTTACATTTATTCATTCACATCTCACCTTTCTCTTGTAAACTTATGACTGCCTTTCTTCTTGTAAAAATGACAAGTTGTATATTTATATATTTAGAGCATTATATATTGGAAATTAGGTTGAGTGACTTGTTTTTTCTTGTCATTGAAATTTCATTTTAATGTTGGCCCTGTGTCAACTTGCATATGACAAATAAAAATGAATCTGAATCAAATTACATTTATTTCTTCTCTGGTTACACTGTAGCCTGTCTTAAAAAATGTCATAGAAACTTTGCATACAAACATTAAATCGTGGTTCATTATTTGGTGCTTATTTGTGTCTGTACTGAATAGTGAGGTAGGTTGAGAGCGGGACTGTGGACGGAACTGATGTTCCACACAAAGGCTCAAAGAGCACAAGAGCAAGTGGAGGCTTGTGGACAAAGTGTGTCGCTTTGTGGTTTGTTAAGCGGAGCATTGGTGGAAGGTACTTTGAAAACTTGTATTTTGTAAACTTTGAGATGAAATGGGGTATCTAACATAACTTTAGAGTGACTTTCATTTACAAAACCATTTTTTTTTGGCCATATTAAATTTCCCCTGTGTCTCTACGTCTACATTGTCACCAGCGCTTCAGTGTGCAGTAATCTTGTGCATCCAAACTTTGCATATTTCTTCAGTCCTCTAAGGGAAGAGTACCCCCCCTTACTTAAGCCTGAAATTCAAATTTTTGTCCAAAAATTAAATTCAGTGGACATGGTGAGACAGTACCACACATAACTATTTGTGGGGTGATGAAATGGAACATTTCTCCAGACTCTAATGAGACAGAATTAGATCTATTTTTATTCCTCTATAAATTCTCCTTGGAATGACAATTTGGCCTCGTATGGGGTGGGCACGTTAATTTGTAATTGGCTTTTCATTTCCAGAAAATGAATCGTCACGCTTTTTCTAGCCCATTAGCTCCAATTTATCACCACTCCCCCTCCAGTCTGTAGGAGTGAATTAAGAAAAAAAAACTTTAAGATGCACATGTGCTTTATTTTTGGACACCACACAATGACTTATCTTAATTTTATATGATAGAAATGTCCACATTTTAAATAAGATTTGTACCACTGCGTGTATATATATATATATATCATCATTGTCCTCCTCGTCCTCCTCTCCCCCATCCTTCTCCAACTCCCACTTTTTCCAGTTGCAGTGACAGGTGGCTTTTATAAGGATTTGTGCTAACACAGCTCAACAGCTGCACAAAGGAGTCCAACTGGGGTCTTTTTTTCTGGAGGGGGGTCATCTCTCAAGCGTGCCGCTTTGCCACCACCCTCCTTCCCCCCAACACACAAACACACCCCAATAACTGCCCCAACCCCTCCAACATAGCCCATTCCATGGCAGATGCTCTCTATTTCCTACAGGTGGTGAGTGGCGGAGCTATAAAAACATGGCACCTCTGTTCAGGCATAACTTTGAATAGCTGAATGCCTTTGTCAAGCCTTTTAAATAAGATGATATTTTAATCAAATGTTTTACGAAATAAAATCCATTGGATGAAACAGTTCCCACCAAATCTTCACTCTTATAAATTAGAAGGCAGAAACCGCCAAGAGTTTGTCTCTGTCAAGAGTTTTAATTGGACCAAGAATATCACCAGCTTTCAGGTCAAAGTGCAAGAGATTTACGGATGAAAGTGTTTGCACCCTCTCTTTCCCTAATCCCATTGGTCAGTGGAATCTCACAAGGCCCTGCAGTGAAATAAAATGAAATTCAGAGACCGCTCATTGCTACACCAAGCCAAAAGGATAAATTCTGGGAGCAGGTCTAAATTTGAACCACTTCATCTAATTCTACATATGGTCAATTGTAATTTTTTATTAAAGGAAGCTGAGAAAGTGCTTGAGCATGTATGAGTTACAAAAATATTAGAAAACTATAGCTTCATGCTGTACAAGGATTTATTTCAAGATATTTTACTGTATTATTGCTTTAGAAATGTATAAAAGCGGCAGCCTGAACGCTGGACGATACCAGTTTAAAAAAGGGGGGGACGACGCTGCCGCTCAACAAACATCGTGTATAGTTTGGTTTCATATGAATAAAAATCTTTGGCCCTACAAATACTCTATACGCTTCATACCACAGATACAACCTGGCTACGATTCGTGCCTGGGTTTGAAAGAAAAGAAAAAACTCTTCACCGTTGTAAAACAGCCCCGTGTGGAGGCCAAGCTGGGACCGTCCGTTCAATCAGAGTAACAGCAGCGGCAGCAGCAGCAGAACCGCAACTGCTGGACTGAGAGTATTGAGGTGCGGTTAGCGCTTCACAAGTTTCCTCGCCCCGGGCCCGTACCCCCACTCGTTACGGCGCGTCCTTGCCACTTTCCGCGCAAACATTCATTTTCCTTCACAGCGCGGTTCGACTGGAGGGAATAGGGGCGAGCTAGACTCCGGGTCCGACCGAACGAGAGAGAAGGGCGCGTTTTAATTCCTTTTGCTGCCGGAGGAATGATACAGCTGGAGAGGAGGGGGAGACGAGAAGCGCGGGGTTGAACGAGCAACATGGAAAGCGGAGGCATGGATTCTAACCTGGGAGGAAAAGCGCGACAGTCAACTCCGCGTAAGTCCCGTGTTTGTGTGTGTGTGTGTGTGTGTGTGTGTGTGTATGTGTGTGTGTTGGGGGGTGCTTTCGATACATTTCACCCCAATACTGAGTTAAAACCACCACGACTGTCTCATTAGATGCCGGGTTTCAGTGTTGCGACACGTTTTTGTCGCGGTTCAGCCCGCCAGGTCCCCGCTGCTCCCTAAAACGACAGTTTCGGGTAGAGAAAGGCGCAGGAAGGACTGAAGGGCATCTTTGCGTGACCCCCGTTTTTGGCGGGTGTATCCTCCGTGTTTTCACCATAATGAATTATTGTGAGCGTGACGACGACGACGATGATGATGATTATGATGGTGGTGGTTTTCGGTGACAGGTGTGACGACATCCTCCCCAGCAAGGGATGCGCCCTTCAGGTGTGGTCCACAAGGTCCCTGAAAATGCAGAAATATGCAGGAGTGCCTGAACTGGATTAAGTTTAGGGCTTAGAGCCTCTCTTACAGTTAAAACAGTGAAAAATATATTAATATATAAAACAAATTCTTTTGTCAATGTCTGTAATGTTAAGGGCATCTTAACACAGGCAACACACAATAACACAATATCAGCATCATGGTGTAGCAGACATGCAGTTGTGTGAACGGAGGAAATGTGATAGAAGCTATATGTCTCTGAAGCTATATGTACGTGGCATCTCGGGTGGGGAAATATGATTATGGTTGACGGAGGGGTGAAGCACCCTCTCTGGTCCACACCCCGTTTTGTACATATTGTGAAACCTCTTCCTCCTCCTCCTCAGCAGGCAGCGCTTCCTTCCTTACTGGGCTCGTATTCGTACTGTATAAGAATGTGGGCCCCGCCCGGGCCGTGGGAAAGGCCGCCACCCTTGTGCCTCATCACTCGGCCGGTGGCATGATGGTACATTTATGTGCCAGGATCCATGGACTCGTGTCGGAACACTCGTGCGGCATGGCTGGCATCTTTCACAGGCTGGTCTTCTTTCTCTTTAATGACTTTTTCAGAGCGCCGCGATGGAAGCGTAAGGTGCCGTCTCCATCCTGCCCGCTACGTTTGGGCCATTGGTGGTGTCAGGCATCTCGGTGCCATGTCCGATATATTACATTCTCATGTGCTGTGCCTTATTCACCCCCCTTAGTGTTTGAGTTTGAATGAATTCTACCACTTGGTGAAGATTTTGTTAAAGATCCACCTTTTGCACTAGCGTAGCTTCGAGGATGCTCACTACGGGCCTTTTGATTTAAATACGACCCCAGCCATGTTGTGATCACTTCACTTTTCTTCATAGAATGAAGTGTTGTTTCTCTCCCCCGTCGAGACACATCAGGTCTTTCTGAATGAAGTGTTCAGGCAATGGAGACAGTGACTCACGGTCATCATGGTATTTTGTCATGTGGAGGGGAGTAATCTCTTCATCATTTAACTGGACAGAAGTGATGAGTGAGAGAGTAACTTTGTGTCTCTTCGGCTTGTCTGAATCCATTGGCGAGTACCAGGCTAAGAGGGGCGGGTTGTGTAACGCTGCCCGTCTCTGGCGTGCCGTGTTTCGTTTGGCTCCAGAGAACCCAACATTATGTAACCTGCGGGAAAAATGTGTTCCAGGGATGGCGACGTTAGTGTCTTTGTGAGGTGGTGCTGGGCAGGAGACCAAGGTCTTCTAAGATATGGCACCTCAAAAGGCGCAGTGTTCTTTGTCCATAATGAGACGCTGGCATACCTGACAAAGAACAGCTTCTGAGATTTAGGTTTATGAAATGTGGAAAATTGTGAAATGATTGATCAGAGATATACTGTAACTCTCTGGAATTCCTTCACACAAGCTGGCTTGTCTATAAGTGTATATATGGAGCCGAGTCCCAGTCTGCTGCATGGCTCCATGATTAGGGGGGTGATGCATCAACGCTGTACTAGAAGATGACTGCTTTTTACATGATTAAATGGAAAGGCCCATAATCAGCCTTAAGGCTACAGATTTTTTTTTTAAAAATCATCTACATTTCACACTTATTTTTGCAGGTTTAGCTATGTCTGCATTTCTCAACGTGCCAATCTGATTAGTTTCTGAAGAAAAAGGCAGGAACCGTGTTTGCATGGTGAACGTCTTAAGCAAATTCTAATCCCCATACAGCAGCTGAGGCATGACTTTATTCTACAACAACAGGAATATGAAATCTTTCTTATTTCCAATAGATTGTGTCAATTGAGGTGTACAGTCACGTTTCAGGTTTTTCCGGCATCCTCAAATGATAAATGTTCCTACTGCTACTGTTATCTAACATATTGTATCTCCTCAGTTTCTGTGTATGGGTTATTTGTGTTGTTTCTGTGTGTGCTTGGTGTCTGCGCATGCATAATGACGACGTAGAGGGAATGTTTGGTATTCTTCCTTCCAAGCAGCCATTCCCTCCATTCTCTCTCAGCAGACAGCAAGTGAACAGACGGAGGCGAAAGCAGGAGGAAGTGCCGCCCAGCGTGGTCTCATGGCCAGGGGCTTGGCTCATGTTGACACAGCGACAGCGCTTCCCATGTAGCGCCCAGATTAGGGCTGTTTGAAAATAGCGACACAGCAATATATTGCGGTATTTTACATGGTGATATTGTATTGATACGGGTGTTTTCTTTAGTGAGGTCAGCAGAGATGAGAATCAGCGTGCAACAACAACCTCCACTCCTGTAGATGGCGCTGTACAGCTGGGTACTTTGGAAGTCGCAAAACATGAGACCGAATACAACGTTTTGTATTTCAGCTCTGTTTTTACATTTTCAGTGACTTGTAGAATATCACAATATGTACAGCATCACAGGATATTGTGATATAATCATATTGTGACCCATGTATCGTGATCTGTATCTCGTGGCTTCCTTGCCAATACACACCCCTAGTCCATATAAAAATAAAATCAGTGATGAGGAACTAACCTCCTGAAGCAAATAAACTGCACATACCACACCAAGTTGCCCCTTGGGGACGAGACCTGCTAAAACAATCAATATGCAGGTCAATAACGAGTTATCTGCACCGTAGGGCCTTGTGTTGGATTGAACAATTTTGGTCAATCTTCCCTCTAGATTGACCAAAATCTAGATTGTTTAGAAATATACTCATGTAAAATACTGTCTTTTTTTCTGAATTGTTAAATGCTTCTTGTTTCAATGTATGATGTCATCAGAATTATGACATGATGCCAGGCTTTTTCATGTCACATTTTTACATTTTGCTGAAACGTATAGAATTATTTATTGGGTGCTTCACTGGAGGCTCACTGTTTAGAGATCAGTGTGGTAGAGGCAGGGATCATTACCACTCCTGTAGACACGTTTACTTGACAGAGGGTTTAATCACTTTTAAAATACACAGATTCTATTCAAACCCAATTTTTTTATGTTACAAAAAATCTGAATTAAGACAAATAGTACTTGCAACCATTATTTAATTGAGTTGCTTTTTTCCATCTTGCAACTTGTCTATTCTATTTTTAAAATATTTTTTTTTTTAGTTGATTCTGTCATAGACTCATCAGTTATCAAGCCAGGTCTACTCAGATGGTCACATGTCTCTTACAGGAATCCTTTAAAGAGCTCTGAGGAAGTGCAGTGTCATGCTGCCTGTTTGGAGCGTTACCCCCATCTCCTTCTCTCTCTCGTCGTCTGTCCCTTGCTCTAATTTTAGCTGTTAACAGCTGTAGCCCACTTTCCACACCGCACTGGAGTCGTGAATGCAGGGGGCCTGAGAGACTCGCTCAGAATAAACACATTGGGCTGAGAGCAGAGCGGCAGACCTGTTTCCTAATATGAGTGTGTAGAATAGAACGGAATAGTATAGAATCTGCTAGCTAGAGTAGTCATGCCAACCAGTCAAAAAGCAGACAAAGCGGAGCCGTCTCTTGCATTTCAGGTGAGGTGGTGTATTAGCACGCGTGTGTGTGTGTGTGCTTGTCTGAAGCCCATAATTAGACCTTTGCTTTTAAAGATGGGAAAGCCCCAGGATCATGGGTGGAGCTGGAAACCCAAACAGAAGCTTTAACGAGAAACAAGGATGTCTGGATGCCTAAAATAAGACTTTAGCAGACCGCGCATTTACATTGTGTTGGTGTGTGAACATCCATGTTGTGGGCTCCAGCAGCCAGATACACCAGTTATACACAATTCAACGTTTTACAACGGATTCCATTTTATTTGTTGGATTCTGCATTTCCTACATCGTGGAAATCATCTGGCCCTATGTACATACTGAAGAAAGAGAATTCCCTTTCTGATTTATGGGCTTAGACCAGAAAGAACATGGTTTCGTCATGAATGGTAATTATTGACAACTTATTGACTAATTTATGTGTTTGTGTGGGGGTTAAATAAGTACGGGGAATACAGTGGAGTGCAGTATCAAGTAAGTGAAACCACACCTTCCTCTACAGGGTCAGCCATTGCCCTGAGCTATTTATCTCTTTCTAGTTTGTCTCAGGTTCTCCCACAAAATGAAGATATGTGCAAGACATTCTCTAGGAACCACGTCACCTCCCTGTCTGTTTTAAAGCCACCCTCTCTCCCTTCTACTGGTTTTGGCCCATTTTATTGTATGACTTGTTCATTTCTGGTGTCTTGTTGTCCAGGTTGAACTGTCTGGCCAGCAGGGTTACTAGTCATCGAGCCAAATGCCAATGGCCCTTCCCAACAACAGTATAATTATTTTTCTATTGTAATCCTCAATGACTGCATTATAATGTATACAGTACATTATAATGTAACAATACAGTAGATGGTAAAGAATTTGAAACAGAAATTTGCTGCATGAACGGATCACCCAGACAGTTCAGGGATAAAAGTGAAGTGATTGTTATTGTGTCATTGTGCAGCGCTGTGTCCTCTTCTTTTAATAATCACCCTTAGTGAGCAGTGGGCAGCCATGACAGGCGCCTGGGGAGCAGTGTGTGGGGATGGTGCTTTGCTCAGTGGCACCTCAGTGGCACCTTGGCAGATCGGGATTCGAACCGACAACCTTCTGATTACGGGCCGCTTTCTTACCTGCTTGGCCACCAGTGCCCCTGATGAATGATGGTAACCACTCCATGATTTTTTTTGCAGAGCTGGTCAATAAAAATTGGGATTTAATTTGTTTTTCTTTTAAGACTATGAATAACACGAAATCATGTCATCCTGTTTGGAAAAAATGGTCCAGAAATATGCCATTTGAGCTTCAAAAATTCAAATTCAAATATTATTTGTCTCATACACTGTATGATATGCAGTGAAATGTTTTAGCGACTGCTACAGACCACAGTATTGCAAATATTGCAAGTATACAATGAACCAGTATGCAAATATTGCAAACATAACCAAATATTACACTTATGTCTTTAACATAAAATATGTATAACAGGTAGGGTGAAGGTGTGTAAATGAATGAAGTCAAAGTATAAAATGAAAAGTAAAAATTATATAATGACCAACACACATGCTGGGAGGTGGTCTGGATGCAATTTCTGTGTAACCCCACTGACTGGTAATAAACAGATTTCATTGGCTGGTGCTTCATTGCATCCACGTGACTCCAACCTCTGAGATGCTTGCGGGCAACAATCAAGGCATCTTGTTCATGTATAGAATACGACTAGACGACTAGACTTTACATTTCATATTAAAGATATAGGGCCCATTTACACTAGAGGTGTGGTCTTCCGATTCGATTACAATTATCAATGCCTCTACGGATGCAACTCATACATTTTGTACATGGTCACATGTACTTCACAGACATTTTTAACATGTCCCTCGCCCAAGCAGCTGTTCCAACATGCCTCAAATCCACCTCCATTGTGCCAGTGCCGAAACACTCTAGCCCAACATGCCTGAATGACTACCGCCCTGTTTGTTGATTTGAGCTCAGCATTTAACACTGTCATTCCCTCTAAGTTAATCACCAAACTTAGAGCCCTGGACATTAATACCTTACTTTGCACCTGGATTATGGACTTTCTGACCAACAGACCACAGCATGTAGGTTAGGCCACTTCTGCTCCACTACTGTCATGCTCAGCACTGGTGTACCACAGGGCTGTGTGTTGAGCCCCTTCCTCTACTCCCTCTTCACTCACGACTGCCGACCTGTGTATGGATCAAACACCGTTATCAAGTTTGCAGACGACACCACAGTGATAGGTCTCATTGACAACAACAATGGACTGCCTACAGGAAGTCTCATCTGGCCACTTGGTGCACAGACAATAATCTGCTTCTTAATACCACCAAGACCAAGGAGCTCATTGTGGACTTCAGGAGGGAGAGAAGAGGTTCGCATGAACCCATCCACATCAATGGGATGGCTGTGGAGCCTGTTTCATCCTTCAAGTTCCTGGGGACCCACATCTCAGAGGACCTGTTCTGGATGATTAACACCTCCAGCCTGGTCAAGAAAGCTCACCAGCACCTTTTCTCCTTCAGAACATTAAAGCAGAACCAGCTGTCTACTACCATCCTGGTGAACTTCTACTGCTCTACAATAGAGAGCATCCTAACCAGCTGTCTCACAGTGTGGTATGGAAGTTGCACTGTTGCTGAGCGTAAGGCGATGCAGCGGGTGGTGAAAACTGCCCAGCGCATCACAGGGACCCCACTTCCATCCATTGAGGACATCCAGAGGAAGCCCAGTCTGCGTCGCAGTATCCTTAAGGACTCCTCCCACCCTGTACACGGACTGTTTTCTCTCCTGCCTTCGTGCAGACACATTAGGCTACCACGGACAAGAACCAGCAGACATAGGAACAGCTTTTTTCCCAGGGCTGTCTCCTTGCTGAACTCTTCTTCCCCCCCATACACTCCTGATAACCACTGTACTACCTAATCTTGCACATTTTTGCACATAATCATTGCACTACATTGTACATAGAATTCTGACTATACACTTTAAAAAAAAGTTTTTATAAATATGTTATAAAAAAATGTATCCATCTCCTGTACAACCATATGTATATACATAACTTATTAGACCTTTATGCTGCACTTGCCGATTAGATCTAAACTGCATTTCATTGCCATGTACTTGTACATGTGTAATGACAATAAAGTTGAATCTAATCTAATGATTTTTTCTAATACGAGAGTTAAGGTCTCGTAGAATGAGCAGAAAAGTGGTCTGTGTTCAGTCCACCCTCCCCTGACACCACAAACGGCAGAAAACCACGTGGTTCAGACGTCCATGCCGTCAGGTGAGCACAGTCTGAAGCGTTTTTCTGCTTGTTAAAGGAAAAATGTTTTTACAGATCAGCTTTTTCACCATTGTCGGTTCATGTGTATGTTTTGAAGTGACTAAAAGGAAACTCGCCTACTTTCATTGTATTGGTTGCGTGAAAATGTGTCACGGCACGAAGCTCTCGAAGTTCAACAAATGATCATCAGAACAAGGCTGACTGTTGCTGCTTTTATACAGCAGCTAGAAAATCATTAAGCAATGGCATTATTATGTAATCAATTATGTTCTACAGTGCATCGATACAGAATAGTCCACGTCTGCATTTCCTATGCGATTAATTCAAACACTCCTAATTTAGATGGTGGAAAACAATGTGCCCAGATGTGAGATACCAAAATGTAAAAAAATATATATATATCTACAGCACAGTACTCATGGGGAATAATACCGCAAAGCTGTTGGAGAATCTAAAATCAGAGATTTATTTATTTTTTTTTTATTAGGCCATATTGTCAAACCCATCTAGGACCCTAAAGGGACTGTCACTTCTCACTCCCAGTCTGCCAAGGTGCCACTGAGCAAAACACTGTCCCCACACACTGCTCCCTGGCCGCCTGTCATGGCTGCACACTGCTCACCAAGGGTGAGGACACATTTTCATTGTGTGTCTCCATGTGCTGTGCTGAAGTGTTTCACAATGACAATCACCTCACTTTTACTTAATATTCTAGCTCAAAACATCACTCTGACGCTCTTTACTGATGTGGACGTGTTGTTGGAACTTTATCAATACTATTAGTTTGTCTGATTATCCTTCCTCAACTAGACTTTATTGAATTTATTGAATATGTCTGTGTTGTGAATAACAATTATTTTCATGGTTCAGTGATCACCAGTGTTTGTGAAAATATGCATAAATGTAACAACTGTGTGACTGAAAGACAAAATGGCAAGTGACTTTGACTATTTGGTAGACTGAGTAAAAGCTGTTGTATATTGTACGGTGTTGGGATTTTCCTTTCTGATTTAGTGTTGAAAAACAATGTTGATCAGATGAGAAACCAAAGAAAAACTTCCATCTCTGTCATTCTGGATCATGATCTAACTGTCTGAACCCACACAGACATTGCCAACTGGCATAAAGCCTGCGCTGGACTCCGATTTCTTCACGTCTCTCAACATGGGCCTGTTGTAAGATGCACAGCGGAGCTCCCTGCAGTACTTGGAGATGGTGGCTTTGTGCGAAAGTGATGGATGGTGAATAGGTGTTTACCATCTTTATATGTTCGTCTATAATGGAAAACAAGCTAAATCTGATTAGATCTTTCACCATATACACACACACACAGAAAATCTGGCACACACTCTGCAGCTGCTGTTTACTTTGGGTCTCCGGTTTGTCTGGGACTCTGGCTGCCCTCCTCACCCACAGCCGCTTACATCACCCCTTCCGGGGTGAGGGGCTGCAGAGGGGAGGGTGAGGTAATCTCCCTGCTCCCAGCTCTGCTTCGAATGACATGCAGAGTTCTCCCCATTCCGATTTTTTACAGCCTGTGTAGATCATTCAAATGTGTTCAATAAATATTGAAATATACATAACATGATGACATGATTGCCGAATAATAATAATATTGATCATTCTTATGTAAATTTGCTTTATTTATAATTTATTTCACAATATTTAAATCCAGGGAAGCCAGGGCTGTGAATACGCAGATCCTCTCCAGACTGTCTGAAATGTGCACCTCTGTGGTTTTTGTGGTCAGGAGGAGTAACCCCTCACCACCCAGGAACAGCCTGGTGCACTTTATCCCATCATTATAATTTTAGAGTAGCTTCTCTGTTTGGTGACAGTGGGAAATATGAAGTGGTTAGTGCCTTTGTTGTCTGGTGTTATTTGCACCAGTTTGGAAATGATCGGCCATGTCCAGGTTGATGGGGCTGTGATACATCAGAGTAAAGTAGCAGTAATTGGAATATCTGAGACCGTCTGTGGTATGTGTACAGCCAGTTGTGCTGTGTGCTATAAGGAAGGTTGGGATGGATGGAAGACGAGCCCCACCTCATCTGCACTTCCACATACAGATGGAACATATCCCCTTCATCTCTGTAGTGTTGCCTTATTTGGAAGGGGAAGGAAGAACTCTTTTTTTTCCAAGGTTTTAAGGAAATGTGAGATAATCAAGTCCATATTGTTATGGAAACACCAATCTGAGACATTTAGCTATTCTGACAGTACATCTGACAAAGTTAATTTTTCTATGGCATCAGCAGTCATTTTTCAGTCATGTCTGGGGTGCTTTCTTCTTTTGCTGCTTGGCAGTGGTGTATGGCTACTCTGAATTCTCTGTTCACTCACATACAGTAATAAAATTCTGATGTAGATTGAGTGTGGCTATTTTCGGCGATCAACTGTTTTAAGCAACTGAATCCGCTGTGTACATGTCACTGCATCTATAATTCCTTTCCACAGGAATCTGCTGCTATTATTGCAGTCTAGCGTCTCTAAGGCAAAGGTCACACAGACATTAAGGAGTCACTGAAGGTATTTCCCATTCACTACCAAAATGAGTTGTAGGCCCCACATTACATGTTGCTTATGGCAGATAGTTAAACATTTAATTTAATGTGCAGGATTACCAACATGAAACTGGGTTTTGTTTGTGAATGGGGTAGACATTATTCTGCTGCAACTGTATATAAGCACGATAGCACCCGACTCTTTTCTGCCTTTGTGCCAGGACTTCCTGTGATGACCTGTATATTTCTTATACAGTGTTGGCAGCCTTCCCATAGCTTTAGACACTCCCAACGGAGGGGAGGAGTTGCAGTGCTCACACCATTCTATACTCATCCCCACTGAAGCCTTTTCTTCACCATGTTGTTTCCTGTCTCATTTCCTGTCTCCAGACGATTCAAAGACCTCCCATCAAAACATTGAATTAAATCACATTTTAAATGAGTTGTTGACTGCAGGATTTTTACGTCCTGAACATGTCACAGTAACCAGTCACAGCAGTAAACTGGCAGCTACCCTGTGGGACAATTTGTAGCTACAGTTCCTGTAAATTTTCACTGAACTCTACAAGCTGTTAGTCATTGAAAATGCAGAAGATGACCAGTTCTGCCAGTTCTCATGCCTTTGATCAGACTGCATGCCAGAACCAAGTGTCGTCTGAGCTCCCGCAGGTAAGAAAGGGAATATTGCTTAGAATTGAAAGTTTGAGCTGGGCTGGGAATGTAAGTTTTGGCAGCCAAGTGTGAGTCTTGTTGCTTTGGCGGCGCACTTAGTGCACACATTTAGTTTTTGTCCCCTTCTCATCCTTGGTTTGTCCAGGCTGCCATTACGCCTCACTGGTAGCTGAATAGGCGGGTTGCAGACAATGGTGCAGACAATGTAGCTGTCTGGTTTGGTTTCTCATAGATCTTTTCTGACCTTCTGTATTTAAGAGCACGTCCAGGTGGTCTCATTAAGTGGATCATAATACTATTATACAATATAATTTAAGTATATGATAGAGGACTGTGCGATATGGCATAAAATTCATATTGTGATATAAATTGAACCATGGACTATATATTGTCATATATATTTTGATTAGTAAATTTTTAAATGACCAGTTAATGTGTCCATAGCAAAGTCATTCTGCTTCACCAGAGGGGCAGCAGGGGCAGTGGTGGCATGGGCAGTGGTGGCCTAGCAGGGGCAGTGGTGGCCTAGCGGTTAAGGAAGCGGCCCCGTAATCAGAAGGTTGCCGGTTCGAATCCCGATCTGCCAAGGTGCCACTGAGGTGTCACTGAGCAAAGCACCGTCCCCACACACTGCTCCCCGGGCGCCTGTCATGGCTGCCCACTGCTCACTCAGGGTGATGGGTTAAATGCAGAGGAGTTCACTGTGTGCACCGTGTGCTGTGCTGCTGTGTGTCCTATGTGACAATCACTTCACTTTGTATCACTAAGGGTGATGGTTAAAAGCAGAAGCATTTCGTTGTGTGCTGTGCTGCACTATATCACAAGGACAATTCCTTCACTTTTACTTACCTATACTTTCTAATACATTCTTTCTTAACTAGCATTTTTATTGCTCATTACAAATATTGGTTCATCACTTAGGAATCCAATATGATAAATGAAATAATTCCTTTATTTAAACTGATTAACTGATAATTTAATTATTATTCTGCAAATTTTATTCTACTGATTTTGACGTATTCATCCCTTACTCATACCTGTCTGTGGCATCACAGGTTCTCCTCACCTGAGGGACAGTCTTTATCAGGACACATGTTTCTGACAATTGATCAGATGCATTGAAGTGTAATGAATTTAATGATTTACTGGCAAAGCAGTGTCAATATCATGTATGTAAGGGCCATGCCTGGCACATGCCACCTGTCACTCAAACACATTTATATAAGGTTCTTGTACTTAAAGCTGTACTTAAAGCGGCAAGAAGCACTCTACTCATCCAACCCGACAGTTTACGGTCTGTTGCGCTGGTAATATACATGGAAATCATGTGATCATGGCTTTTAACTGTGCGGTGCAACCTATAGCTTCCTACTATGTTGATCTCTTGTTCCTGCAAGTTTAAAGCCCGTCATGTGGTCTGGTGTGAATTACAGCACAGTAATTCATCATAAGAGTCAAGAACTCAATCATGGATTTATTACCCAACCAGCATACAATTTAGTGCTGTGAGCCATAAAAATGGTTCCCATTTTATCAATATTATGGGTAATGAAAGGGGCAGTGGTGGCCTGGCAGGTAAGGAAGAGGACTCGTAATCAAAAGGTTGCGGGTTGAAATCCCGAACCGCTAAGCTGCCACAGATGTCCCCTTGATCAACGCTCCTTCCCCACACACTGCTCCCCGGGTGCCTGTCATGGCTGCCCACTGCTCATTGAGGCTGATGGTTAAAAGCAGAGGACACATTTTGTTGTCACCGTGTGCTGTGCTACTGTGTTTCACAAGGACTTTCACTTTTTCACTTTGTAATAAGTTGGTAGAGATCTTGGCTATTTACAATATTAACGCGCACACACACACGCCTCTGATGCCTGAGACTCTAATCTTTACATTGGATTAATGCATACAGTTCATGTTTACAATGATGTTTAATTCTGTCCTTCAGCTCTACCTTTATCTGAGATGAGACGGAGTGACACAGAGAAGGGCGCGGTCGATGTGGAGAGCACCACAAAAACAGAAGAACCATTAAATAATACAAGACCGGCAGAGCAGAGAGCCTCTAAACCAGATGTCATCCCCAAGTCACAAATGTCCCCGGCATCTCCTGGGCAACAGACAAGTACCAGCCCACTGCCTAAAAGAGGTGAGCGTTGTGAGTGCTCTAAAATGATTGTTCCTTTTGAGGCTCTGGCTGTTTATGGTGTTTACGTCTCTTTCCACTGTGTATGGCGGAAATTGGCAATATTTCAAAGCAGTGCTCTGTGTGAGCATTGGTGCGGTGTATTAAATCGTACACACTTTATTAGAAACACACTTTATTAGAAACAATTGTACCACAGCTTATCTCAACCTAGATAAACAAAGGTTCAACTACAGACTGCTGTACAACACCCTCTAAACTGTTCACCAAAGGTCCGTTTATGGCCAAGAGACCTGAACTCTGATCAAGAATTACAGAATTTTACTGGAAAATTAGTTCTCTAAGGCCTCCTAGTACGGTGCAAGAATCCCATGGCTGCGTGTTTTGGAAAGGTGGCCGGAATTGAATTAATAGGCTCTTGGGTGCATGTAAATTCACATGGTCTTGTTCTTTTCATATTAAGACACATTCATATAAACAATTTTAAGAACCCCCCCACTTTCATTGTGGCGCCATCTGGATGGCACCCTTAGCATTTGCTTATGAAATCAGTTTTATTTTTCCTAAATCCCTTCTTTTCATTTTAGTTCTGAATGCTATGTTTTCCGCTTCACCTAAAAACCTTTGCCGCAGTCTGAGGTCCTAAGCATTTTGGAGATGGTTGTCGTCTAGGATATCCCTGTACTTGGCCACATTCATCTTTCTCTCGATTGCAACCAGTTGTTCTGTCCCTGCATCTGCAAAACAGCCCCACAGTATGATGCTGCCACCACCATGCTTCACTGTTGATCTATCTTTGTCTCGTCAGACCAGAGAATCTTATTTCTCACCATCTTGAAGTCCTTCAGGTGTTGTTTTTTAGCAAACTTCATGCAAGCTTTCATGTTTCTTGCACTGAGGAGAGGCTTCCGTTGGGCTGTAAAGCCCAGACTGGTGGAGGGCTGTAGTGATTGTGATTTTTACTTTCTACAACTTTCTCCAATCTCCTGACTGCATCTTTGGAGTTCAGCCGCAGTGATCTTTGGGTTGTTCTTTACCTCTCTCACCAAGGCTTTTCTCCCCCGATATTTTGCTGGACAACCAGCTGTAGGAAGGGTTCTGGTCATCCCAAACATTCCATTTAAGGATTATGGAGGCCACTGTACTTAAGTGCATCAGAATTTTTTCTTGCCACAAGTCTGTCTCTGAGCTCTTCAGGCAGCTCCTTTGAACTCATGATTCTCATTTGCTCTGACATGCATTGTGAGCTGTAAGGTCTTATATATACAGGGGTGTGGCTTTCCTAATCAAGTCCAGTACAATCACAGCTGGATTCAAATAAAGGTGTAGAACCTTCTCAAGGAGGATCAGAAGAAATGGACAGCACCAGAGTTAAATATATGAGTGTCACAAAGGGTCTGAAGACTTAGGACCATGTCATATTTCAGTTTTTCTTTGTTAATAAATCAATTATCAACAATTGGGTGCTACGTCAGTTTTACATAGTACACAGAAGGGGGATTATATTGACATCCCCCTCAACTCCAGTACTGGATTTTGCTTGCAGTTGCAGTATTGGCCTGTTAGATAATTAATTCCCTAAGTACAGCTAAAGTCAGCTTTGCATGCCCCACTTATATTAAAGCACCTGCTGTAAGTCTACGTTTTAATTTTTGCTTTATGAGAGCCCAAGAACAGTAGTCATATTTTAAATGATTAAATGTAAGTGGAAAAACACTGTTTTTGATTTAAATAAGTACTTAAACCAATGTGTAATATATGTTTATTTTCTAATAATATCCCACTGATGCTGTCCCAGTGTGTTTGACCATTTGATTTTTGTCTTGTTATTAATTTATCTGGGATTTAACAGGACTGGAATGTCTGAGAAATGCTCAGATATACTCTGCCAGGGTGGAACAGCTGAGAAATCATTGAAATGTGACTTTCCATAACCCAAACTGATTCAAAAGCCTGCTCATTAAAGGGAATTGTTTGTTTATTGTTTAAAGCTTCATTTGACCAAGAAAAGAAGATTCAACATAGAGATGTTTATATGTTAAAGGTCTTCTGACACTAATTTTCTGCCTTTATATAGGTCTCCCCAAATACTAATGGTGTGTATTGGAAAGGATATGATAATACACAGATCACGATAAAATTATATATCACAATAATATTGTCATACTTTACATACAATTCAGCCTTGGTGTGGAATTACAGCCACGTTGATCCAGTCCCACAATAAGATTTTTCCCCAGGATTCGCCGTTCCATGTCTGTAGCTTTAAATGCTAATGAGGAGGAGAGAGGATTGATGAGCAGGAGAGCTGCCTATAGAAGTTGATGGAAAAAATGACAATGTTTGGTGCAGACTGCAGGTAGTGTCTGTGTTTTTCACAAGGGAAAAAAAATCAGATCTGACTGTCTGAGCTGCTGCTCTCTGAATGGTGAAGCAGAATGGCCAAAAGCACTCTTTACACCTATCACCATTTCTAGCCACTGCAGGACCATAGACAGGCTAGGGGAACTCGTATTAATGTTAAATAATCTTGCAAAGTGACATTTTCATGTCGGGGGCCATTAAAACTAACTGCATGGTAATGATGGGAAATGTGGCATGAATCCTTCGGGAACCATGGGGGCTGGTATCGGTCCGGGGTTTGTTGCTGATGCCAGCTCCTGCTGCCAGGACTGTGTTGAGTTAGCTCTGTTGGACCTGCAGCTGTGACTGCACAATAACCTCTCTCATTCCCGTCCCCCTCCGTCTCTCTCTCCCTCTTATCCCCTTCTCCAGACTCAAAGTCCGTGGACAGACAGAAACTGGCCAAGGAGCGGCGAGAGGAGAGGGCCAAGTATCTGGGTAAGCTCTCTCTAGTATGAAAGACAGAGGTCGCCCTCTTCTGGTTGGGGTGGGTAAGGAGTTATTCAGACCAACTGGGATGATGACCACCAAAGCTGGAATGAAAATCAGAAAACAAACCTGTTCCCCAGGCTTTATTTTCAAGGTTTTCATACAATGTTTCTTCAGCCACTTCACTCTTATGTCATCTGGACTCCTGCTGTTCTTTACTTTACCCACCCAGCTTTAGTTTACATTACGTCTTGCGCTTCAAAATGATTACCTACATAAATCTAGCAGGGCTGTGGACCATTAAAAGCTGGCTGTGGAAAGGTAATTCTTCCCAGTTCAGCTCAATCTTAAAGAAGATTGTGATTGGCTAGTCCTGATGGTTATGGAGTATGAATATGGCATGCCGTCATTCGCTGCATGTTTGTGCCTGTAACACGCCAGTATCTGAGGATGTTACTCACTGCTTGTGTGTTTTGTGTTGCACACACTGATTGGTCCCTGCCCAGGGACACGCTGGCAGCTTTTGGCTTTGCATGAGTGACACACGCTTTTGTCTTCTCTCTCTCTTACCCCTTCCAGATCAGCGTAGCCAGCAACAAGGTAAGCCACGCCTTGTGTGTCCGTGGTGTTGGTGCCTGTCCTCATTTCTGAGTTCTTCTTCTCTATAAACACTGTACATTCATCATCAAAAATCTGACCTCCATCCAATTGCAATTAAAATATTTTCCCATTTCAGTCTAATTATCTTCAGACAACCCATATATTGGACCATGATAATTATAAAAAATTTAATGTATTTTCATGCAGCAAGAGTTTCATTCAAATATTGATGTGCCAAAAAAGTCATGGCACTCCTCTATCCTCTGCTAATTTTACAGTCCATCAGTAGCCATGAATTGAATTAAGGGATAGCACTATGGTAGAGGGTAGAGGGACTATCATTTTTACAATAATCATTAATCACTTAGCTCATCTTTTTTTATTGACTCATTTTCATTTTTCTCTATAATTATATATTATATTTATATAATTATAAATTTGCTTTTGTGTAATGAACAATTCTGCAGCAGATATGTGTGAATGACCAGCTTTAATGCCCAGAAAAATGTTATAATCACAAGCTGAATGGAGTAAATGAGAGCTTTGAGAAGAAAAGCATGCATAGGTTGGGAATGCCTCCCATAATTTTGAGAAAAACAAAGCCTAGTTAACAAAACCTTAATGACCTTAATGTCAGGAGGCAGTATTTCAGTAGCCATTGTGGCATGGTGATGGATGATGGTGTGATTGGATGTTTGAATCTCATTACTATACTATTTATGGAGCGCTAATTGGTGTTTGAAGGGAAATTGCCCTGCACATCACAGCTTTTTTTAGACTGAGTGGCCACATCCCTTCACCACCATGTAGTCAGTGCAGCTAAATTTGGACTGGGTTTCAGGGCAGCTCGTCTCTCACTGCCTGTCCCTTATGAGGTAAATCAAATTTTCATGTAGCAGTTCTGTGAAAATGTCGCAAGTGCATGGATATTTAATGCTTCTGGAGAGTGGATGCTCAATGGTGGGCCTATGCTGCACCAGAGAAGTCCACTGAAGAGGAGAAATCCTCAGGGACTTAACTGTCAACTAGCAAGTGTTCATGTTGGTCACTTGACATTATTGTTTGATCGAAACCAATGCAGGCTATCCTGTTGGTCACTTTCATTATTTTGATGGAAAATTTGACTAATTTAGCCCTGTGTTGCCATTTATGGGCCACTTTTGCCCTATGATAGAAAGAAAATAAAGGCCACACTGAAAGTGAAAAACTGACAATAGGCAGGGGTAGAAATAATTATTTATGTGCATCATGATCTCATTAAAAGTTCTTGGATATATTCCTAGATCAAATTTGTAATCAAACTATGGAACAGTTAGAGCAGAATTAGTGTTTTCCCCCCTGTAACCTGGAGATCTGCACATCCTAGCCAAATCATGCCTGAGCTTGGCATTAAATAAAATTCCACAAAATAGAGACCTTTTATAGTCTAGTCTCACACACACACACACACACACACACACACACACACACACACACACACACACACACACACACACACACACACACACACACACACACAGGCATGATCACACACCAGATGCACTTAGAAAATGTGGGTGCTTAACATATGAAAGGCCCACATTAATTAAAACTGATGCAGGACGTTTATACGATTATAGCATTTTCGTGTCAATGAAGGGGATTTCGGAATAACATTCCAGTGCTCTTGCTAATTCTGCATCTCTTTTTGAGAAACTCACAGATTTGATATTGTCTTGAAATTTAATTTCTATGGCTGTATTAGTTTCGTTGTTAGGGTTTTGGTGAATTATCTGTTTAAGTGGAGAATGCCTGGAACCTTGTGGAGAATGAATTTAACTGCAGTGTCTCCTCAGGGTTCATATAAGCTGAACCAAATATTGCATCAGACCCCATCTCATCATCAATTCTAGACATGTTTGGCTGCTGTGTGTGGGTTAATATGTTAAAGGAACTAAGAAGGAAATGTGTGCTTGGTTCTAACGGCATTTAATGTCCTCTATCCTTGTTCAGCCTCTAAGAAGGCGCAGTGGCTGGAGAAGGAGGAGAAAGCCCGTCACCTGCGAGACCAGCAGATTGAGGAGCGCAAGAGGAAGCTGGAGGAGCAGAGGGTGAAAGCAGAGCAGCGGAGAGCTGCCCTGGAGGAAAGGCAGAAACAAAAACTGGATAAGAACAAGGTGAAGCACACAGACTAGAGCTGCACATCTTTGCTCGGGTCGGGTTCAGGCAAAATGTCTGTAGTTTTAGTCTGGTTGAGCGGTCCCCAAACATGAATTTCCAGTCTATGGTATTTCTACGTATTAGCTTTATTAAAAGTTAATTTTTTAGATGATATGTTAACTTTATTTGCAATTCTCTGCCACAGTCAGGTGATGCGTTTTTATTAGCACAAGAGAGAGATGCAAAAATGAATGCTGAGGAGCTGAAAATGTATTATTATGTTAAATTTGGTGAAAGTAGGCCACGGTGTTCCTGAGCTCTACCTGCATGCCTTTTCCGATGAGTACTGCGCTCGCCTCTCTTCTTGCCCCCATATTCTGATTCGTGATGGCATCTGGAGAGCCAGGCTGTGAATCTAATATCATGTCTGACTTTTCTCACTTTCATTTGACCCTTCCTGTTTGTGTCAGCTTGTTTAAAAAATCTGAATTTTCTTTTATTCCAGGAGCGATATGAAGCTGCCATTCAGAGATCTACCAAGAAAACATGGGCAGAGATTCGCCAGCAGAGGTGGTCTTGGGCAGGAGCTCTCAGCCAGAACTCCAGCCACAGAGGGAGTGAGTACAGAGAAAACCTTTAGACATACTCACACACATGATCTGTGACTGCATAGCATGTGTGTTGTCTTCTTAAAACTTAGGTTGGTGTTGGTGTGTTGTACTGAATATTGTGTGTGTGTGTGTGTGTGTGTATAACACCTGCTGAGAAACATCAGACATTTTCTGTGTTGAAGGGCTGGTAATCATTCTGTGTGGTGGTCTTTGGTGAAGAGTGTGTGTGAGGCAACCTCCATTTTGCCTTTAGTCTCTGGTGGCTTCTTCTTTTCCTGTATTCATCCCTCCTCTCTCCCATCTATAAACTGCATCAAGCAGGTTTACATTTACATTTACAGAATTTATCAGACGCCCTTATCCAGACCGACTTACAATCAGTAGTTACAGGGACAGTCCCCCAGGAGCAACTTTGGGTTAAGTGTCTTGCTCAGGGACACAATGGTAGTAAGTGGGATTTGAACCTGGGTCTCCTTGTTCATAGGTGAGTGTGTTACCCACTAGGCTACTACCACATGGCATTATTTTGTAAATGTTTAATTCCGGCATATATATTGGTAATTAGTGTTTATACAACCACACAGTGTTTTACCAGATCTCAGCTGTCTAATAGATGTTTAGGGTTCTTTTGTTGAAGCTCTGAGTTAAATATATATTTCCACTTGCTGCACACATGGTGTATATATATTTATTCATTTTCAAAAATAAATCTGGTGTCCCTTTCAGGAGGTCCAAACTCCTTCCAGTGTACTTCCTCAGTGCCTTGTTCCAGATGCAGTTGCACAATGCAATAGCTCAATAATAAGCTTCCAAATGCACAAAGATTTCAGATCTATAATTTTTTGAATATACATTTAACAATGGGCCAATAAGTAAGATGGTTGGTCCCTCATAGCTTCCTGACTTTTTAATTTTTTTTTTTTTTTTTTATTTAAAAATCTGTTAATTTTGGGGCTGTGTTGCTCCTGTTTCAGATTTGGATGCTGACTGTTGCTTTCTTAGGTTACTTTGTTTGATTCTTTTGTAGTCTGACTTGTAAATTAGTCCAATCCAGAGTATAAAATCTGATTAGTGTAAATGATCGTTATCATGCCCTCATCTCCAGGCTTTAGGGGCTGACGTGACTTTAATTTTTCGATCAGTTTGTTTTTGGTCTCCTGTGAGTTAAAATGTATGTGCTTTTCATTATATTTGATGATCATTTTCCATTTAAGGTCAGACTTGGGGGGTCACTTTCTGTTATCGTCCAGCGTCCCTCTAGTAGTAGTCCACCTTTATGAATGGTGTTTCTGTGGCATTGTTTGGATTTCTACAGGCAGATGCTCAGTGTCGGCCGTCAACCTGCCAAAACACGTGGACTCTGTCCTAAACAAGAGACTGTCCAAGTCTTCGGCCACCCTCTGGAACTCCCCCAGCAGAAGTAAGGACATGCCCCTGACCCTGGGATCAACTCTCTCCCCGCTCTCCGTCCATCTTTGGATCCCTGCCTAATTTTACTTTTTAAAAAATTCCCATCCCAGCGACTAAGTTTGAACATGCAAAATTCTTTTCATTGCATCATTATGTATTCATACACTGGTGTTCCCCCATCTTCTGTTCAAATCATTCCCTTCCAATCAGCCCGAGTTGTGGATTTCCTGCTTCTTCTTCGGTGGTGGTGCTCCTTTCTTTTTTGGTTTCTCACATTTCATTTGTTTCAATCTGGCTTGTGAATCACGTTCAGTATGTGCAGAAGAAAACTGCTGTCTTGATGATGGACTCATATTTCGTACCTATTTTATGTTTTTAATGGAGCACAAACTTGCCGTAGGGCCTGTCCGAAGTAAACCCATTCTCTTTTACGTTCAATAATGCATCCAGAAAAGTCCCTGCAGCCAGCCAAGTGGCTCTTCACTTCCCTACCAACAGCATTTTTAAGGTTATCTCACTCTCCTGGTCTGTCCATCTAAATGTGTATTCACAGCTTCAACGTTTATGATTTGCATTTCTTTTCATTTGTTTTCTATTTTCATGGGTGTGTCTCTCACCCTTGCACATCTGTTTAGTATTCTGTGGGATGTAGTGTTTGAGATGCTCTCTGACCTTGAGTCTGTCCTCCTCTCATCTTTTCTGCTCCCTGTTCCACAGCTGTTTTCAGCATCTGATTCCTCTTAATGTTGTAGCTCATGTCTCTGGGTTTTAAACATGTACTTATACTCAGTTTTCTGCTTTATTAAGAGATGAGCTTTCATTGTGGGTTTTTAATGTTCCTCCTTTTTTGTATTTCCCACCCCCCCCACGTGCTTGTATAGCCATCACTGTGTACTATCCGTATCCTTCGTACCACATTTAGGCTATGTGTGACAGGAGCGCTTTTCTGGCAGCTCCAGAATGACACACCCCTAGAGGAGGGTTTGTGATGAGTTTCTGAAACTTTGTTGGAGATTTGACTGTCTGTCCCTTCCTGCAGCTCGTAGCCTACAGCTGAGCCCTTGGGAGAGCAGCATGGTGGATCGTCTAATGACTCCCACCCTGTCGTTCCTTGCCCGTAGTCGCAGTGCCGCCAGCGTGCTGAGCAAAGACTCGCGTGAGTATCTGAATACATCTGGGCTGCTTTATCATTTTTAATAAATGTTTCAAATTTACTGTGAGTAAACTACATAATAAAAATTTATTGGAATAAGTGTTAAATAATAGTCTTCTGTACAGTACATATTTTTCTGTTATTCTATTATTATTGCTATATACAAAAATGCTTCAATACTAACCTTTAAACTGTATATCAGTGTTGTCCATAACTTTTTCTAGTGTCTACCAGATATACTGGACTTTATTGTGTATACCGTGTATACTGTCTGCATTGCTGTCTGTACGGCACTGACTACTGTCTGTTTGCATTGTTAAGTAGCCACCACAATTTTGTTGTATATGTAGCATCCTGGTTCAGTGCAATGACAATAAAGGCATAACTACCTAACTAACCAATAATTGTATGCCTCTTTGTAGTCAACTTTGTGGCAGTTTAACAAACAACAGTGTTATTCTGAAAGAATACTTTTTTGTAATAATTCCCCTGTATCCCTGTAGAGTCCCCACTGTGTCCGCGTTCCGCTTCCGCCAGCCCACTCAGCGTGTGTGCCCACCGGCCACACCGGCGCTGCTCCGACCACTGGAGGGCCACCACCAGTACTCCCGACATAACCCAGCACCCACGCCGCCGTGACTCTACACCAGTCAGTCAACACTCTCACCGTTCCTCACAAAGCTTTGCCAACAATTCACTAAACTCCCCTTCACAGTCTCTCTGAAAAGACGCCAGTGTGTGAAGCAGTGCCAGCTAATTATGTGTTAGTACCGGTGGTGATTACGTTTGTTCTGTTTTCCATGTTAGGCGGATAAAAGGAAGAAAGAGAAGAAAGACAAGGAACGAGAGAATGAGAAAGAGAAGAGTGCCCTGGCCAAGGAGAAGGTGCTGAAAAAGAGGCAGTCATTACCCTCCATGAGAGTCCGGAAAGAACCCAGGTGCTCTTACTTTACCATTCTGTTAGGGCTGCACAATTATGGCCAAAATTATAATCACGATTATTAATCGTGAAATGAAACCTCAAATAAAAGTAACTTTGCAAAAATGGGCTAACAAAAATTGCAGAGAGCAATGATAAAGTGCAGACAAACAAAGGAAAAAAGCCTATGCAGAAAAGGCACATACTACAAGGAACAGGAACATACTACAGTCCTAAAGATTTTTGCCGATTAAAAAACATCCTGTCAGTGTTTTCTGATGGCCTGGTCACTATGAAAATACTTTATTTTTTCATTTACCTTATTATTTGGAAAAATGTATAGACATTGGAGGTATAGATGCATATATACATAGATATTTGTATAGATTTGTCAAGGACTATACACAATGAACTAACTGCAATATATAGAGGAGTCAGAACAGAAAATGTGCCTTTTATATGGCATTTGTGTGGGAAGACTATACATGGTCTGTAACATAACATTATTTGTCAAACTGATTCTTTGTTCGCTCATTACTACAGCCTCTCGTGGCGCAAAAGTCTGCCATCTTCGCTCGTACCATCAGAGAAGCGGGTTTGAATGATCTTGGAACTAGAGCTGTATTTCTTGGTCTGAGCCAAGAGGTTGCCACTCATACAGTCTATGCTTTTGTTTCCCCCTGGTAGTTGGCTTGAGAAAGTGCTTGATTTGATATGCAGTAGAGCCCGCTATTCAAAAGTTAATATCGGCAACTATCATCATAAATGTAATCGTGGCAGCCAAAATTGTGATTGTGATCACAATTCAATGAATTGTTCTATACAGTTCCAAAAATGTCATACCTAATTATACTATTTTATTTAAACCTTGTTTATTTTTTCTATAAAGTTGACCATATGGGGGAGCTGTATGATTTTTTCAGATTTAAACCTGTGGTATCAGACTGGTATATAAATCTCCAGCTATTTGTCCACTTAGTCATTTACAAACCTTCTAGTCAACAAACTAATTAAAAAGTATACACTGTTACATTAGAAAAAATAACCAATTTCTTATTTTTTAAAAGGTATGTGTAATGAAAAGAAAAAAAACAATACTTTTAAGATGCATGTTTCAAATGATACTTGTAAATTTGCTGTCAGATCGGCCTGCGAGGAACATAGCGAGGCACGAAACGGGAGGTAGTCTACATCAACTGATCATAATGGTGATAGTGGGTCACACTGAAGCAGGACTGGTTGTCCTCACCTGCCCCAGGACACGGTGCGGACAGTTACTTATAGATCCACAACCGATGGCTCTGTGAAAGTGGGCAGCAGTGATTTATTGAAGGATTGATGTTTTCTCCTCTGGATGACTGTGCATTTCCTGATTTACTGTCCCTGCAGTAAACAGCGAGCGCACAGCTCTGGAGGGCCTATATGTGATGTGTTTAATGTTCAGTGGTGTGTAGGAACTCCTGGATCTGATGAGTCATGATCGCTTTTCCCCACCCTTGCACTATATCTGCCCTTTATTTCCCAGCCCCAGCCCTTTATCAAGACGTGCTGCGTCTCCAGCCACACCCAGAGACAGGACCGCCTCTCCCAGCCCTGCCGCATCCCCACGACCTCCTCCTTCTGCCCGTCCCAAGCGTGCCCGAACCCCCGCTCGTGTGGACATCCGCACAGCCTCACCAGCGGCTGTGGACAGGGTCCGAGAAGGGCGCCGACCCGCTACTCCTGACCAGTCTCAGAGTAAGTTACCATGGCGTTATAACCAATCTTCGTTTTAACATGAATCCTGGGGACCCTACATTAGCAGATAAAGACCTGTACTTAAAGTCCTCTCCTCTCCTCTCCTCTCCTCTCCTCAGGATCCTCCCCTGTTCCCTCTATTGTCATCTCCCCTATGCCACCCACCCCTCCTTCAGTCACAGCATCAGTCACCCCACCCTCTTCAGACCACATCCCAGCATCCTCAGCTGTAGCCACCATTATCCAGCCATCTTCTCCGGCTGTCAGTGTCCGGTCGTCCTCACCTGCCCCCAGTACCCAAGCCTCCCCTGCTCCAGCCTCCTCCCCCGTGCCATCCCCGGCTAAACCCATGGCCGGCACCAACGACCCGGACGAGGCGGTGCGGATTCTGGCAGAGAAGCGGCGCCAGGCCCGTGAGCAGAAAGAACGAGAGGAGCAGGAGAGACGCGATCAGCAGGAGAGGGAGAGGTCAGTACTGCACTCGCTACTACAAACCCAGAGAAGAGAAGAGAAGAGTGGAGGGAACAAGGCGCAGTCACATATTTGCAGCAGTTTTGTTTGTGTGTGTGTGTGTGTGTGTGTGTGTGTGTGTGTGTGTGATATAAATCACACACACACACAAGACTTGTGACTCCAGAACACCTTGGAACTACCCGGGGTGGTTTTGCTGGTGCTCCTTAATATTTATTATGGTTCATTTCTTTGTTGAAGAACCAAGGGAATTAGGAATTACAAGTGCTGTTAAAATGTTATGTACAGGTTAAAATGCTGTAGTGCATCTAGAAAATATTCAGCACATCACTCGTTCCACATTTTTTTTTTATGTTAGTCTAAAATATATTAATGGGTGCTTTCTCTTTTTTCTTTTTTTTTTTGTAATGGGGTGTTGTGTGTAGAATTCTCACTTATTTTGACCTGATCTGTCCTTGGATGAACCTGTACAGAAAGAGTTGAAATAGCTTAGTAGTCTCAACCACCTGCAAAAATGTCCAGCAAATGAAGTGCTTGCAGACTTGAACAACTGGGCTTTGTGAATCATGGGTGCCATTCTTAGCCCGCGTGTCAAACAAGAGTCCACATTTACACAAGCAGTGAGAAAATGAAGGGTTTCCGTTTCGGCCTTTCACTGACCTCTGCGATGTCATGGGTTTGATTTGTGACCATGCAGCTGTTGGCAAGTGTTGAAATTTGTTTATTCCCGGCACACACACACACCTACACCTACATCCAGAGGAGTACGACCTTAAAGATGAGCTGTGAGTCGGTGAGATCTTTAGCTTCTGACTGGCTATCCCACAAACCCAGTCCACCATGTAACTTATAGCTTAAGTAGGATCTCAATCATCACCTGCCTGAGTGTGTGTGCGTGTGTGTCCATTACAGCGCGAGTGTGTAGCTGTTGACGTGAGCAGTGGCTCGGGTTCCCCATGACCAAGTTTATGAGCTGAAAAGGATTTTCCCCCTGGAGATCACTGAGGTTACTGGCCTATTGTGGCCGGGTTCTGTTGGTCACTATGTGGCCATTTTATTTATATCGCCATGGCAGCTGGGCTGCTGCTGACTCCATATCTACCTTGCCAGGGTTTCATTTTGCCATTTAAAAATACATGGCATGTCTTTTCTGATTTAAAGGCTGTAGGAAATCTTTCTGTGAAGTGTGTTGATGGCAGTGTGTCAGTAATTTAACACAATTCTCCTTGGTGCAATATGTACGGGTTAACATGAATTTAGTCTTTTGTAACTAAGTTGCTTTGTGTGTGTGTGTGTGTGTTTTAGGGTGCTGCATGAGGAGCGCCTGGCACGAGAAGCAGAGGAAAGGCAGCGCCGGGAAGGAGAGGCGAGGCTGATGGCGGAACAGCAGAGACAGAGGGAAGAAGAGCAGCGCCTACAGGAAGAGGCGACAGCACACGCGAGAGCCAGGGCTGAGCAGGAAGAGCACCAGCGTCTGCAGAGACAGGTGAACATGTAGACACCCCATTAAAACATCTACAGAAAAGCATCATAGGAGATCAGGGATCCTACCACACCCATCTACAGCGTTCTAAAGTTTTCCAGAGCCAGCTTATTGTTCTGTGTGATTTTTATGATTAGTTTACTCAGCCATTCCCAAACCTAATAATAAAAGCTGCAAGCTAGTTTGAGTCTTTTATGGCCCAAAAAAATCTGACCAATACACAAAACCTACATAAATCACTTACATATGTATTTTCTCTAGGCTGTTGGATAACTGTGGTAATGATAAAGGTGGTAGTGGCCTAGTGGGTAACACACTCGCCTATGAACCAGAAGACTCGGGTTCAAATCCCACTTACTACCATTGTGTCCCTGAGCAAGACACTTAACCCTAAGTTGCTCCAGGGGGACTGTCCCTGTAACTACTGATTGTAAGACTCTCTGGATAAGGGCGTCTGATAAATGTCATAAATGTAAATGATAACTCATCCACAGATGGCTGCACTGGGATTTGTAAAGACATGCAAGTCCAAATGCTGTTTTGTTTATTTTTGGATAATAAAAAAAAAACTCAACCCAAACTCCGCATGAAGTAAACACAAGAAAAATCTTTGATTCGCTGCCGCTCTTTGAAAATGTGGCTCTCAGCTGCAATACAGTCACTGTCCACCAGTTGGCCATGTGGTGCAATAATGGATTCATGTGGCATTTTGCCATGCCGCATTGGGCTGCTGGGTATCACATGGGTATCTTCAGGAGAATAGGCTGAACAGTGCCAGGAAACCATTGCTTATTTTCATAAATGCAATGGGCGTTTATTGTTTGCCTACTTTACATTGTCTCGGCATGGCTGATCCCATACATACTGTGTCTTAGGTCATATCAGCCTGTTTTAGTTATTGCAAATTTAATACCTAATGTTGTTTTGTTGGAACTTTTTTTCTTATTTTGCCCTCCTTGAAATTGTAACTTGTGACATTTTGTTGGCTGCCATTTACATTCAGTGAAAGTTGTCGTGACCACTTGTGTGTTTGGCTCTGATATGGGCTGGTGTGTGGAATTCTTCCAAAAGGAGAAGGTCACGGGGGAGCGGAAAATCCATTGATCTGAGCAGAGTCTGTATGAACTATTAACACTTGCTAGATATTTGTCACTTTCTCACGTCGCCAGTAATTCCAGCCTTGTGGCATTACCTCCCCCTAGTGTCTGTCGTCTACATTTCAGGGAATTGAGTCATTTGTAATAGCACTAATCCATTACTTATGACATTTATTTCTGTTCATTTGTTTCATTTTTCATCAGAAAGAGGAGGCTGAAGCAAAGGTAAGAGAGGAGGCAGAGAGACAGCGTCTGGAGAGGGAGAAACACTTCCAAAAGGAGGAGCAGGAGAGGCTGGAGAGGAAGAAGGTGTGAGAATCATGCACAAAAATACACACTTCATGCATTTACAACCATGCCCATCCTCCTGCAGCGTGAGAGCTGTCACAGATTCAAGCCGTTGGGCTCTGAAAGTGCGGCCAAACAGGAAACAAGTCAGAAGAAGACGTTATAAAGACCGTCAGTGTCTTACGTTCCACCCTTATTTTGGAGAAGGAAAAAGTGCACACATTCAGATAGTGGGGGGAAAAAAAAAAATGTATACAGATTTACTGCCCTTGTGCGCTTGTATATGGGGTGCTGCAAACCTGTATTAGGATGCAACAGAGCAGCCTCCTTTTGAGATTTAATTTAACCCTGTAACTGTTGGTCCTCAGCCAAATGGCCAAATGTTCAGGATTAACAGAAATGGATGAAACAAGACAGGTCAATTTGCCTGCGTCTTCAAGAGTGCAGAAATATCGGCCTACCATATCAGATTTATGAAATTGTGTTGCATTGCATCATTGTATGAAGGAGCTGCCAATACTGCAACCTCTTCTGATTTATTTTCTGTTTTCCACGTTTACTTGACTTTGTTATGCATTGTTGTATGGTTTTGCTGCACTCTGTGTTGGGATTCAGTTTAATCACTTCCATTTCATGGGAAGCACACAAGTGGGATCTTGATTGATCCATATGAAACACTTCTCTGTTGCTGATGTTTAGAAATGGTGGGTTTATGGTGCAATACCCAGATTCAGCATGACCGATTGGTTATGAAAGTGGGGGTAAAAAAGTTCAAATGTCATAAATTACAGAACGGGTGAAAAGCGATAGACAGAAATATGGCACAGAACGGCTCCGAATTTGGAATTGGCTTGTTTGGCCATTATTTTCTTTCCATGTGTACAACAGATTGCAGTATCGGAATAAGCACTTCTTGTGGGGTGTCCTTGTACCGAGTCCTGATTCTAAACTCCTCCATTTTCTCATTTGACTTCAGCGTCTGGAAGAGATCATGAAGAGAACTCGCAACAAGGATGCAGTGGACAAGGTACGGTTCTAATTTAGCTCTAGCTTCTGTTCTCTTGGCTCCAGTGGAACGACGCCTCACAGAGTAAACGTTTCTCCTCCCTGCGCACACAGAAAGACACAAAGTCTCCTTCGTCCAGCCAAGTGAATGGAAAAGATACCAGAACCGACCCGGACAGCGGCAAAGGTAACTCTGCGTGTGGAGAGTGCACCACATGTTCATTTTCTGGCACATATGCTGGAGAGTCGAGGGTTGTGCAATGTGGGCTGCCCCATGTTGGCGGCCATTCTTCATGCATGAATCAGTGGAATTCATAAAATTGTGGTTCTATTTAAGAACACTTCTCCTAGGCAGCAGCAGCAGCCTCCGCTCTTTCACTTTACTTCAGCACGCTCTCTTCTGGGGTCTTACTGACAGCCACAAAGCTCATCCAGTACATATGATCCCTTATTACAGAGAGCTTGTGATGGCAACATATATTCATATTCATCTTTCTGTGGCTGACCTCGCTGTCCCCCATGAGTGGCAGTGGCAGCCGCCCTGGCGTTCTGAAGCCGCAATGCAGCTCTACAATGCGTGTCGGAAGGCCTGTCTCTGCTTATTCAGTCCCAGAGGAAGTGCTGGAGACAAAATGAAAGAAGAGGGGGCGGTACACGCTGTACTCTTTATTCACATCATTCAGTCCAGGCCTTGGGTGGCCCAATGAGCACATCATCTGTACACGGTTCTGTACGAAATGCTCCTCTAGGTCTCCAAACGGCTCTGAGGCCCGTCCGCTGCTGTAGAAAAATAATGGAAAAGAGCCAGGGCAGGAAGTGAAGGTTGTGACCTTAAGGCACAGAAGCCTTGAAGAGTTGCATTTTTTTTAAATGCTTTAATAATTCCCACTTTGTTTTATTTTTTTTTTATCTTCAGCCGATTACCAGCCAAGCCCAGAGGTGACTCAGCATAGCCAGCCTCTGGTTACTAAAGACAGGTAAACAGGCTATTTTACTCATTTTACTCCACCTTGTCCAAACATTCAACGAAGATATGTGTTTATGAATGTGGGATGCTATGTGGTCTAAAACCAATATACCACAGTGAAAGCAGTGGTGCTGAGGGTTAAAAGAACACTGTTTAATTTAATTTCATGCTAAAGCTCAAAACTGCTCAAAAACCTGATCAGCAAAATGGTAGAGTGAGAAATTCATTTCCTTCTGCAGAATTCACTTCTGCAGAATAATTATTATTCTGTTATAGAGCATTCCACCATATCCTGTGTCATGGAGGGGACAGTCTGAGGGAACACTTTACTGTCTCTTATTAGTTTTATTGTCACTCTCTGGGAGTAACTGGGATTGATAAAAAGGCATAGTCATAACAGTTTGGTCTGCTATTTGTTCAATTTGACTTTACTGCTCAATTACCTGTTAATTACTACTATACGGTCTAACAACAGCCTTACTTCTCATATCAATCGAGACTTACTGTTGCATGGTAGGGTGCTACCTGGTTTTTAAACTTCAAAATTTTAACTTGAAAATTGCTCAATATTTGGGGTACATTTACAGGTCATTTATTTAGTACATTTATTGTACTGTATGGCTGATTGTAGAGGCATGAACCTTCACTGGTCTCACAATTAGATTTGATTACAATTATCGCTGCCTCGATATTGATGCATCACTATGCATCCCATAAAGGTCTCGTACACCTGACACTTTTATTTGCTACAATAAGCAGAAAAATGGTCTGTGTTCACGTCAGAAAAATATGGAATCAGATTTGTGAACGAAATTTTTTTTAAACAAAATTTTCATGATGTCAAATAAGAGGTTGTAATTTTGCTTACATCTCACTCCTTTTTATTTTCGCTTTTTGAGACTTTTTCCAGTTACGTTTTTACAGTTTCACTCTTGATTTTTCAGTCGATCTGCCTATTTTACATTTATTCTGCCTGAGAATATGGTTTGACTTCTGGCACAGTTCTCTCGTGTGAGCGGGGCTTCGCCTCATTGGCCTGCAGGTATTTGAGTAACTGAAAGTCTCTCAAGTGAAAATGAAAAAGAGTGAGATGTAAACAAAAACCTATGTTGTCAAAATTCCAACCTCTTATTTTACAACCTCTAGTATGTTATATTATGTATCAATATTATATTACGTAAAATTTTAATTTTGATATTAAGGACATTTTTCTTGTGTGCCTCTTATACAGTCAAGACAGGTCACGATGCTGCTAGCTGGTTAGCATGCTAATTATTAGTCCTACAACTGCTCTCAAGACATCAAACTCTTTGATCGTTGTTATTTATTTATTTATTTTTAAAAGATTTGTACTTTTACTGACTACATATTTCTTATAACAGCTCCTCTGTGATTGTGAACGGCGTCCAACCTTCCAAACATGAAAATGGCTTGTCCTCCAAAGGGGACTCAGCCCATTTTGAGAAGATCATCCAGCTGTCCAATCACAGCGACACCAACGGAGGCGGACAGGAGAAGTCAGACACTGACATCACTGATGAGCCAATCATAGCCTTCGAGAGTGGAGACGGCTTCCTGAAAAAAGCAGGCCCCATGAAGTCTCAACATGTGGCAGGTAATTAAAGAGGAGAACAGAGCACCAAACATTTCTGGAGAGGTTTTTATGATAATTGGAGCTATTTGTTTGAGAGATCAAGACCACTTTTTCTTTTTTTTTTTGATCATTGCCTGTATGTCATGGTTGTTTTCTGCTCTCTGTAATCCCCAGGTTTGTCCTGGGCTATAAATTCTGCATGGCACTTACCCCCCTGCAATGCAAAAAAGAATCCAAAGCCACTTCATTCCTGGCTCCTGACTAACTTAAGGACCCAGTTTTATAAGCAGAGAGTTGGCAAACCATTTCTGTGTGATCATCTGATACCGATCGTATCACAACGTGAATGACAGCGGGCCAGACATTTTAATAGAAGTTTTAAAAGAGTCTAATCTCTTGGCTTGGTGAAGAGTCGGGTTCATTTACACTGACACTGGCTGCATCCAGTGACATCTGACCTCTCACGTTAGGACCCCAGTTCACAGGGAGGCCATAAATGTGGCACCCCGAGGCCCCGCAGGGTTGGATGGTAAACTCTTGGTGCTCCACTCCCTGACGGGGACTTAGTTTTCATTTCAGTAGGGAATAGGAAGGAAGAGGAAGTCAGTGAAGTGAATTCTCAGTGGCAGTATCCCAGTGGCTCACGCACTCATTAAAGAACCAGAAAGCAACAAAATCTCAGGTTCAAACCCCACTTGCTACCATTGTGTCCCTGAGAGAGTTAACCCTGAGTGTCTCCAGGGGGACTGTCCCTGTCACTACTGATTGTAGGTAGTTAAATGTCATAAATGGAGGAGTGTTTGATTAGACCAGGTCAGATTAGGATGGGTGTTTGAATGCTGAAGGTTTAGTCACTCAGCTGTGAACCATATGCAGAATTCCTGGAGCGGTGGTAAGGCAGCCGATCCCGGGAACACTTGCGGGCAGGGTTAGAAACTGTATCCCGCCCTGGCTGATCCCCCCCTCCCAGCATGCCTTTCCACAGGCATGGTCAGCATTACTTCCATCACACCCCACGTGTCTCGCTCACTCACACACACACACACACACACACACACACACACACACACACTCTCTCTTTTTGCCCCCACACCTGCCATCCTGCAGACAGCTATCCCAGCGATAAATCAAAGCCAAAGCAAACACAGGAGCGTCAAACCTCCATTTGCCTCTCCCCTAATATCAACTCATAAACTCCATTTTAATTTCATTTAATCTTCAGCCACCATCCAGTATACAGTCAGATTCTTGCAGAGTGCATTTGCCCCGCCCCTGAAGGAATGAATATAGATTATACGATGCAACCCCATCAACAGCTCTATGTTTATTTCCATAAATATGGTAGCTAAGGAGCTAAATTGAATATGCCTGGCCAAGAGCGCATGGCAGGTGTTTGTCAGTCTGCTGAAGAGCTTGCACCACGCACCATCAAACACACTTCCACACATTGCTCGGCCTGCGCTATACTCCACGGTTGCACAGTGCAACGTGGGGTCGTTTTAACAGAATGGCCTGTAAAAACTACATAGGGAGCACAGACTGAACAGTCTCTCACAGGCATAGAATTATTTTTACTGCACACTTCTGTTCTAATAATTATGAATAATTTATCCCAGGAAGGCTTCACATTGCTGTTCATTTAAAATGTTTAAAGGCAGCAAAATCAATTTGGTGCACACAGTGTCTAAGACATTTAATTCTTTAAAGATTGCCTTTACTCACATCTGGAGGCTTTAAGATAATGAATAATCTGTTTTAAAATTATTTGTTTATTTATTTATTTTTTCCTGCAGAAGTGCTGTGAGGAGTGACTGGTTTTCTGTGGAGGATCCCTGCTGTCCCCACATCCCCTTCAACCCTGCCTGCCTCACCCAACTTCACTCGTGCCAAAACACACACACACACAAAAAAAGAACTTAATTCACGGCTTCCCTCTGGGATGATTGGGTCACTGCGCTGCCGATCCAAGGAAACACCGGGCTGCAGCTGGCACACTGCCTTGCCTTCACTTGCGATGGAGCTGCCACCTCCAGACAGATGATAAGACAAAAGCGAAAATAAAAAGACACAACAATTACAGTGCTGAGCTGAAGATGGGAGACTAGTTTTTTAACGTATGGTTATTTAATTTGAAATATGACTCCCGGGTACAGTTTGTGAATATTGTAAATGTATGTTTGTCTGCTGGCGTAGACAAGTGTCTACGTGGTTCTGTTCTTTTTTTTGTCACAAAACAAGGCATTTCTCTTAACTATGGGATAAATGCATCTCCCTGTTGCCCTTATAAAAGCTGAATGCAGTACTTGCTGGCACTGCAGGAAATAATACCTCATGGTATTGTTTTATGCACAGAATTGAGCATTTTTTTCAAATAATATTTTAATAATCCAGACCTGAGGTCAACTGTATAAGTTTGAGTATGCAAACTCAAATCCTGTGGACATCAGGTGGAATGTAGTTTTGCATCCAAAAGGAGAATGGAATTGGGCGACTACGTTGGAATGTATTGTGTGCGTCTCCACAGCAACTGTGCTCATTCTCATCAATTCATTGTGGTAGTTTTATCAGAACCTGAAGCCAGCATGACATGCAGTAGTCTTTGAAATTCCACAGGATCAACTGTATTTGCAAAACCAGTGCGTGCATATGCTATAAATTTTATTTTGTGTGTTTGAGGGTCACTCACAGTAAGTCTATTAAAGAGAAACCTTGTTCAGACTTTTAACATCCTTGTCTGTTCATTATACATATCCCTTTTTGGACATATTTAAAATGTTGATTTCTATATATGGTGACTTTCAAAGTTTTATCATTGCACTTGCAGTAACCGATGCTGCTTTATGTGACCTTGCCTTGTCTGAAGTTAATCATTTATAGCTCCATGGGGAAGCTATACTGTAACTTTGATATTCCCTTTCTAATCTGAGAAATTGTGTTTTCCTCAGGGTCACAGCAGGTTCAGGCTCCCCTAGGTCTTGTAGGGAGACTTGTGCTTAGTTCCATTCCCCTGTTGACACGTCAAGTCTTTTTTTTTTTTTTTTTTCTTCCCTCCCCTATTTCCCCCAATAGGGGTGGAGTCAAATACAACATCTTGAGAAGGACATTCAATGGATTTGTATTTTTTGTGTAAATATCTTTATTATTAATGGTGCTGGGTGTAAAATGCGATTAGTGAAGCTCTGCATTCATCCTGAATTTGAGAAATTCAGTGGAAAACACACTGTTAACTGGTGAAAGGTTTCTCAGGACAAGGGCCCAATGTTGGAACAACGTAGGACTAAAACAACAGTCCCTGCTGCTGTATTACCAATTCAAGATTGTTGCCTAAACTAAAATATTCATTTTAGGTTTCTGGTTCTACTGTGCAACCTGAATGCACACTTGTGTCAATATTTCCGGTTATGTTTAGTGCTGTTAATACGTTTAAATAATTATTCTGACCCTTCAGAAAGTCCATAAGTATGTCAAAATCAAGTATGTCAAATAAATTATTTTCTGTGTATTTCCATTTTCAATATGTTAGCATTGCTTAATTTCTCCTCTGCTGTTCCTCTATTTTAGTGATCTAGGCAGATGGCAGAGAAAAATATATGAAAATTAATTCTGAAAGAATAGCATCCACTCCAGTAGGGGGCGGCACTTAAAAACGCATAGGCTGAGAAAGCAGCATTTCTTGTTTTCCATTTAATTGACCATTTTGCATGTGTACACATGCCAGTGAGTAAAGCTGTAAAGTTACCGCTCAGAAACATTTCTCCATAAAGACCGGAAGTGCGGTACCCAGGTCTTCTCCCACTTTGTGTTGTTGCCGTGGTGTTTGGTCCTGCCCTGGCAGAGTGGGAGCTGTATTTTTAGATGGGTGTCACTGGCTGGTGACTAATGGAGGTGAGCTGATGCCAGGGTGCTGAGTTAATTCGGCAGGAATGGGGGGAAGAGTGCTGGGTGGGGGTGGCTTGTCAGGATTTACGAGGCTCTGACAGATGCTGAACAGGACAAAGGTTCCGTCAGTCAAGGAGTGCCTGCCACTCAGGAAATCTTAGAATAATACAGCTGGTAACCCTCAGTGGCACCAGAGATGGTGTGGCTTTGATCCATGGGTCAGTGTGTCCTCCAGGACAGCCCACTGGCTGTTTTTAATTCCATTTTTTAATTCTGCTGCGTCGGCCTGGCTTGATATTGCACCTATTGATGAGCTTGTAATGCGGTGTGATCAACACAGGCTGTCCCGAAAGTTGCTCTTAAATCACCTGTCACCCACTCTTGACATTTAAGAGACAATAAAACGGAACCCCTGCAGTAAAGCAGAGCGCTTAGCAGCACGTGAACAATGGCGGTGCTCTTAAAATTATAATTAGTTTGTCACTTGGTGGCCCAATGACGTTGCAAATATGCCCACAGTAAATCTCTGTGCACATTCACCATGCAGAATGTCTCTCACAGCGCTGTGTTTATGACGGGCTTCAGAGGGGCATTTTAGAGGTCAAGCCACGGAGTGAGATTTAAAGAGCATCTACAGGCGAGGACACGTAGGCGTCCAAACGATCAAAGCAGATGCTGCGCCCCCACTCGGGGACCAGGTCCCGACTCTTATCTCACACACAGCTGCTGTCAAATGGTGACATACAAATTTGTGGAATAAGCCTCTCCACTTATTTTTTTTTTTTTTGCAGTCTCTGGTACGTTCCGCACAGGCCGCATTGACCCTGGCAGCTCTATTTGTGGTGCGTTTTAGATGGTGTCCGGCGCCCATGGCCCTGGGACCACAGAGCAGCAGGAGGTAAAGGAGGAGCAGCTGGATAATTGCTCTGAACTTTTTTGGAGATGAGGCCGTTGTGGTTTGTAGCGCTCGGCTCTGATCACTGCCATCCCACGCTGCAAATTCTTGTTTTGGTAGTCATGGTGGAGAAGATCCTATTGTGTGTTAGAGATCAAAAACATGGAAGGATTTCTCATTGTACTTATTTAAAAGACTAACAATTCTATTTTTGGTTCTCATCCTGGGACTTTGTGGGAACGGAGTGTTCCAGGATGTTAGTGTTCTGGGGCATTCGATCACGCAATAAACTGGATGATCTGATAATGTTCTTTTTAGAGGTTCCCGAAAGTTTCTGGTTTAACTACAGCAAATATAAGAGAACAGCTGCCCAAGCACTAGAGAGAATTTATAATGCAAAAACAGCAATATCCAGGTCTATTACTGTAGCGCAGCAGTAATGTGTCCCTGGCATCGGTGCAGAGAAACCTCTCTTCCTGGCCTGATGCAGGTACAGTAGTCTGCTCTTTTATTGCCTCCTCTCTTTCCAAATCTCCTCCAAATCCACTGCTTTGGAAAGTGATATTCAAATCTAAACAAGACCCAATGAGAGTCCTCTTCGAGGAAGGGTTGAGTCCGTCTGAAAAAGTGGGGGATTAAGGGACGGAAATTGAACAGAGGTCAGCTGGGGGTCAGCTGCATGGGCCAGTGTTTCATTCAGCTTCAGTTTCAGAGCTGATAATGTGCCTTCCTCTACACTGGTTAAATGTTACCAGTAGTGGTTAATATAACCAGTAGATCCCCACAGCGATAGGTGAGTTTGTTAATGTTAGCATTAGCAATAACACTAGTTAGCTGGCACTAGCCTCAAATAATATCTACAGGCTAATCTACAATTCCAGAAACATTCCATACAACTAGAATATTAACTAAAGTAGAATTTAGTTGAACACGTCTAATGTCCCCGTTATGCATTAATGACAGGATGCAATGAAAACATAAATTTTGAAACGATTTTACTGTTTGCTGCTGTGAAGCATGTCAGCTTTTCAAATCATTTAAATCTGACATTTAATTTATTTTAAAAATAATTTATTTTGTCATTTCTCCATTTAGCTTATTATTTGGATGTTAAGCTACTGGAACACAATAAATTCTTTGTCAGGATGAATAAAGCAGCAGAATTAGTTTTACCAGCAGAGTGGCGACCATCAGTTGAGTATAGTTTAGGAAGAAAACGCTTCAACATGTAAACTTTGGAAACCACAGGTACATGCTGTGATTTTCAGATCAGATATCTTCACCCAGTACATACCTGAATAATACAGTTAATCTGTTTGTCATTTTAATTTACTGTTTGCCTTATTTTTTATGCACTTGATATATATCCAGAAGGACTGAACATTTATTCAAAAGTCATCATACAGGAACGATTGAAAGAATGAATGAAACGATATATGAATGAATAAACGTAGAAACATATTTAAATTCATCTTAAAACCGGCACCTGGAAAGACTGGACTGGAACGCGATGTCTAGATATGAGTCATGGTCAGATCAAGATCAGATGGTGTATGTGTTTTTCACAGCTGGTTTAGTCAACAAGTTGCTCAGTGTGGGTTTCTATGTGACCCCTCTGCGTCGGTTTTATAAGACACGCCTGCAGAAAGGCATTTTTCTCTGGGGAACAAAAGGCTCCTTTGCATTTTGATTATTTCCAACATCTCTAAAAATCTGCGTCAATGCATTAGATTCGAATTTTGCATATCTATCTCTATATGTACAAAATTATGAGGTTACTTTTAATAGAAAAATATTTCAAAATGAACCCATTATTAATAAAGTTAGAACCATTCTTAGAAAGAAATTGCTTCTTTAATAGGTGGAACTGTTTTATAATAATCAATGAAGTAATAAAATAGACCATTCCAGTGGAACTCAACATTCATCTAAATGTCCCATTCATTAACAGCCATTCCAGATACCATATTGTTTTCTATGAAAACCTTTTAAATCACCCTAAACTTTTGAGTGGTAATGTAAATGTTCTTTTTAGAATTCCAGGTTATTTATACGGTGTTTCTGAAAGATATGATAATTCGATTGCCGGATTATTGTACCATCTGAAATGCTTCTCAGCCCCTCTGAGACCCTGAGCTTTATTTTCACTGGTGTCCTCCTCCCATGTGCAGGTTAAACAGGCTGGACTGTGAAGCCAGGGAGAATTTGATAAGCCCCCACACACTGTGAAGGAGTCCAGCTCCTAATCTCAGGACACCTTGGTCCTGGGGGGCGAGAGTTGTGATTTGTGTGTGAAGGTGCAAGTGTGGAAGTGACAGCTGCTCTCAATCCTGGAGAGAGTTGTAAAGGGGGTGGCAGTGGTTTAAGGCCAAAGCTGGGGAGGTGGGTAGGAATGAGAGGGTAACATTTTCCCTGCCACCCACCGAGTGACAGTGGTCTGTGAAGAGTCTGCGGCACCCTGGTTAAGTTGCCAGTAAGAAAAAGTGGCTCAGGAGAGAGTAAGCGCTCGCGTTGCTGGGCCATAAACTACTGTCACTTTTTACATTGCATGGAATGCAGGCATGCAGTTGCAGAGAAATATATCAATTATCAATGCATGTCTATAAATCCTAATGACTAATCAATTGGAATTAAGCTATGCCTTGTATCTGAACCCACAGTCCCTCCTGTCCACTGCATATTCCCTGCTGTAGCTAGCTTCTAAATGCTCCCCTGGTGTTGTGACATGCCCAAAATTAGTCACAGATACGTACTGTAACCGCGCCTTAGATTTAGGGCTGTGAAGCATATTCAGACCGAGGGATGTTGATATTTATTCTTCTTGTTGGGACGGAAATATCTTCTAAAAGTCTCTGAGTCTCTGCAGCTGGTGGCCCCAACGCAGCACATAAAAGGCTCAGACAATTGTGGTTTCATGTGGATATTTGCTACATGTGGAGACATAGTACTACAGCCTCTGGCATGTGCCAGCTGACTCAGCAGGACCAGTTTCTGGCATGACAGGCCTGACAAAAACATAAAGACAACCTTTTCAGAGGTTGGCTGAGATGGCTTGTGTGTGAAACTGCATTTGAGAAATGCCTTTGAAATGTTCTTCTCCCATTGTCCTTTGCTCTTCCGTGTAAGTCTTGTGAATCTTACATATTTTCATGTCACCAAATGATTGGAACCACAGGTCTGCTTGTCACGTTCCTAAGTCTAGGGGTGTAAGAAACGCGACAAGGGTGTGGAGAGGAGGACGTCCCCTGTTACACACACACACACAACCAAACAAAGCATACAAACAGTGCTTTTATTAACAGTGAGCTAACAGGTACAATAAAACAGTGGACTCAGCCCAACTAACCAACATCAAAACAGCCTAAAGGGATTTTCAGGCAGGGGATAACTCAAAAACGCACAAAAGTTAACAAAAAGGGCACATAAAGCTAACAGGCTAACAACAAAGGGTCTATCACACAAAGCCACAAGACACACAAATGAAATCCCCAACGGAGCTCCTTGCATATCTCCGTGGACCCTGGGGACCTCCCACAGAGTAAGGGCCTAGCAGACCCTGGGGACCTCCTGAACACTGTCCGAAGTCTCTTTATATAGGTGGAGGTGACCAATAGGCAGATGGTAGGTGGAGCTTGTAGGCTTCAACTCCTCCCACGACGTAAACCTAAAAGAGACAGGACACAACAACACAGCCAGCCATTCAGAACACGTAGGAAATATGTCCCGGGATGTAACACTGCTCAGTTTCAAAGTGTCAGATATCTCACTTTTAAATTCTATCATACTGCATGATGCACATGAATCATAGTGTGATTACATCATGAAAGCCTCATTTCATGAAACTATTGTGTACTGATTAGCCACATCAAGGCATGCTGATAATATGGATTGTGTTGTAGTCTTCTGGTCCATTGGCAACGTTAAATTATAATATGATTTTAATGCCTCTGTATTCTTATCCATGTTATATCAGGCTAGATGCCAGCACCGTGGAACTAAATTCTAAAGTAATCAGTTATTTGGACTGTGAAGATTTCCTAATGGATAAAACATATATTTGAGCATCTACATTTATACAATCTAAAAATAATTTTATATAGTAAGGAGATTTTCTCTCAGGGGTCTTCTAATGTTTCTTCTTAGCTCCATAATGCACTCTCTTTTTCTCTCTCTGAAGGGAATGCTTCATACAGATGGTTTCATTTCTGTCCATCGGAAAGTCCCACCAGATCACACTTTTTTTCTGTTCATTTTCCTCACATCACTGTCCTTTCTTTTTGCCATTTCTCCAGAATTGTTAGGTCATGGTCCAATAGAGACCTTGCATGTGACTTTTAATGTTTGCAAGGGTGTGCTGAATAGAACAGAAATAAAAGGTTTTAGGCTGTGATAACATGAAAATTTGTTCACATGCTGTCTGAAAGTATTTTTAAAAACCTGTCCTTTTTGTACTCTCTGATAACATGATCTCCAGGTTAAACAGCACTGGTGGAGTACAGGCATTTTTTCTGCAAGCACTCACGATTGCTGGAATCTGAAACTGGCAGGCTATAGGTGAATATTTTACATCAGTTTTTGTACATAACATTGCAAACAATAAGAATCTATCTTTGCCCTCCCCCACCACAACCCCTCAACCTCCCCTTTCCGTATTTATTCCATTTTCAAGCCTTGCTGACCCCCCAAAAACACAGAGCTAGCCAGCTAGTTACTGTACTGCAGTCACTATACGACAAAGTTTCTCTGCAAACCCACTGTCTGCACTTACAAATGCAAACATGGAAAAACTTTACAAACTAGGGAAGACTCTCGGCTCAACAAGGAAGCATCAGTTACCTATCACTTGGCATCACTGACACATGAGATGCTCGATGAATGAGCAAAAGGATCAAGTGTTTCTGAAGAATTCATGAGACTACATCCATCCGTGAAAATTGATTTTAAACACCAGCGATGGTAAAAACACAGTAGTGGTTAGATACATAAATAGGCACATTATGCAGTTTGTCAGCACACTTGGTCAGGGATGAAGGAGGACTCTGTGTGAGGGATGTCTCTCAGCTTCAGCGCCAAACTGTCATCCAAATTTCCTGCTCACTCCAGTTGGAACTTGAATGTTCCAGAATTTATCACAAATAAACGGTTGGCTGGACACCCACTGGGATGTGAGACGGGATTCAGCAGTAAGACTCATTCATGTCAGTGTGGATGTGAATATATTCAGATGGATTTAAATCATCACATCCCTTTCCTCTGTCCAGGTTTAATTTATCTCCTGTCTTACAATTCAGTTGAAGCATTCTGTGAAAGAGAACGCAAAGCTTTCTCTCTGCATGGAATAATCTACACCTCTGACATGATAGACTCTCCAGATATGCATTGATGCCAAATTGATAGACTAATCATCTCCAAAAAAAATTTCCAATAGTGCAAAAGTTCTCATTGTAAAAACATATTATTTGAAAATGTTGTACATAAATAAATGAAATAAACACAAATAAGGCTTATTATGGAATTGTAGACCTTTTTAGCAGTAGACAATAGGCAGTAGGCAGCATGGTTAGTCTGACCAGTCTCTTGCTACGTATCACCATGAGCAGCAGTGGTTAATGCACATTAAGTTCTAACACTTTTCTTTCATGACCAGCATTATGGTTTTCACACCTATGCATGCTGGAAGTTTGCCCTTATTAGTGTTTACTACAGTGTTTACTTGCTGCATAATACATCCTGCCCAGTGACAGGTACCACTGTAATTGTAAATGTAAATGTAAATGTAAACCTGATAGTCAATGGTATTCACTTCACCCATCAGTGGTTTTAATGTTTTTTTCAGAAGTATCCATTGCTTATTACCTCCCTGCAGACTATTAAAGCTTTTCATTAAAGCTTTTCTGTGCACTTTTTTCAAGGTTCTTTAGCCCAAGTAAAATACTGAACTCAGCCCAAAGCGGATGCAGAAATGTCCAACCTCGCTGCACCAGGACCAACACCAAATGCCTCATTTAGGTTCATTTACTGGCATGCTGAAATGAGACCTCTGCACCGTGTAGTATTTACACAAACGAAGACTTACATAAAGAGGGTAAAAACTGCAAGAATAAGCAGTCAGGAAAAGGGAAGAGCCTGGGAGTCTGGCTTTTCCTCTTATTCCCCCTTAGTCTGTGCGTGTGTGAGACCAGCACTGCAAGCCCCAGACATGTGTTCTTCATCTGGTGCTTAGCAGGCTAGAACAGATCATTCTACTGGGAGCTTTCTGCACCAGGTTCATCTGCATCTGCAAATGCAATGATATGGGTTCTTGGTGCCTGGTGACTCAGCCTAGGGCACAGCTGACTCTTTAGAATGCTGCCAAGCTCTCCAGCATGGTAATCATCTACGTTTGGTCTGTGGTAGAAGAAAAGTTCAACTAGAACATTCCAGACAGACTTTATCTTCTATGTTCAATCAGAACAATCGGAGTATTTTGTGATTTTTTACTCTGTTCCACAGTAAGAAATGGCCATATTGCCAATATTGCTGCTTCAGTGTGTGTGTAGTGTGAATGTGTACAATGCCCTCCAAGGTCCAATCATCTGTATTTGTATTTAGGCTTTGCACAGCTCTGTGCCCAACAAACGGCATCTGTGTGTGTGTTTGTGTATATATACTGAAAAGTGAAGTGACGGTATTGTCATTGTGAAACACACGTTGACACCACGAAATGTGCCCTATGCACTCTTTAACCCATCACCCTTAGTTAAAGGTGCGCAGGAACGGTGTGGAGACTGTACATCGGTGGCACCTTGAAAGTGAAGTGATTGTCACTTGTGATACACAGCAGCACAACACACGGTGCACACACCGTTTGTTGAAGTGTTTGAAGTGATTGTCATATCCATGTGGTCCTTCCTGATTTGAACTCGCAACCTTCTGATTATGGGTTCACTTACTTAAGGCCATCACTGCCCACTCCTTTTTTTCCTATATGAAGGACCACATGGACATGCTAGATATGCTGATATGTACGAATGAATGTGAGAAATGATAAGACCTTCACAGATGTACAGATTGAGTAATTCTCATGCTGCAGCACCCTGCCATGCTGGAGACCTGTACTGCATACCTTTGTGTATGATTTACTGCCACAGATCACAGTCCTCAGAAAAGGACCAGCAGAAAGTTTCTAATATGCCAATATCAGATATCAGAAATTAGACTGAAACAGCAATCAATAAATGAATATAACTAAAAATAGCATAAAAATGTCCAAACATTATAGAATATTTTAGTTCGTCTTTAAATTGTTATTAATTTAATGTTTTCACTGGTGAAATTCGATGGAAAATATGTACTCCCAAGTTTAGCTGTAGCTGATAACCAGCATTACCAGCTTAAAAACCCAATGTACACCAAAACACAACTTGTTTTTCAAAGTTTTAACTGATATGACCAATGTAAAAATATTGCTACTCAACCAGCCTTACCAAATGAAAGTGAATCCAGATATTCATCAGCTACAAGAAGACCTAGATTTCACTGTCGCAAGAAATTATTACCCTGTATTAAATATAAACATCTAACTAATTCACAGGTAAAGTGCAATGATGCACTGTTATTGTATGTATCAGTCACCTTGTCCACAGTAAACTCTAAAGATCATGCAGCAGTAAACATGCTGAAGGCAATGCATATCCAAAAAGATAATGGTTAAACATTACAAGACTTATGAGCCTTTGCACCCAGTAATGACTGACCAGCTCAAAGAATTTGCAAATAAAAACACATTTATCTAATGGGTCAGATTTTATTTTTATACGCATGAACAATAAAGGTGTGTGTGGCCTATTAGGTCAAATGTCACACCTTGAAAATATTGGAGGCCAACCAAACAAATCAATCATTTGGGAATATAGGGGGACTGTAGGATGTACCTCTGCTAGTTAAAATGGTATTTATGGTCCATGCTACGCCCACAGGACCATGACTCATACAGGACTCATTTGACTTGTTTTAGTTTCTGATTTTAGTTCAGTAAACTATGATTTTAGTTCAGTTGCAAACCAGAAAGGGGTCATGAAACCACCATTAAACACATTTTCTAGGCAATGGCTAATATAAAACATGACTTTCCTTTCAGCTCCTTTGCCTGAAGGGCATTGTTAGATTGAGACAAACAAAGCCGGTTTGTTCATTAATATGTAAAGAGCAAAAATTGTAATGTGAAAATAATTAGAGAGATAGCTGATCCCTGAATGATTTGTGCAATTGTGTTCTGTTTCCAACCCCCTTTACAAACCAACTCCACCACTCAAGCACCATTTCTGAATGTTGAAGGCCAAAAGTGACAGACTGTGACATTCCTGGCCAAAAAAATGAACCACTGAACCACTGGTTACGGGTGTGAGACTGAGGGAGGCTTCAGGTGAGAGGACATCAGTTGAGTTGCTAGACGAGATATTACAGGGGCGGGTAGCAGCTCAGACTGGCTTAACATTGGAGTAAAATCAGGAGCCACAAATACAGCTCTGAAACGAATATTATGGAGCTGGAGGGATGTAGAACAGCGCGCCTATTGAAAAGACAAGAGTTTTTACTGGCACAGTTTTTAAAGAGAAAAAACATGAGCTCACTCCTTTTTCTCGCCTTCTTTAAACAGATTTACATGAAGCACAATTATTAATAAATGTGGCAGCTGACAAAGTCATTTTTTTCAGCTTTCAACATAGCAGCTGTGGTCATCAGTGAGTACATTTCAGACAAATCCATTCATTCCTGTGTGTGTTGCTTCAGAAACTATGGTGGAATAAATATTTTCCTCTTGAGAGGTAAATGGAAAAATATCTTCCTCACATGGCCATCCAAGCCCCGCCTATGAACAAGAAGAGCTGCTCTGTGGCTTTATGACCACCTTGTGCAACTTTTAAAAGAGCCTGAACAAAAATATCACCTTCATAAGTCTTAGGTTTTTATATCAAACACAAGCATGGAGGTGTGGCAGGGCAGCCAGACTGGCACAAATCTATAGTGCCCTGCTCTGTGGACAGCCAGACTGCTGGGAAGTGATTATAGTGTAACCAAATAGGACTGGGAATGAATTCCACATGCACTGTTTTGATTTGGTGGTCTGACATGGATTTGCTATAATTATTACTTTAAAGGTTTATTTTCTTGTTTTGGAAAGAAATAGATTGGTTAATGGGAAATCAATGGGCTCTGAATCTGGCTCTGCAAGAAATGAGCCAACAGATCAGAAGCATTGAGCTCATTATAAAAATTGCAGCAGCCTTGGTCTCAGTGGTTGTGAGTTCAGCTATTCGGCCAAAGAGCAAAGCCATCTTTTTAATGTAAAATGGAATATTAGGGCCTAGATCGCTTGTACCTGAAATTTCAGTCTCATTTACCTCATAGAGATCAAATATTATTCTGAAAAATGCTAAGATCTGCAACATTTGTTCTTTGCTGAAAACGTAATTAATCTACTAGCTTTTGTTCAAATGGGTTTCAGTTTTTTAAACAGTGGTCACAGAGTGGGCCACACACACAAACACACCATTCACTCACATACTTACACTTTGGATTCTCCTAGTGAACCTGTCTTTGGATGATGGAAAAAAAACCCTCAAAATTGTGAAGTTTTGAGCAAGTATGAAAAACCTGGTGAAGATCCTGGTCAATAAACTTAGTAATGCAGAATTTTTAGTATGGAGGACACGTTGCAGTGATTCTCTGAACCTTTCATTTTGTGGTGACTCACTTGCTGACTGACTCACAGATGGTAAATACTACTGTTAAAGTCCCTGTTCATCACCACAAACCCCTGAAGCTATTGGGCTGCTAGTCTGCTGCTAGTGTTTCGCATGTGTTTCCAAGTGACAGAGTTTTATTCACAGTTTTATAAAAAGTTTCCATGCAGTAAAATTGATCAAAGCCAGGGTCACACTTAATCCTTTAAATATGTCTAATTAACACAAAATTAGGTGTTGATTCCCTTGGATGAGCAGACTGAAGAATATGTTCCTGTGTGGAATGGGCTGCAATTTTCTTTTCAACAATTCAACAATCAGTCTTCTTACTTCTTACTAAGCATGATGTGTGTAGTATGTGTGTAGTCTGTTGCAGTTATGAGTGTATATTGTTTGCTGGTGGCGAAGAGAGTGAAATATCCTTCAGATGCCAAGTGGCAGTGACACTGTGGGCAGGGATACACTGTGGGCAGGGCAGCGCCCTTCACAAACAGCCCAGCCAGCCAACACGCGAGGAGAGATGCAAACATATTTACAAAGTGTTTCAGCACAGGAAAGGGTGAAATGTACTAAAGTTACTTAATACATGCCTGTAAAGGAATATCCGATTTCCAGATTCCCGGCATTGTTGTGGCCCGGGCTTTGGAGGCAGTAAGTGTTTGAGGTTGGAGTTCCAGCTCCGCCAGACAGCCTCAGCTTCCACCGTATGTTCTGGCCTCTCTGGCTCTAAAGGCACGTGGAGTCCCGGTCTCTACAGCGCATATACAGTAGTGTGTATAGTGAGGGCAGATGGGCAGAGAAAACAGTTCTAAATGGCTACACCCCAAGTGTGGCAGATGGCCAGGGCATGGACAGTATGGCTAAAGCCAGATCTGAGCGTCATGTTCAGTTTAGTGTGAATATTTGTATCTGTGCATCTGTATTCACACGTAACATTCATCTGACCAGCTAGATCACCTTCACTGCTCTCTCAGCCTGCATGTTAAACAGTAAAACATATCATATGCCAACAAAGCAATGTTGTGCCTCTATTTATAAAATTGAAAATGCGCAGTGGTCAAAAGGTTGTTATGAAAATGCAAAAGAGGTATTGCTGGCAGATTACCCAAAGCTTTCAAAAATTTGCCAAATATCGATTCTCAATATGGCAACACTGATTCTGGCTGTTCCTGGTTAAATAATTTTCTTACTGGGTATAATGCATACATGTTATTACACACATGTAATAAAATCTTCTGTGTATACTTAGATAGCAATATATAGAATATCGCTGCATGTTCCTAATGGGCACATGTATGAGGGTGGACTAAGTACTCAAAAAGTCAGACTTTGTGTTTTTCTCAGGACGTTTTAAAGTGGGAAATCTGAGTGTGCTGGCCGACATTTGCCATTTTGTCCTCATGCTTTTCTGCGATCATGTGATGCTGGCCAGTGTGGCTGGGAAACTGAGCAGGAGTGACTCATATTATGGTAACCATTGAAATTCCTTCTGGTGTGGCTTGTGTGTCCCTCCGTTGTTTCAAAGAACATCAAACACAACCAACCACTGTGCGTGTGTGTGTGTGTGTGCTCCTAACATAAAAGTACAAGTGTAACTTTCAATGTGGATGGCATATCGGTTGTAGGGAAGTCTGAGCCAGCGCTTGTTAAAAGCAGCTGTTGCCTTATTCTTCTCTGTTGTTATGTTTCGTTTTTACGCTACTTGAGTGTTTTAGTTTACAGGAGAAGTCTGTTCTGTCTTACTTTATTCAGTCGGCATTCCAACGTTTATTCACAGGCAAATCCACATGGCCAAGGTTGAATTTTCGATTTGAATTTCAGCAACTACAAAAACTGACAGAATATAAAGGAACAATATGACCAATATATATTTACTTATACAGTACAGGCCAAAAGTTTGGACACACCTTCTCATTCAATGTGTTATCTTTATTTTCATGACCATTTAAATTAGTAGATTCTCACTGAAGGCATCAAAACCTTTGTGTTTTGCCATCAGCATAACTGTGTTCTGTGCCTGACTTTTTTTTTGGACCATCTTCCAGCCTCTAAAGGAACCTACTGTGCATTTTGTTTTTCTTTTTTACTAAGATTCAAAAATGTTGTGGTGCGAACTGTGCATAATAGCACCAGAGAAAAACAATTTCTTCCCTCTGTTTGTTTCTGTGTTTCCAGCTCTGGCCAAACAGAATCTACCTGGCAGTGCTGAACTGATGGCCAGAATGTGGTCTATAGTTGACGGCAGTTACAAAAACAACATTACATAAACTGCTGGACAAAATATGCATAATTATGCATAGATCATTTGTCACAGTTTTGTGGTGATCTTAGTTTTATACAAAGGCAGGCAGTGTTCATGTACACTTTAAATGTTGCTGAGATTTTGTTCAAACATTTCACTGTGTCACACGTACACACAAAACAAATTAAGGATTGTCCATGAACATATTTTATTGTAAAAATGGTTGTTGGAACCATACTGGATTTAACCAGATAAACACACACAAACATAATCACTTAATTAAAAAAAAAATGTATTACCACTATACACAGGTACACATCGCTCTCCGCAAATAGGGAAAAGAAAACCGATCGGTGCCCATGCAATCCCAAAAATGCACTGTCGGGGTGGCATGTACGATGCCGTTTTTTTCGGGCCACTGATTAAAGCAGTGGCAGATTATTAATTCATGCGTTTTAGACATGGCTTGTGTTCAACATTAGCACCATGATGCAACAGGTCGGTTTGGCAGCGGAAGGGATTCTGGGGCCTGACATCTTCTGCCAGAGAAGCTGAGGGACATTATTGTTGTAGAAATTTGCTCCCCTGCTTTTTACACATAAGGTGACTTGTTTATTATGTCACAGCCAAAATCATTACAAGATTTAGAATTTTTTTTTGGCACAGGTATAAAACCAGTTTTTCCCACCATCAGTGTCAGACACGCCCATGAATATTGTTTGCACATTCAGCTTCCCATGCCCATGTGCAGACTAAACCAAACTAAACTTAATTGCTTGTGCTAAATTTGTTACATTTCCGGGTAGTTACCACAACTATGCCCACCCTGACACACATGTACTCTAACCTCACGAAACATGATGCTATAAATCAGTTTCTGAAATGTGAAGGAGTAATTAGCTTTGCTAATTACAGAGTGGGGAATTTTGGAGGCTCCTGCTCTGCCTGTTTGTTGGGACGCTCTTGACCTCTGGAGGCAAGTGGTTCTTCCTCAGTTCTCATCAGGCCTGACCCCGGCATAAATATAGCCTGTCAAACGTTTTAATGGTTCATATTAATTTACAACACCATTAATGTGAGCTGACCGGCATGATTTATCAGAGCCCCAAATTCCTCTTGGCTTCTGACATGTAAGAGTAAATAAAATACGGTAAAACCAGGAATATTTTTTCTGAACATGAACATAAACAACATTTTAGGCCTTACCTGACCTTCTACTGAACCAACTTCAGTTCCAATAGTCTATGCTACTTCATTAATTTTGTTGAGGTAGTTCACTCATGGATTTCATATGCATGAGTGCATTAAACGACAACACATAACTATTTCATGGCTGAAAGTGCAGATAACCCTCGACACTGACCCCCACCTGTCTCTCGATCACTTGCTCAAATTACAGCGCGATAGGCAGGAAACTGTTAACAGCCTGTAAGTTTGACTGACAGTAGCGGGGGCAGGAGGGTGTCCGGTATGAGCCGGGCGGGATTTGCATGGCCACTAAATTTACCTCGAACCGAGAGGGAGATGGTCGCTTTCACTGCACCTGTGCGAAGAACTGCGTTGGATCGTGTTTTGCCCCAAGTGAAGAGAGTGGCTCTGCCCCTTTACAGCTAATGAGCAGAGTCGGGCTGCTTGTAACGTTTTTTATTGAAATAACAGGTCACAAATTGCCCACACGGGACTGCAGCTTGAGCTACTATTTGGAGGCGACTTCGTTAAACCTGGCAGAGGGAATATGGGCAGGGAGCTACCCCCATACAGCTGTCTGCTCAGCCCAATAAAGGCTCTCTCCCTTTCAGCCGCCTCGTTCCCCAGGGAGTCCGGCTCGGTTATGGCACCTGTGCCTCAGTCTTGTTTTCCTCATGATGGCCTGCAGGCAGTCAGAGAGCAGAGGCTGTCACTCCACTTTTACAAACACACCCTTCTCCATCGCCGTATTTGCTCAGGAGCAGGGCCCTGTGGTACCAAATTAATCCTGCAGTCAACAGCCCTGCGGCCTCATCAGAACGCTCCAAAAACAAGCAGCACCCGCGGGGGAAGGTCTGTTGTTCTATGTCCTCTCTGTCCTAAACTCCCATGGGTCAGTGCAAGAATTCTGTTGCAGGTACTGATACTTTAGCAGGTTATGAAAGACACACTGATGCTATATGGGCTCGGTTCGCGTCATAATGTAAACCAACTGGGTTTATGTTCTTCTGAGAAAATAATCGCAAGCATTATAAAGAATGACGATTAATGAAGAGTTTCTTTTGTAAATCTGTGTAAATATTCCACAAGAAGTCACTAACATGAATACTGAGGCCTATTTCTTTCCTGAAACATGAGTACTGAGGCCTATTTCTTACATAAAATGAATGTAGAAATCATTTCATGATATAATTATTTCCTTTATCAGGCAGTGCATTTACATGAAACCCAAGTTATTCTGTTATTCTTTGACATGTTAGTTGACATATTTTTGATACCTATTCCACCATTGTTTCAACCTACGAAGGTCATGAGAAAATGAAATAAGTGCTTACCAATGGAATATGTGTGTACTCAGTGTTCTACGTGTTTGTGCTCAATTGTGTACTTTTGCATTCTATCTTGCGCTTAAATAGAAGTTTAATTCAGTGCTCAAATGCAAGAGATTATAATGAACTTGTAATACAATCATATTCAATAACCACAGTGAGCAAAGTGGAAAGTGCCCCCCTCCAAAAAAAAACTAATGAAAGTGTACATGCAACAGAACCAAAACTGGACAAGATGACCCACTGTTCTCTCTCCATCCTTTAACCCAGAATAACATGCATCTCATTCGCAAAATAAGTAAATCACATATCATGTATGAAAAATATAGATATGTGCATAGCTTAACATGGTACAAAGGGCTCTTTCGTTTAATTAAAAAAGGTGGGGTGGGGTGGAGGTTCTGAGTTATTAAACGAATAGTACTTGAAGATCAGATCGTACTGAACCAATGCTAGCGACCTTAAAGCACTAATGTAAGTTGCTCTGCAAGACAGAATGTCTACCACATGCTGTAAATGTCCAGTGAGAGTAAATGTGGTGGGGGAGTCAAATGCTTGCCATTAATTATCAGTGCTTCCTCTCTGAGGCTTTTCAGAACACTGAACACTACACAACACCCGCGCTGTATATAACTTTACTGCTCATTAGCAGTAACTCCAACTCACTCAGTGCATGCATGTGTGTGCATACGTGTGTGTGTGTGCGTGTATGCGTGAGAACTTTCTTCTGCACATACTTCTTGAGAAGTATAAATTAGTTCGGTTATGTATGTTTTTCTTGATGTATTTCTTTCATTTATACAACTACAGCAATACGAACGGTTCATTCTGTGCTGCCATAAAGGAAAATAAACATTTAGCTTACAAAAATGTACAAGAACTAATGTACTGAGAATAAATTTAGAGTTAGATTTTATAAAAAAATCTTATTGCAAAAAATTATCAAATATATTAATTAGGCTGTGTGTGTGCGTCTGTGCCACATTTGATGACAGTTTTTTTTAGGTCTGGCTGGCAAACGTAATTTAGATCATTTAGATGGGAAGGACAAACCGATAGGGGGTAGGGGGTCTGTGGACTAACACACACCAAAGGAAACAATCCCACTTGGAGGGGCATGGTGTGCTGTGCACAAATGTGTAATTAATGACACTAATATGGGAAAGTTGGCTAAATGGCACATTCCCAAAAACAGTTCATTTATAGCCTTACAAGGTCTTGTAAGATGCAAAAAGATTTTTTATTGGGTATAAAATCCTAAATATGCATATGTTTTCTACATGGGAAAAGTAAAAAAAAAACCTGAATAAATTATCCGTCATATTAAGAGCTGTTTCACAAAGAGTAGCCAGTTTCTTTCCTGGTGTTCTCCCAACATGTGTTTCCAGTGCAAAGGAAGGATTTGAAGAAGAGAAAAAAATGCAGCTTGTTTCCCAGAGTCTGTTTTATTTTCCTTACCCAAGTTCACCTTGTGCTCCCCCTAAATTCAATGCAAACAGTCGAATGAACAGAGGCATCTTTCGCCAGAGGCATTTTCGGATATTACCTGGTATAAAAATGAAATCGAACATTATGTGCCTGTTTCCTCAAGGAGGGGGTGTGTTACCCCTGCACATGCTGCATATTCACTGGGGTCCAATGTCCTAGACGTTTGCAGACGTTTCCTTTGTTTCTCAGTTACGACACCTCCCTCACATTTTTAAAAGTTCTTCAGCTCGTCTCTCTGACATCCATGAGGATTTTAAAACAATCTGTCGTTGCTGGCTGTCACTTTAAACCCTATAAACATGACTTTTTCTCAGCCTGACAGAAACAATGTTGTCTCATGTTCAAGACTTTCATAGAAGTAAATATTTAATCGTAAATAGCTGTTAAAGTTTGGATATTGTGCATTTGATGAATGCTGGCACATTTTGAAGTAAAAAAAAGACCAACCTGCTATTCACCATGCTGCCTTGTCTCAGCTGTAGGAATTGGGTTGAAATAAATGCATGCTTTTTGTCAGCTGTTTACCTAAATTGCATTTACTGGTTTTCACCACAGAATTCAGGGTCATGTGAACGCTGGCAGGATAAGAATTCAGCTCATGTTTCTGCTGAGATTATAATGTGGTGCTCAGGGTGTTGCATTTTAACTGAGTCATGAAAGAATAAATGTTTGGAAAAGTCATAGTATTTGTCAGCCATGCCTAGTTCTCAAACAGACATGGATGTGCTGTATTCACAGCCCAAACGGAGTCTCCAAAATGATCTCACTCTCTACGCTACACAGATTAACCCCAATGTTAAAAGCCTGTGCCACCAGAGCAGACCAATCAATGAACAAAACCTACCAGACCTGTTCTGTCTGGTTCCATAAGGTTTAAGTCCATAAATTGCAAGGTGGTGTCTTCATAGATCAAACACCAGGGCATACAGTTTCCCAGAAGGTCAGTGACAAGGTTTAGGTAGTTGGTAACTGTCTTCTTTGCACCCATTCGTCCACAGGATCTAAGTGAAAAGGCCAGGACACCTTCTTCCATTGCATGGTGAATGTGGTGACATTTTGATGCTCATGTGTCTATTGTAGGAGCTTTTGGATGTGGACACAGGTCATTCTGGACACATTGACAAGCCTGCAGCTATAAACTGTGATGCCCTGTGTGATTTGACACCTTTTTTTAATGGTTTCAACAGTTTATGCAACAGTAGCTCTTCTGTGGGATAAATAATAACGTGAAGTGATTGTCATGTGTGATACACAGCAGCACAGCACACACAGTGAAATTTGTCCGCTTCATTTAACCCATCACCCTGAGTGAGCAGTGCGCAACCATGACAGGCGCCCATGGAGCAGTGTGCGGGGACGGTGCTTTGCTCAATGGCACCTTGGCAGATGGAGATTCGAACCGGCAACCTTCTGATTACGGGGACGCTTCCTTAACCACTAGGTCACCACTGCCCCAAATGTTCATACTCATAATAAAGCTTCAAACCATAATTTATGCCAGTTCTTCTAGAACGTTCTGGTGCACGTGTTTCTAATTATGCTTCAATATAGACCTTGATGGTACTTTCTTGGGCTCCTTCCACAGTGTCTCTGAGTGCTGACACTGGCCACAGCAGATTGCTTGCCATGTAGGGACATCTAGAAGGTGATAATAGGCTAAGAACAACTGGCTTGTTCTCTCTGGAGCCTCCAGCAACTGTTTTTTTTCCACAGGACTGAGGAAAAATGTGGACAGTGAACATGGGGTCAGATATCAAATTCTGGGACTAAGCAATGGCTGGTCATGCAGATTGGTACTGAGGCATAGGGGAAAGGTGCTGAGTGCTGACGCTGACTGTTATCTCAAACCTGGCCGCAGATGGGAATACTTGGCTGAATATAGCCGACATCATCCCTCCTAAAATGATAAATGTTGTATATATATTAAAGAGATATATATATATATATATCTTAAATATATAATGTAATTATAGTGTACTTAAATTATACTGCTTCATCATGAGTAGATCTATGGGTGGTAGTAGCCTAGTGGGTAACACACCCGCCTATGAACCAAATGACCACAACCCCCACTTACTACCATTGTGTCCCTGAGCAAGACACTTAACTCTGAGTGTCTCCAGGGGGACTGTCTCTGTAAATACTGACTGTAAGGAAAAGGAAGGAACTGAATAAAAATAAAAGTAATGGACATTTTTTGTTACAGCACTTTTCTTTGTGGAAATTGTAGGCTGTTAGCAGCCTGTTAGCTGCTTGTCATTTGTGGAACCTGCATTTAAATTCATTCGGATCAGTTAAAATTCTCTCGCCGCTCCATTGAAGCTGACCTCTGGCTCCTTCTGTGCAGCTCCTGTGTTGATGGAGCGCATATTGAAAGGCCTGTAACTGAATATTGCAGCTTTGTGGAGGTTCAACAGGTGCTGGGAGCTTGTGCTGTGCCAGGAGGCAACAGTACGCTACGTCTGGGAATTGACGCAGGTTCTGGTTGTCGGCCCTTGATCCTGGCTGCAGCTCCCCGTTACTGGGCAGAAAAAAACAACCCCATTATATGTTTACATTTTACATTTACAGCATTTATCAGACACCCTTATTCAGAGCGATTTACAATCAGTTACAATTTAGGGTAGTAAGTGGGATGTAAGTGGGATAGCAATGGCAGTAAGTGGGATTTGAACCCTGGTCTTCTGGTTCATAGTCATAGTGTGTTACCCACTAGGCTACTACCACCCTACAACAGTGCACAGACAAACTTTAAAACTCTGGTGAGGTTTACAATATAAACTGTGAAAAATCAGAGCCAGCTGGAAGAAAAACCATTTATCACAGCTCCTATATAAATTCCAAAATTAGCCATTTCACAGAAATAAGTGTGGATTTATGCTGTTATGCGTGGTTGTCTGAGCATTGTAAATCTCCTGTCTTGTCGGTAATAATTCTGCATGAGTACTTGTAGGTTCCTCTACAAACAAGAGGGTTTTTGGAAGGGTCGCTGAACTAGAATGAGAAAATGGGAACCTGGGGGACTTGAACAAATGCTAGCCAGACCTATAAAAGGATTGAAGATGGTTTTAGAAAGGAACCCAGCCACTGGGGATGCATGTGACAGCGTATTTCTTGGTGCTGGTCCCTGGTAAATGGTGTGGGTTGCATCAAGAACTTTTGCCAAGTCGACAACCAGACTGTGCGCTGCTGAGAGCCCCAAACACTGGCTAAACTTAAAAAATAGATGGGATTTGTCACACCTAATATTGTAGCATTGCCGTAATGTAACTAGATCAGTTGCAGCAGTTTGATTGTTTTATTTACATTATGGCAATGCTAAAATATTAGGTGTGACAGATCCCATCAATTTTGTATTACTTCAAAGTTGAGCCAGTTTTCACTTTTTACAGTGTAGATGTACTGAAAAAAAGTAAATTGTAGCTGTTGCTTAATTAATGTATTTATTTTTCTCATTACAGTAGTTAAAAAAATGTTAATTTCCTCTTTTAAGCTAAGCTGTCAAGATTCAAGATTCAAGACTGGTTTATTGTCAGTACAACAGTATACACATTATACAGTGTATTGAAATAATATTTTACAGAGACCCCCCCATAGTTCAATCGTAAAAGAAAAATATATATGTATATACACACTAAACTAAACAACAGTATACTAACTAAAACTAAAACTTAATCTCTATAGGAGAAAAGTAAAACTTTTCTGTACAATGAACAAGTTGAACAGGACATAACTGGACAACATCATGTAGGGTGCTTGTAAGTGGATATGTTAGACATTTCAAACAGGACACACAAGATAAAATGTGCAAAATGAGTTGAGATGTGCAAAAATCCGGTGTTGTTGAGTTTAACAGTGTTCTGGCGGTGCTTGTGGAAAGAAGCTATTGCAGCGTGTGGCAGTTACAGTTCTGATACTACGGAACTGTCTGCCAGACAGTAGGAGGGAGAACAGGGCATGTGAGGGGTGGTGAGAGGCCTTCATTAATTTAGGCTAATGACTAAAGATTTTTTTACTTTACTGTAATGCTACTGCAGCAGGTTCTTTGGTTTATTTAAAATAAAATACTAGGTGTGACAGATTAATTACAGCAAGTTTATTCAGTGTTTACTTTTTTTCAGTATGGACATTAAGTTTTGTGCTGAACCATTCTGTGATTGCATAACTCCAACATGTCCATATTTCTAAAATGCTAATTTGTTCAATTTTTGTCTTTTGTAAGCAATGATCTACCATTGTATGAATGAGAACAATGAGATCCACTGTAATCTTGAATTTGCCTTTTCTCTAAACTGATGTAACGATTACCAGATGGCCAGTAAGACTATGAAACCACAATAGTACAAAAAAGAACTTGGCACAGTGACACCAGCTTAAAAAATTTGTAAAGAACAAAAAAATTCTGGCTCAATAGGATATCTTTAGAAGACACTGTGTCCACTGTGGCAGAGGGAAATGTGCTGTCTGCAAAATGTTTCAATGATGTTATAATATAAATATAATCACTTCTGCTTATATAATGCCATTAGTAAAGTCTACTTACACAGACCCCCATCAATAAACTTGACCCTTCAATAAACTTGACAGATTGAAGATATACATTACCAGTCAAAAGTTTGGACACACTTACTTTGTTGCTATTATGGAGACTGACATGAAGCCATTTTGAAGATTCCAATGCAAGAAACATATTTAGCATTTGCTGTATCAGGAGGAAGTGAAGTATGTTTGAATCGTTTTTTCAGTCAACTCTCTACTTTCACGGCGGCTTTGTTCACTATTGTCATCATCAGAAGCCACTTTATGAGATGCTCATGAACATGAGTGAATGATAAGAAAGTGTTCAGTATAAACCTTCAAGACAGTTGGAGGGAAGAGTGTGAAATGCTACCATCACAGCAAAAGCTCACTGATTTGGAGAGATGCAAATCTTCAACTTTCTGCCTATTCTTGGTTTACTACATAACCTCACATTCCTTAGTTATTTATTTCATAGTCCTGTGTTATTAGTTTGTTCTATAATGTCAATAAAGGCAAGATCCGTAAATGAGTAGGTGTCCAAACCTCTGACTGGTTGTGTACATAATATGTTCTTTATAAATTTCCCCTGATTCTCCTGTGTTTCACCCTGTCACAGAAGAAGAAGACCCCAGCAGGTGGATTGGATCCTCAAGTTTGATCCCTGGCTTTACACCACTAAAGATGGAGAAGGTGGTATCAGAGGGATTGTTTAAAATAGCCCCTGGTGTCTGGATTTGCAGTAATATGCTGGTATCTATACTGGTAGGGTATAGAGAAGGTCAGAACGTTATCAGCAACCACAAGCCAGGAAATAGAACATGTTTAATGAAATTCTCATCAACAGTGCATTTCTAATGAAGGAACACTAACATGGTCCCCTGTTGATGTGTTCATCTTGAATCATCTTGATTTATTTATTCGCCTTTGGTGAGGTCTGCCTGGGGTGACTGCCTACAGGTTAGGGACCATATGTGTCTGTTCATCTAAATTTCATACGGCCGGAACCTCAGCCAATGAGAAGCCAGTTCCGTTGATGGGCGGGGCGTGCTGGAACCGCCCCTCCCCCCAACGCGCAACCGCAGCCTGGCTCGCGTCGGAGCTCCGCGCAGCGCGTCGCAGCGCAGAATAAATCTCATTTGCACCCGCGGTCATTTGCTCTGTGACGGCGCAGGTGACGGGCGGACAGAAGAGTGGTATGACAGGGACGGGCGACGGCGAGCCGGCCTGGATTCCTGCGTCTGGGTGTATTTCTCGCGTAGGCCCGTGGCGAGGAGGCTGCTCCTGGTGGATATCTGATCGATCCGGAGCGACGGACAGCTGAGCAGCGGCGACACGTCAGTGCGTTCCGATCGCACTTCACCGAAGAGGCGTAAGAAGATCCCATCCGGGTATCCAGAACAGAACCGAAACCAAAAGCCAGGTAAGCGATACACGCAGCGAGGCTCATCTTACGTTCCGCGTCAGACCTCAGTGAAGTTCCACAGACATACACATATCTATGCTGGTTAAACAAGAACACAGCAATCTCCACTTTCACAACGTCACGCACACATTGCTTTTTCAATCGCTGCAGCCGATAAATCGTCAAAATACGAAATCATTCAGCCGCTCGTCAAATTTAAGGCGCTCGCTGCGGTTTTGACGGTAGGCGACATTTCAAAATAAAAGTTCCTAATGGAGCGACAGGGAATTATTTAATATAAATTAACATAGCGCCTTTCACCTGGGGTCAAACTACACATGTAAATCCGTGTACATCATGCGCATGTACAAAGGCGAAGATAATAGTGTAAGGGTTAGGGTTGAGGTTAGGTTTGGGGATTTATTTTGAAACGCTGCATACAACCTGCAGCGCAGCGAGTGGAAGAGCGGGTCTATTAATTCACATTTTCACAATTCATCAGCCTCAGCAATTTATCAGCCAACTTGTGTGTGTCAGTTCACAGACATTCGTGACTTTGTGAAAGTGGCAAATCCCGGGTTTTCAGGACGCAGAACACGACTCTATAGAATACAGGGGAAACGAAACAATTTCTAGATAAAATAGCAGAAGAGAAACTGCGCGCAATGGCGGCTCCCTCCAAGGGGTGAACTTTTTACGGGGTGCGTGTCGGGTCTGACGCTCGCTGATATTATATTTTGCAGCCGGTCATCTCATCCGTGCCTATATTTAGCTGCGAGAGATGTCTGTAGTGATAAAGTCGAACTGCTCTTTTCCTGCAGTTTGCAGTGCAAATAATGGCGCCTTGTTTAAACGCGTCTCTGTTTGCTGCTTTTGGGCCTGCAGCTTTGGGGTGCGGTTCATTTGCTTGTTCTTCTGACCTTCAGGTCAGATCGGCACACAGACTGGCTGTTAGGTGCAGGATGTACAATGTAGGAATTGTAGCTACTTTTTTAATGTTTTAATTACATGAATTGTGACCAGAGATTCAACAAAACAATTGATAAAGTTATAATTATTACTATTAAAAAGTACCACTACTAAAAAACAATACCAACCACATCCATAAAAAGGCTCATTATAACATAAGAATAAGGATGAATTCCATTTCATGTTAGATGCTGTATTGCTTTACAACTGACCATTCGGCCAGCACCAGACCGGAATAGTCCGGACCCCCCGCTACAAAGCTGCGAGCTGGAGTCGGCGCAGCGATGACAGTAAGCGGAGAAGTGTGTCCTCACAATTTCAGGATGGCTTCGCCACAGCGCTTCATATGTCTCACACCTTTTTGAAGAGTAAATTGAAGACCACTCTGAATTCTCAAGGAAATTCTTTAGTTTTGCCACATTTTTTTTTTTTTCCCACAAATGTGGGTGCATCATGATATGATGATATCATATTCGGGTCCTGCCTGCTTGAGGAGGTCACCTGCCTGACAGCTTATTAATGGCCATTTGCACTATAATAAAAAGGTTGAGAACGCTTAAAACTTTTAAGGCCTTAAAAGTGCCTTAAAAGTGTGACTGAGCTCAAGTGGCGGTCGGCACTGGCGTGGTGTGGTATGGTATGGTATGTGTTGGCAGTGAACAGCAAATGTGACTGGACCAGCTGCGTTCGGTCCGAAGGAGATAAACAGGTGAAGGGGCCGCAGTTGCGCCCGGTCCGCCCACCATGTGGGACCGCGAGGACCCCGAGAGATTGATGCAGGGGAGTCAGTGGAAGATTAATCCTTGACGCTGTTTTTTTTTTAGATGCCGAAAATCCCAATGATTATCCTGCGGCCCGTGTTTAGCCTAGTTGAGACAGCTGTCCTAGGTTCATTATTTCGGGAGGGTCTGTGCTTTGAAATGGATCCCCTGTCCCCTTCCAGCAGACTCTCATTTTGTCAGTTGCGTCAAGAATGGGTCCCTTGGTGTGATCTCGATGCTCCAGGGGGGTGAACTAGTTCCTGTAGATAATTACTCTGCTGGCAGGCACCCTTGCATGAGAGATGGCGCAGATATGAAACGGGAGTGCATTTTACATTTATGGCGTTTATCAGATGCCCTTATCCACAATCAGTAGTTACAGGGATAGTCCCCTCCTGGAGACACTCAGGGTTAAGTGTCTTGCTCAGGGACACAATGGTAGTACGTGGGGTTTGAACCTGGGTCTTCTGGTTCATAGGCGAGTGTGTTACCTGCTTTGATACCAACAACCATATATTAAATAATTTTATTTATTTTAGTTCTGTATGTAGTTTTAACTTTTTTTTTTTTACCTTTCGCTGCATAGTCAGTTTAGACAGGTATAGGATTCCCCATTTTTGCCATGAATAACCATCCCATTACCAACAAAGACTTCTGCTATATGAAAGTCATTGCAGTGTACCTAAAAATATGGTCGCAATCAAGCCGACATGTGTGGCTTAAGATAAGCTGGTTTTAGATGTCTGGACCTTTGAGTTTCCTCAAAAGCATTTGAAGATGAATTCCCAGGCGCTTGAGGATTGTCCTTAGTTTGATGTGAAGAGTTGTGCCAGATCATGTATTCATTCACTAAAGCCTCTCCGATATAACCAGCACTAATTGACATGGCCAAAGGAAGGCCCAAGATGTTTAGTTTGAATTGAAAGATCAGCCTCCACATTTTAAGCACTGCGTGAGTATTATTTTGGTGACAGCCTTACATATTTTGTTCTTATTGCACCCGAATAACGTGAAAGTGGAGTGTTGTTAATGTTGTTAATTTATAATAGATATGCTGAAAGTGAAAGTGAAGTGATCGGTGGTTGGCAGTTTGGGATTACAAATACAGGTCGCCTCCTTATCCTCCTTAGGCCACCAATGTCCCTGATCCAGTATCAGTATATGGACATGTCTTTACGTGCCACTCTGGCATTCTGGATCCAGTGCCATGGACAGGCACATGCAAATACAAATACACCAGATACAGATGCCTTCTGCTTTATCTCCAGCCAAGTGAATAAAGAGAGTAGCTTGTAAGGCTTCAGATGGTCTCTCTGATGCCAGATCACGCCTGGGATTGAAAATAGTCAGCAAAGCGCTCCTCCCAGCCCAGGCAACATCCTCTTTTTGTAGGGCATCCTCTTTTTTTCTGGGCCTTAGGGCTGCTTGTATTATTCTGGGAAACATGGACATTCTAAATGAAGTAAATTCTTGTTTAATTCACTGGCCAAGATATGAGGAATTTTGCATTTAGTTCATTTGTTAATTTAGTTTAAATGGTGGTGACAGATGTTATTTACAGAACTAAATAAATTATTAAACATTTGATGGCAAGATGATTAGACTAGCTTGCAGATTATGTAGTTCAGGTAACTGATTCTTTTGAGTTGCAGTCCCTGAACAGAGCTTTTAGAATCTTGGAAGTTTTAAGTGGGCCAGACAGAAATTAGACTGTAAAAGTTGACATAATTAATCATCATTGTGAAACAATTAAATGTGACTGTAATTTGATGGGGAAATGGAGGAAACTAGTTATTAGTTATGTTTTTATTTGCAGAATATGCATTAGTCGGACCTTCTCTGCTCCAGAATGGCAGATTCATTTTGGAGGCTTTTCAGAAGCCCAGCTCAGACTTCCAAACGTGTCCTCCATTTACATGAACAAAAACTGAATGCATTGTTTAGTTTATAACCAGTGGGAGACTGTCTAGTTTGCAAGAAAATAATTAAAGTAATACACATACACTACAGTTTGAAGGTTTAGGGTCGTTAGAAATTTCCTATCAAAAACAAAGGCATTTTTAAAATGACTTAAAATGACTTAACTTATGAAATAATTGTAATTTGTTATTGGATATTTTTATAACTCATATTATACAGTTCTACTAATTTAGATCATTTCTATTCAGCTGAGTTGTTTCCAGGTTACCAATGTGTTCCATCAAATGCATGTAAATATGAACTGATAAAGCATGCAGTTATTTTCTGAGCATGACAAGTGTTCTCTGTAAAACTCTCTTCAGTCATAATTCATCTTCAGAGGTGGAATCCTCTTGGTATGAAAGATCTCAGGTAGTAAAATGTGGTTAGTTAGCTGCTAACAAAAGCGCTGACTGATGGCCCCTCGCTGGCATGAAGAAGACTGGGTGACAGATGTCAGTACCCTCCACTGAACGTCAGTTCATTTATGTTGTCAGTTTTTGTGCCACATTTTTTGCTCAGCTTCCAGAACTGACCCGGGCGTTATTATGTTCTATAATAAATTTTGTGTCTTTATTTTGCTATTTTTTTTGCATGGAGACAGTGAACGATCACATCCATTAAAGATCTCTGTGTTATATTAAAATGAAAATTGAATCCAAACTGAATTATCTCTTCTTTTTTTTTTTTTTTTTTTTTTTTTTAAGGACAGAACTGAAAAAGACAGCCAGCAAAGGGGTCAAAAATGCAGAAGTCTGCTTCCAGGTCACGGTCCAGATCGGGGTCTGGATCCAGATCTCGTTCATTCTCCAGGTCCAGAAGTCGGTCCAGGAAACGACGTTACAGGTAATGTCCCCATGAAGCAGGAATCTATCGAAATTGTAATAATTTTGTTTTTTCACTTATGTTAATATATTGGTCCCAGTTTTTGAAAATTACTTGATATGATGAACATTGGTTTTCATATTCAAAAAGTTTTCTTTGAATGTGAGTAACAGAAACCTGACCAAAGTTTTGTCATTTATGTCACTGATACTCACTAATGTGGTTTACTCATGCTGCATGACCAGCTATGATGGACACCTCAGAATAATATCTATTAATTTTCTTTAAACCAGATGTGGAAAATGGCAAAAAACAGTGGATCTACGTGCTGTAAATATGAGGTTGTGCTGTACAGCTATGTGCTGTAAAAAAGCAGAGGACACAATAATAATAATCACTTTCACTTAACCCAGTTCAGTGTAATCCAGATCCAGTTTTTGAAAGGAGGTTCAATTTAAAGCTTGCCAGTTATAGAAAGGACATATAATTCCTGACCAAATAACTAAACCGCTCACTAACCGTACAAGCTGAATTGTTACTGCATGTTTTTGACGTTTTCCATGTATCTCAGTAGTCGCCGGTGCAGACAGTCTCAGGAAGTCTCAGCCTTGTTACCGCTGGGTTGATTACTGGAGGCAGAAGGTCTTTTGGTTATTTTTGACTCACTTGTCTGCATGCGCAGCGATAAACACTCGGCACATTCTGAACATTGCTCCTCCACAACAGAACCCAGCGTAACCAGATAAGGCCCCGCTAACTGAGTAATGACAAGCGTTGCCAACCAGGCAGAAGCACCTTAAAGTCAGTGTAGGGGTCGTGCGAAGAACTTCCTGTAGCTGTAGGACATGCCCTGTCTTCATTTCAGCCTCGCCTGAGGTTTCGCTGCAAGTTACCTCTGAATTTCATATCACTGCAAACTTTCGAATGATCAAAGGAGTCAGGTTGACATGAAGCAGCTTTACCTGCGCAAAAGACAGAGCACAAGCGGTGCAGTGGGTTCTGCACATCTGAGCGGCACTTGTATCTGTTTCCTGTCAAAAGCTATATTTTTCCAGTTTGGTAGGGTGTGCATTTGCATCAGCCGCAACGTAACTTTCAGCTTCTGCTCTTTTTTTTTTTTTTTTTCTTTTTCTTTTTTGTGCCGTGTGAACTGAGGGCAGAGTGCTGTTGTAAATTCAGTCGTTTCCCATTCACTTGAAATAAAAAAGTATGGCTGCTGCTTTCCTGATTAGATTAGTATGGACACATTGTGGATAAAGTACGGCCTTTACATTGATTTGAAACAGATAAAAAATAATTTTAATTACAGTAGTGTGATATAAATGTCTATACATTCATGTGAGAAAATTAGGTCACCCTATGAAAGCCTGTATATTTTAAAATATATTTGGACAAATGGATATTTAATATTAATGATATTAAGGGATCCAAATAATATAACTAAACAATTAAAAATTTACATCAGCCATTCCACCTTCCGAAAAAATTTTTTACAAGTGGAGGACATTCAAAACAACTGCCACCATGCCCTGGTTTGGCCGTCCAAGCAAATTGACCCCCAGAGCAGACAGTAAGATGCTCAAAGAAGTCATCAAAAATCCTAAAATGTCATCACGGGAACTACAGCAGGCTCTGGCTAATGTGAAATGTGCTAATGTGAAAGTGCATGACTTTACTATCAGAAAGAGACTATACAAGTTTGACTTTTATGGGAGGTGTGCAAGGAGGAAACCTTTGCTTTCTAATAGAAACATTAAGGCCAGACTGAAGTTTGCCAGAGCGAATGTAGACAAAGACAAAGTCTTCTGGAATAATGTTCTTTGGACAAAATTGAAATATTTGGACACCAGAACAGAAGACATGTTTGCCGTAAACCAAATACAGGAATGTACAGGAATGCAGTATTGTAAATTGTGAATGCTTTATGTTAATGTTAAGTTCTCTTGGACACACGGCGTGAGTTGTGAGAGAGAGAGGTGCAGAAAGACGCGATGTTCTGACGCGACCTTGCTTTTTGTACAGAATACACTTTGCACAGAAAATCTCTTGGGTGTCAGCTCATCATTTGTGGTTCAAGAAACTAAATAAAAAAGTTACACAACGCAGAAGAAGAACTGCTACACTGATGACTTTCACCTTGATATTTTAGCGCGGATGTATACCTAGCCGAATTGCACTGTAGGGGGCGAGAACGAGTCTTTGAACTGTGAAATTACCACATCAAACATGACGTGGTAACATGGATGCAGCTATTTAACTGAATAAACAGTTGGTAAACACAAGTACATCTTATTGAACATAATTTATTTTCATCACCAATTATCATAGTAGAACAGCTTTCTCAAGCAGTTTGTGATGCATTTTGGAAACAGGAGATGAGCCCCTGGTCTAATGCGCCACCTGTCTTGAGAAACCCGTTCTTAAAGACTTACTTTTAGTCATTATTTGGGTAGCACACATATTCTGAATGCCTTCAGCAGAATTCAAATGAGCCAAATGTAGATTAATGTAGATTAATCTAGAATCTAGAAAAAGGGGGACAGAATTCCGTGTCCGATTGGACTCCTTTGAAGATGAATTTGACAGGTAATTATCATAAGAAATCATTATGATGTGTGAGTCAATTAAGATATATGAAGTAATGGATTTAATTTGTATTCTACTGATTTATCCAAAGCTTTCAAATCTAAGGCTAAAGGTGTTGAGTTTATTCTCCTCCAAAAATGGAAGACTGTGGTGAATGAGCCGCTGTGCTGTGTGTTGTGTGGCAGCACCTCCGGCAATTTTGCGAACGAGAGGAAGCTGAGCAGAGACCTGCTGCACTCTGGGGAAAAAGTAGCAGGAGTTTCGCTCCATCTTCGAGCACATTACAAGCAAATGTAGATTATGAGCAAATGTATTACGAGTAGGGCTGCACGATTTGGGGAAAAAGACATATTGCGATTATTGAGATCAATATTGCGATATGCGATATGATAAAGGACACTTGCTTGTATATGAAACATACAAACTACTTATAACAACCTGAAATGCCCAGTGCTTTCAAAATGCAATATTCTACAAAATTAAATAAATCACAAAAACTGGTAAGGCTAAACAACTGTTTTGATTATATTTGGCCATTTTAAAATCCCGTATTATAGTTCTTACGTTTAACCAAAACGTTGTTTGGAGGCTGACTTGAACACAGGGATGCATAGCTTTGCTAGCTTAGCTAAGGTTAAGATTTGTAAACTGAGATGAATTTCTTTAGGAAACCTTCAAAGTTTGAGAAAATTTAACTAAACAGCTAAGAACAATCTAAATAGTTAATACCTACGTTTAGCCAAAACTTTGTTTGGAGGCTGACTTGAACACAGGAATGCATAGCTTCGCTATCTTAGCCTAGCTTAGCTAAGGTTAAGACTTATAAAACGGGATTTTATAATGGCCAAATATATTCAAAACAATTGTCCAGCCTTACCTATGAAATGTAATCCCCCGGGATCTGGTTTGGACCGTACAGCGGTTTGTACAGCCCCAAGCAGCACAAGAGTGAGGCATTTTTATGCACTTCTCTCCATAGACATGTATATGCTTCACGCCACAACAGAGCCTATCGCAATATGTCGGCGACGTTGACGTACGATGCAGCGCGTCATGCGGCGTCTAACCATATGTCTCCGAATCGAAAGTCATGTGACCAAACACGTCACATGCGACTGAAGTGAGACTTCAGTCAGCTCGCAAACTTTGAGGATGAGAGAATGGATCGGATATGTTGCCGATCCAATCCATATACTAATCATTTAAATCGCAGCTTTTTGCATTCATGTAATCGCACAGACTGACATCGCGATTACGATTGCGATTAGATTAATCGTGCAGCACTAATTACGAGCAAATGTAGATTAATGTAGATGCATTTTGCTTACTCTAGATTAATTTAATTTATTCTAGATTCCAGTGAGATTAATCAAGATTAAGAAAATTAATCTATACCCACCTCTATTATAATTATAAATGTGTTAATTAAATAAAAATCTTAAATTGATACTTAAGATTTATGGCATTTCGCAGATTCACTTCATTTACAGTTTCTAGGGACAGTCCCCCTGGAGACACTCAGGGTTAAGTGTCTTGCTCAGGGACACAATGGTAGTAAGTGGGGTTTGAACCTGGGACTTCTGGTTCATGTTACCCCCTAGGCTACTAGCACCCCATTAAACTCCTTCACTGTCCATCTCTATCTTCATGTAGGGATTGTCTCTGGCCAGGATGAATTTGCATCCTCAGAGGATGAATCAGTGACATGCGTCTGTGTTAATTGTGGTCATTTATTTTAACCCGTTATATATTAATCACAACAACAAAAACAGAAAAGGTAGTAGTAGCCTAGTGGGTAACACACTCGCCTATGAACCAGAAGACCCGGGTTCGAATCCCACTTACTACCATTGTGTCCCTGAGCAAGACACTTAACCCTAAATTGCTCCAGGGAGACTGTCCCTGTAACTACTGATTGTAAGTCGCTCTGGATAAGGGCGTCTGATAAATGCTGTAAATGTAATGTAAATGTAGAAAAGTGTTAATTTTGACAGGCATATATTGATGGTGTATCAGTGTGAAATTCCGACCATTACTCTGCAGTTTGAGTGGGGCTTTTTGATGAGGCTTGTGGGCAAAGTTCTCTCTTTCTTTCTTTCTCTCTCTCGCTCTCTTTGTCTCTCTCTTTCTGTCTCTCTCGCTCTCTTTGTCTCTCTCTTTCTGTCTCTCTCGCTCTCTTTGTCTCTCTCTCTCTCTCTCTCTGTCTCTCTCTCTCTCGCGGCTCTGAAGGGTTGCAGTAGACACGTTTCCCATCTGACTGCCTCTTTCCAATACCCCGTGCTCGGCACAAGAGATGCACAGATCTCTGCTGTGTTGGCTGAGCAGTGCTGCGCCACATACGGCCGCCTCCTGCTCTTAACGCCGATGAAAAAGTGCATGGGGTGAGTCGCTTAGGGCTGTTATGAAGGGACATGTGGACTTATTGATGCTTTTTTATTTGGTTTTGGTAAGGGTATTCTCCCTTTTTTTGCTAAGAAAAGCATGCATTTGATGCATTTAAGTGCACAGTAACTGGGGCTATTTGATCGTTCTCATTGGTCTTGTTATCTTTTTGTTTCTGGGAATTTGTCTTTTGTGAAAACATTAGAATAAATGAAACTCGAACTAAAAAAACAAAACAAAAAAAAATGCATTATAACCTCAAAGTGCTGCTTGTATTTGACTTGTTCTCTGTGACTTGTATTTGACTTGTGAGCAGCGGCCATGTTTTTGTGCATGTTTAACTTTTTAAAGTTCTTAAAGTTTGTGAATTGTGTGACGAGAATCTGTTTCAAAATGGAGTAATGTCCATGGTCTCTGTTGTTTTGTTGTATGTGGGGTTCCAGAGTCCCCTTGTGGCTGGGACAGGATCTACATGACTTTTTTTTTTTTTTTTTTTTTTTTTTTTTTTTTTTCTTTTCTTTTTTTTACGGATTTTGCATGTGTGCTTTATGCAATTTATTTTACAGAAAACCTCATTTGAATGCTCATCATATGACTTGGACATTTTGAAAAGATATGTTAAATAGTTTCAAATAATTTGTATTCAGCACTTTTGTTCACTATTTTTCCAGCTCTAGGTCTCGCTCTCGCTCAAGATCCCATTCTCCATCCAACGTCCGGGAGAGGAACTATCCACGGGAATATCAGAACAACCGGGACTTCCGGGGCTTCCACAGAGGCTCGCGGAGGCCCTTCTTCCGTGGTGGCCGAGGGCGGGGCTTCTTCCCCCGAGGTCGGTTCCAGCGTGGCCGTGGAGGGTACAACAACAACTTTAGGCCAAACAACTGGCAGAACTACCGGCAGCATCCACAGCAACTGCATCAGCCGCATCAGCAGCATCATCATCATCATCAGCAGCAGCAGCAGCAGCAGCCACCACACAACTTTAGCCCCAAGAGGGGGCGCTCTCGCTCACGCACTCCCAAAAAACGCTCGCACAGCTACTCCGATGACTCGTCCTCCCGCCGCTCCCGCCGCGGCTCCTCCTCGTCCTCTTCCAGCAGGTCTCTGAAACGGAAATCCAAACCACGGTCTGCCAAGCGCAGGTCCAAGGATGTGAAAAAGGATCGCTCTGCCTCGAAGGAGGCGCACAGGGAGCGGGGAGCCGCCGTAGATGAGGAGCAGGCGGCGAAACCGGAGACCCCTGGCGAGGCGGGGGCTGGCGACAGATCCTCAGGAGGCTGGCAGGAAGTGACTGATCTCAGCTTCAGCCCCGTGAAGAGCAGCCCTCAGGTCCGGTCAGCCGTCTCTGTGGATCAGGGGCCGCTGTCAACAGGCGAGGCCAGCGCTTCTCCAAAGGACCCTGCTGCCTCCTGTAATGACGTCTCTTCCAAAAGCCCACGGAAGAAAAGCCCCCTGTCTGTCTTTACTGGCACAGGCGTCTTTTCGAAAGAAAGCCAGGCAGACAAAGAAGAAGCTGTACCCAGCGACTTTATGAAGTAAGCTCATATCTCTTCTGTGTTTTCTACATGGCGTATCTGCCTCTCACTGGGTGCGCACGATTTTTGGTCTCACATTTCAAGTCAAATTAGATTCTCGAAACGATCCTTGATTCAGCACATTTAACTTTGGGTGAGATTTATTTTCCATCAGTGCAGTCTAAACTGATTCTGCCTTAATGTTCAGTTCCAGCTCTTGTTTCGAATGCAAATGGTACAGATTGGTGTGGAGGCATCACATACATATTCTTAATTTATAAATGTTGAATGAACAGCATTTTCAACACACACAAATAAAACACCTAACATCTAAAATACTGATGGGTCCATCTTATAACATCTTGACTTATTAATTCATATTTATGCTGATTGAGAGAAACTAGTTGCTTCTCATCTCTGCATCTACTGAGTTTTGTGGTGTTTCTGGTGGCCAACAGTACAGTGAGGTCTTTGCTCATCCGTTGTAAATAAAATTCTTCTCTTTCTTTGTCAAGATTCTTGGAGGAAAAGAGGATGAAACAGGTCAGCCAGTGGCAGAATGGTAAAGAGAAGGACCCAACCGGTGCGAGCACAGTGGGGACTGAGCAGGCCAATGCTAAGTCCTCAGGGGGCATTTGTGACAAAGGATCTGCCACCAAAGCTGCAGACATCAATGGGAAGGGGTTAAAGGAGAGATACAGTAGTGAGGACCAGGATGGAAGCAGTCGTTTCTTGAAAGCTCCTCCGTTTCATGGCAGAGGTGAGGAAGATAAAGAGGAGGAGGAGATGGAGCGGCCCTGCCCCAAACTGAGGGGAGCAGAGGTTAAGCCTGGTAAGTCCAGACGAAAGGGAAGGTCCTCGCTCTCTGCCAGGGAGCTCTTTGAGCTGGCTTACTTCCATGCCTCCAGTGGTGGTGGTGATGATGATGATGATGACGATGACCTGGAGGCTCTGGAGGAGAAGCTCTTCGCCAGCCGAAAGCAGGAACGGGCGGCTGCACTCGCGGCTGCACTGGTTAAGAGGGAGATGGCAAGCAAGCTGCGTAGTATGTCCCCAGACAAAGGGTCAAAGGACAGGAGACAAGCTACTGAGATGTCCCCTCCCCTCAGGAGCACGGAAAATCGGGAAAGGGGGACATTTACTGTTTCAAGGGACAAGTCCCCACCCAAATCCTCTGCAAAAAGGGGGACAGAATTCCGTGTCCGATTGGACTCCTTTGAAGATGAATTTGACAGGTAATTATCATAAGAAATCATTATGATGTGTGAGTCAATTAAGATATATGAAGTAATGGATTTAATTTGTATTCTACTGATTTATCCAAAGCTTTCAAATCTAAGGCTAAAGGTGTTGAGTTTATTCTCCTCCAAAAATGGAAGACTGTGGTGAATGAGCCGCTGTGCTGTGTGTTGTGTGGCAGCACCTCCGGCAATTTTGCGAGCGAGAGGAAGCTGAGCCGAGACCTGCTGCACTCTGGGAAAAAGGAGCAGGAGTTTCGCTCCATCTTCGAGCACATTACGGCCACGCAGCGGCGCCGCAGCCCCTCCGAGCTCTTCGCTCAGCACATCGTGGACATCGTCCACCACATCAAAGGTGTCCTTCGACCCCGTTACATACGCACCAGAACCTTCACCACATACAGATATACACACCATGCACTTGCCTGTTGGACTGCCATCCATGACATAGCCAGAAAAGTTCATTTGGTTTTGACCACGAATGCCTTGAAATGTCAATCTTTGTCTTTGTCAATCTGAGGAAAGTTGGCACAAGCCATGACTCAACTTTCAGACAAATTCACTTGGATGACTGAGAATCTTCACAGACATAATGTTTCAAAGGTTGTGTAAGGTCCTGTCGACACGAGAAGGCTTTTCTGTAAAACGAGTTATTGTTTTTATCAAAAAAGAACGCTGTTTTAACCCCCCTCCCCACCTGTAAGTGGCGCTGTAAGTCCCCACTCTCCTTGTTTGGTGTCTAGTTAAACACGTTGTTGTTTTCCAGCCTCCTCTTTTCATTAGAAATGTGCACCATAGAGAGGATTTCTTGTAGGTGCTGCAGCACAGCCACCAGCGTGTTATCCGCCATTGTTGTATGTTTTAGAAAATAACCGCTCTGGCTCCCTTGAAACGCCATCTCCGTGTGGAAGACATAGAAGCAGGTCACAGGAATTGAAATAAAGGGGACCTGTTTTTATTACTACAACACTAAAGACATTGGTTTTCAAACTGGTGTTCTGAAACCGTGAAACAAATCTGTATTTTCTTGGGAATATTTCAACAACTATCAATGATATCAGCAGCCAAGAATGTCAGCCTGGGCTTCATTGGTCCAGAGAGAGATTTTTTTTTTATAGCCAGCTTTGTTCACATACTTACCCAAGCAAGTATTTTTATTGTGTTCCACTTAGCAGTTTCCTTTTAATCTTATTCAAACCACCATGCATCTTCAAGTATTGTTGGTCTTTGACAGTGAAACCACTCAGTGAACAGCAGTCAACCAAGAAAAATCACTGACTCTATTTTTAAATGATGAAAACATTACTCTTACTCTTAAAATTTCCATTTTAGGGACCAGGTTGTTCTTTGCCAGTTATCTGTAATGTGTTGGCTCAGGAGACTTTCCCATAAAAATATTTTGTGCAGCCTTCAGTCAAAGTCTCCTGAAGATGGGCAAAAACAGGATGAGAGTTGAACGCTGCTTTTGCAAAACAAGCTGTTTTATAGTGCCAAGTTTCTCCAGAAAAAAAGAAGGCTGCAGTTATATAAGTGAAGATCTCCAGTAAGAGAGCAACACGATTACCACACAACACAAGGGACATTTTGCTGAAGTGTTATCTTGCACGTGAACCATTAGGCCTGACTCTCCTGGTACGGTCATTTTCATCCACAGCTCAGCATTTCCCTTCCTCTGGAATGACATTAAATGAGCGATTTGCCATTTACCAAAGACGAGCGGCACAGAAGGAAATAATGAAGCCACGGAAAAGCCCAGAAATACACAGGTAGAGCCGTCTATAGAGTGAACCTCAGCCACTGTATAATCACACGTCTCAGGTATTTACCTTCGTGCAATTTTGTGATGAAGACCACCTTGGTTTCCACCTTAAGGGAAGCAAGTGGATGCATGTGCATGTATTGTCTTAAATGTTCCTTGGCAAGCATGCCTTTTTTTTTTTTTTTTTTTTTTTTTTTTTACCTGCATTGTGTGGAAGATCTACGGTTAGGGTTGTCACTTTCATTTGTTAGAGCTCTAGTCTCTTGAATTTTCTCTGAAGGAATCTTAGATTTTGCCCGACATTCACCTCTTGTCCATTTCTTTTCCAGGAGAATTGATGTTTCTCCCAGTGCTCTTAAGAAACACTCTTACCTGTTTGAGGAGATGAAAGACACCGACGATAGCAGCTACAAGGTGACCCAACATTTTGAAATATGAAGTATTTTGGAAAGGAATGAAAGAAAAACAAGGCGAGAGTGAGCAAGCCAGCACATCTTTAGACCATCTTCTGTCTCTCTAAGCCCCAGCCTTTTCTCTGAAGAGAGACGCATAAAGTCTAAAAACGAGCCAAAAACTCAGGTTGTCATGTAATAAACCCTTCCTGGTGTGATGTTTGGTTTTACTGTGGGTTAAAGCCTGCCTAAGGCTTCTGAGTGGAAAAAAGGTCATGATGGGGTCAGCAATGGAAGTGACCTTTTGCCCCTGTGTCAAAGCCACTCAAAGGACGCTAAGATTGCATAGTAAGTATTCCTCTTCAGAACCTGAAATGATCAAATCCGACGGGGAATAAAACTGGCATAAACGTCTAAAAGTCATTTTTCTTTCCACCCATCTCATAAATCCTCATGCATGTTTCCTCCTTTACAATAATTTTGTCTTGGATTCTCTGCTGTCGATTTGCCACTGTAGAAAAACAGTTTGAAAAAGTACAACTGATTGTCCACACATGAATGGTGACTGCAGGAAAAGAAGGAAAGACGCTATTTGGACTTCAGGATTGGGCCTTATTTCCCAAAGATTAAGCTGAACAGAACTGTATCTACAAATTAACATTTAAATTAATCACTGGTCTAACTGGTTGTACTTTGGAAGCCATCACTCCGTGTGTGTTCATGTTTAGAAGACCAGGTATTTTTTGTATGCCTGCCCAGCAAGGGCTAAGATGCTTAGGATTGACTAGTCGAGTTCAGTTTAATATTAACCCCTAGTCTGGCCACGCTGTTATTTTTTTGTCTCCTACACCCAGGCTGAAGGTAAAAAAATCAAAGGCTACTCAGTGGATCTCCGGAGGGATATTGAACAGCGAAAAAAATACTTGAGTAGTGAGAGAGATCACAAACGGAACCCGGAAAGAGACGAGTCTGTGGGGTCCAGTAGAGAGAGATCCACCGACGCGTCTTCTCATCACAAAAAGTCAAAGTAAGCCAAGTCTGCACAACAAACCTGTGACCATTTCTAGATGGACCGTCTCTGATATTCTTCATTTGTAGGTTTGTCAAAGTTTGAAGCATTGCAGGGTACATCTTCACATCTAATTAAGATGTGTTAATTAAGATAGGTTATTAAGAAACATTAATAAACACTTCAATACGACATTATTAATCCAATTCTAACAAACCAGGCGGCATCAGAAATGCGGCCTATAATCTGAGAAAAAAATATACAGTGCTAATATTATTTTGTGCTGCATTTTGCAAATGCGGCTCGTGGCAGGTCAGGTCTGGGGCTGAACACGTCTGGTCCAGGGGGACTGTCCCTGTAACTACTGATTGTAAATCGCTCTGGAAAAGGGCGTCTGATAAATGCCGTAAATGTAAACCTGAATATACCTATGAAATTTGAGGATGAGTGTGCAAATCCAATAATAATAATAATCCTCCTTATCGATTGGGCCTTCGCCTCTGTAGGGCTTCATATGCCTGGAAAGGTGCAACATTGGTCTCAAAGTAGTCTTAACAAGGTCTTAAATGTCAGATAAAAAATCCTGGGTGTAGCAGTGTATAAGTTCGGGGTTCATGGTAATATCCTTTTGAAGAACATTTTAGGATTTGGTCCTACGAGCCACATGTTTCTTTTCTGAAGGTTTTCACTGATTTATTAATTAGGAGGAGCTGGGTGTGGGTTAAGTGTGTAGGTCAGCTTCATAATGGTTGTAGTTGGACAGTACATCCTGGACAGTGACTCATGTGGTTCAACTGATGATCCCTTTATTAATTAAACATGTCACTGTGTAATTAATAGGAAAAACAAGAAGTGTGAGCGATCTCGCTCTTCCTCCTCCTCCTCCTCCTCCCACTGTAACAGGGAGGGAGACTACCCTCAAGAGGACGCTGAACCCAAGCAGGAAGCCTTCAACAAGGGCCGCCTGGGCCCTAGAGAGCATGGAGTTAACATGGAAAGAGGCAGAGGTCGAGGAAACTTTGTAAGTTTACTCCCCAGTCGGGCTACTTATTGCAGACGTTTATGAAAATACGAGCCACTGTTGCTGACCACTGTTACTCCGGCTCTTTGCAGCAGTTCAGGATTAGAGGAAGAGGCTGGAATAGAGGAAATTATCAAAACAGCGCTAATGGAAATGGTCCTAACGTGGGTCTGCCAGCACATATAAATAATGAAGACTGGGACCCAGAGTACACCCCCAAGAGCAAAACCTACTACCTGGTTGGTATTTTTGATTGTCATTAAATTGCATTTTAGGCATAGAGTACTATTTGTTTATTTATTAGTTTAGGTTTTTTTTGTAGGTGGGGATACTAAACACACACACACACACACATTTTTTAATACATTCATTCACAGTTATTTCAAGATCATTTAATTGCATGGTGAACTTTTATATTTTACTGTTGGCATAGTCTTTATTTTTACATCTGAAAGCAAACTATAATATTTACCAATAACTGATATTCCAGCCAAAGCCTAACCAACCTAAAACAAACAGCAGCAACAAGCAGCCAGATAGCAGTCCATTTGATGACATAACTTTGACATACTTTTCATCCATGATTCACCAATGTTATAGTTTAATAACTTTTTTAATATGTGCAATCTTTAGGTATGTTTCAAATTGGCTGAAATAATGCGAGCCTAATATGTTTACAAAAAGAAAAAAGGCAAACCAGCCTAATTTTTGATAGTCCACCTAAAGCATGTTTACCCACAAAAATTTGGCAACATTATCATTAAATTTTGTTGTTCACTAAAATAGGATGACCAATGCAACAGAATGTATAAATCAAATTATTTTGGATTAGAAAAGAAAAGGAAAAAAATGCTAAAACCACTATAACCACTAATAGAAATATATATAAAAATAATATTTATATATAATTGGTTTTGGCCAAATTTACTCTTTTTCTTGGAGTAATTAGTTATGTTACTTTTTTGATTTCCATCTTGCTTATGTGAACCCCCCTGCCGCTAAAGTAGTAAACGTAATTCTCCTTATTCTGCTCTTACTGAAATAATATCCAGCTGCTATCTGTGGCACCCAGAAAATCTGTGAATATTCAGAAACAGCCGCTTTATTTGGTATCGCAGCTAAAGGTAACTATGCAGATTTCTGTTGCTGCCGACTGGGACATCCTAGTGACAGAAGCCCTGGATGCTGTAATGTCCCCACATATAATATGGATGAGAAGGTCCAGACCCAGAAGCTGGCAGAGATGGTCCATGACCTGCTGAGAAAGGTGTAATGTGGTTTTACACTCTCACGGTCAAGTTTAAATCGATCTCATTGCCACATTAATACAGTCAAGCAAGTAATAATAAACACATGTGACACAATAACTGGCGATAAACGGAAGATTGTGCAGTTATATTATTTATATAAATACAACAGGCAAGTGTAATTATTTTCATTTTAAATATCTGTTTGGATTATATTCACTGTAATAAGGAAATATTCTTTATTTGTGCTGTAGTGAATTACAGATTCTGGCACCATAACTGGGTCACAGTTGGTGATTTGCTTCTTTTCATTTTATGCCAATTTCGTTTAAATGTCCACTCCCCCTGACGAGCATATTTACATGAATCTCCCTCTTCAGCACAAGGAGCGTTTGCTCCTTGTGCTGCACCTGACTGACTAAATAGAGCTCAGAATGTAACATGATTTTGTCTGTCTTTATATTGAACAGCATGATGATCGAGATGGAGACAAGGACAAGAAGGCTACTGAGCCCCGAGTTCGAGGGCGTGGCACCTTTGTACGCAGTGGAGGACGTTTCCTCTTCCGAAAGGCCCCAGTCATCGGCACTACCAACAATGCCAGTCCCAAATGGACTCATGACAAGTTCCAGGGCAGTGCTGAAGAGGGGGAGCTGCAGGATGACGACTCGGAGGAGGACCACAAAGAAGACAATGGCAGTGGCCTCGTGGCTGCTGATGACCAGTAAGAGCTAAAGTCTGAAGAGTGTCTCCAACTGACCTGGAGGCCATACTGCTGTCCTCGAGTGATATGTAATTCTTTTATTTTAAAGGTGGGAGTGATTAAGAAGAAAGTGCTTTTCATGTCATTCACCCATCTGCTCCCACCAAATCTTTCTTTTAAAGGTGAAAGCCAATGATTTTACTTCATGTGACTTCCATGCAGCAAACCCCCACTGAGGTTGCTTTTTCCACATTTTTACAAAGCATGGAATGCAACCTTGATAAGTGTGCCTTAGATGTTAAGAATTTACAGCATTTATGGGAAGAGAAAATGGTCTATAAAATACAAAGATACTGTTTATTTTAAAGGGGTTGCAATCTTACCTTTTTCCACACATACTCACCCTCATTCTTAGATAATTAATATAGCTGTTGAATTTAGTATTTAATGCTTAAGAACCAATGCAAAAAAGCAAATGGTTAGAAGAAAATGGTATACATTGATAATATGTTCATATGTAATGGATAATTATGTGCAGACGGGTGATATTTTAACAGAGCAGATGTGAGCTGGTGTAGCAGCACATGCTGTTAAGAATTTTCTGCAATAATCCTGTTATTATCCCTCATTGTCAATGGGACCAAACTGCTGAATAGAGCTGAAAAGAAGGGAACCTGTTGGAGGTTTTGAGCGTTAAAAGCATGTCCTAATGTCACCTTTTTTCTGCAGTAAGCTGTAGGGTTTCTGTGTTATTCTGTCTGAATGTTCTCTTTGTGTAGTCTTTGTAACAAATTATCTTAATGATTCAGTCATTATAAATGTCAGTTTGAAGTGCTCAATGCCTCTGGAATATTTGTAGAGAAACTTTGGATTAGTCAAAAGAGATACATTTTTCATTCTATGGCTTTTTAAAAATGCAAAATAATGATCAATGAAATATGTAATCATTGCATTTATCCTTTCAGTGTCTTTTTATCTTAATAATGTGTAGAAGGTCTGTATGTAAATGGTCATAATGGTATGGATTAAGGGCCCTGATATCTAAGCACTGTTCTCTACTCACTAGGCATTGTGGTACTGCAAGTGTGTGTATGAATGCATATGAGGTCTGATGTCAGACCACCAGGCACACACAAATTCCACACGGACTCAATTCCCCATTGGGATCAAATGTGTCTATCAGATTCCATGAATACATGTATTTTTCCCATAATGTTGGACAGTGAGAGCAACTGCATTAATCAGTAGTAAATAAGAAAAACATCACTCATGAGTAGAATAAAAAAAATATATAAATTGGTAAATACATTTTTTTTAATTTATATTTATTTTACAAATGAATTATCATCTTCTATACATTTTAGACTTTTCATAGTTGTTCCAGGACATTGATTAGACTTCTAATAAGAAATGTCATAATAAGAAATGCCCTGACAGAATTTCAAATGATTTTAATCACTATCAGATTCATGAAAAATAAAACTGTTAGCCTGCTGCATGCTTTGTTCTAACGGATATATTGCGAAATTCATCAAGTAGTGAATGAATTCATTTAGTTTTGTTAATACAATACAATTGGAATTTTGTGTAGGCTCAACTAGTGTTGCATTAAATGACATCTTAAATGCAAACCACATGCATGTAATTGTAATGCTATGTGCTATTTCCACAATTTCACTTCATTAACATATTTACATATTACACACTACATTGTATTGAAACTACCAATCTGCTCAACTTAGTGTAGTGATGGCTGGAAATAGGGCCCTGTAAGAGGAAATTAATAAGAGGATATTAATACTGTTACACAAATTAAGACTGTTTGCATTATAGGATTGTGTGTGTCTTTTAGGTTCTAAGTTGCACTGTGCTGATGTAATGGTATACAGTTTTGTTTCCTGTTTTAATTTCTTTTGTTTTTATAATACAAGGTTTCTGGTCAATGCCCCAACTGGCTCTAGGGGCCCAACACTGTTTGGACATTCGCACTCACATATTTCCCTTTTCTCAAAATGTATTCATTTATAGAAATATGTTCCATTTCCTTTACTATTCAGCATTGTTTTTATTTAATCAGCAATAACATTATTTTTAAAGCCATGGCATGTCCAGCTGACAAAAACGACTATCTGTACAATTCAAATGGCCTTCCGTTGGTTAAGTTTGGATTGGTAAGTCCTTTTAGACCTGTCTACTACTGGATGAAAAGTTGTATATTTCTGTCAAGTGTAATACGATTATGAAATGCTTCGCTTATTCTTTGCTTGGAGATGTGTTAAGAGTTTCAAAAATGTTATTTGGGTTCCTGTGGATAACTGTGGCTTTGGGCAAATAAATGGTTTTGGGTGTTTTTCAATTATCTTGTTTTCTCAAAATAATACATTAAAATGATTTGTTTTAATCCAAATATTGTGTGTGAATTTGTAACAGGTTTGTTGGATTAAACCTAACAATCTTTTTATTAAAACACTTAACTTGCTGTATCAGGGCAGTTCACAGTATAAAGTTTATAAGGATTCTGATTCTGAACAACAGACATTGTTTCTTGGACAAACAAGGTCTATGTTACATAATGAGGACTGTTCCAGGGGATTTAGCTCACAACCTTTACAGTATTAGTAGCATTGTTTGCAGATATTTAGGGACTCTATTCATGTGCAGCAGGCTTCCAAATTCAAACACCATCAGTCAAAATAGTTTTTTTGTTTGCTTCAGTCTAGCATTCTTTAATATTTTAAATATTCTGCTTGAAAAATAGAGGTATAGAGTCCAGATTAAATCTAAATAGGGAACCAATCGGGGCCAAGTGCCTCATCGTGTTGTTGTAATCAACTTTGTAAAGAGAAAGTGATGTTTCCAACTGTCCTTACCATTCTGGAGGAACAACTGAGTTAATAAGAGACTTATAGGAAATTATTACGTTGAAAAGGACAGAAATAGTTCAATTAAAAATATTTTTTGAGGAGGCCCCCGGGTCGACCCAGGACACGCTGGAGAAATTATATCTCCAGTCTGGCCTGGGTGCGCCTTGGGGTCCTGCCGGAGGAGCTGGTGGAGGTGGCTGGGGAGAGGGCTGTCTGGGATTCTCTACTTAGGATGCTGTCCCCGTGACCCGGACCCGGATAAGCAGAGGAAGACAAGGACGAGGACCAAATACTCTTCCACAGGGTCTGGATTTAGAAAGATTATTCACAAGCATTGGCACATAACTGAGTCTGACCATCGCTTGGCTAATATCACCAATTTCCAAGATAATAGACAAAGTGGTGAGATCTACCATTGAGTAAACGATTGATTATTGATGTGGGAACTGTGTACAATGTAGATATATTCACACCATCATCATGGAAACATCTCCAAATCTGAAGTACCCCCTTCAGTAAGTATATATACCCGTTTTCATGGTGTTCTTTAATAGTTAAAATCAGGAAAATAAATCTCATCAGTTCATCTTACGATGAGGTGTGAGTTTCACCCAAAAAAAAAAAAAAATCACTGATAGAAATGGAGCTGAAGAAAATGTGTGTAAATTGAAAAATAGCATTGTAAAAAGCATCAAGTAAATTATCAAGTGATTTAATTAATTTGAATGCAAAAATGGCTTTTTATCATTTAAATAAAGCTGCCAAAAGGGTGTATTTATCGTTGATGAAAATGGAAGACACTGATAAATAGTCAGTTGATTTAGTTAAGAAACATGGACACTTTATTTTGAAATATGAATTGTTGAGCCGCGCCCACTGACTTTCTCGGTGGCCTGTTAGCACGCCACCTACAGGCCTGTCTACTCGTGGTGGTGGTGGCGGCTGTTATTTAATCCAGAATGTAATTCCAAACTGCTGGAATGCGTCTCTCGAGGGAGTGAGTCAGTGGGCGTGGCTTTGGGAGGAAGTCACAGACATACAGTGTGGTTAATGGATATCAGAGTATTATTTATATTTCAAAATAAAGTGTCCTTTTTATCAAATAGATTGTTAAATGTATGGCTGCTTTCTTTAAATTACAAAATGTGCTGTAAGTGATGAATGATGAATCAAAATGCAAAAAGGTTGCCATTGAGCTAATTAAAATCACTTAATAATTTACTTGGTGTTTTTTTTTCATTTCACATTTTTATCAATGAATTTTTGTGAATCTCAAGCCTCATAACACTCTGATACATGAACTTTTCAATGCCACTGTAATCCGTTTTTTTTATATTCCTGTATGAGGTGGTTGGTAACAGGAATGTAGTCTGTTTTATTTTGAGACAGCGACACATTCATTTCATGTTTGTTTTCCTTCATTTGGTTCGGAACCTGTCTCACCTGATCTTGTCTTTCTTCTGACTCCTCCCCTTTTCTCCTGTCCTGCCTCCCTCCGTCCTTCCCCAGCCTACCTGGCTCAGGGCTTGTCAGAACTGGCTGAGTAGGTTAATGTTTGAGCACAGGGAAGCAGTGCACCACTGTTTTGCAACACCAGGCACACCGTTTTCCTGCCCTCAACCCTCTGGTTTTGGCATGCTACGTTCTCCTCTGCGCTGAAGAGGATCTTTGGCTCAGCAGGCACCAAGGAGGGAGGTTTCTCAGGCCATGGGTAACTTTTCACTGAGTAGTCTTGTAGCGAATGTCATAATCAGACGATTGCATTTTACCGATGCCTGTAATCCGTACAAACCTGCTTTATTTTGCCATGCTGTCAGGCAGTGTCTGACTAACAGATGAAACCAAATGATTAAATGAAGTAATATGTTTCTGTTTCAGAAATGATGAGTTGCCTTGGTGCATGAGACAGTCTGTGTTTTCCTTGGTTAATGCACTTTTTTTTGAATGAGTGTATCTGGCTGTATCTGACCTGCTATGTAAGCCGGTTGCATACCAGAGGCCTGTTGTAGCATGCATGTCCCCACAGTCTGAAGCTTTTTAAAGATCTCTACTTATATCAAAGTTTCTTTATGCTTCAGACCTGGGTGGTCGTAGCCTAGTTGGTTAGACACCCGCCACAAAGTCACAAGCTCAAACCCCACTTATTACCATTGTGTCCCTGAGCAAGACATGTCCCCGAGTGTCTCAAGGGGGCCTGTCCCTGTAACTACTGATTATACTTCTGATTAAATAATCATTTTATCAACTTCTTCTTTCTCGGCTTCCTTAGAGGTGCTGGTGCTCATAGACTTTGAGGGCAACATGCCGGATGAGCTGACGGTGCGGGTCGGGGACGTGGTGAAAAATGTCACTAAGGCCGGCGAGGAGGGCTGGCTGCAAGGGGAGCTTGGGGGAAAGAGAGGCATTTTCCCCTCCAACTTCGTCAAGGTCTGGTCCCCCCTCTCCTCTCTCCCGATGCTGTAACTCCCACTGTTTTTATTCACGCTGTTCCTTTTTATCATGATTTTTATCCACACAGGAGGTGCCGGTGTATTTAATGGGAGAGAGCAACAGAGAGCCCAGAAGCATGAGGAAATGTGAGCATACGTATGATATACATGCTACATAAACACACCTTCTTCTATTAATTAACTCTAAAATACATTAGGTCATTCTAGGTACATTAGCCCGTCCCTGGAATGAAAAAAAAATGCTTTGCATTCATGTGTCCAACTATTTGCTTGGATTAAACATTTGTCTGCTCTGGCACAAACATGGACATGGAGTAATTAGGGAGCCGTGGCACAGATCAGCTCTCATGACGTCACTTGCCGCTTCATGCAAAACAGTAATTATGATGCTGTAGTCTATTAGACAAACACTCCATATGCATACAGTTTATACTGAACACTTTGGCCACTGTATTCTGCAAACTTGTAGCATTATGCATGTATACAAAATGGGCACATTTTTTTTCAGCCTCTGCATTGTTTATTAGGACTCACTCAAGCTTTCTCTGATGTTTTTTACCTTCAACTGGATTTTTTTTCCAGCGAGAATGACTGTAGCACAGGTCAGGAAATGTGAAGTGGCCTTTCCCTACAAGGCTTCACATGAGGATGAGCTGGAACTTGTTGTTGGCGAGACCATCGAAATTTTGCGTGAAGTAAGATTCTTTTTCTTCCGTCCCTGCACACTATGAGAGCTCTAACCAGACACTAAGGTGTTAAGTGGCTAAATGACATTCCTCTATTGTAAAAAGTAAGGCTGGCACCATATTTGTCAGTATGTGAACAAAGCAGCATTGAAGTAAAAAAAACTATTTACACTGCAAACAAGTATGAAGGACAACTGTCCAGTGTTCACATAACAGAAAACAAAAGAATTGTACCATAAATCACTGAATGAACTGGTAACTGTTCAAGCTACTAAACCCTGTGTTGCCCCTGCTATGGCATGCAAGCGTTTTTTCCTAGTGTTCGTGTTACTAAGTAATGTAAAGATGACTTTTATTTCAGTAAAAATGAAGGGAATAAACTAGGATTTTGCAGTGCTGCCTTGCAAAATCAACATAAAATTTCATTGAAACAGGTATATATCTAATTTCTGATTTTAGTATTTAGTTGACTATCGCCACTAGATCCTTCCTGTCCTTCCTAGCCCTCAGGTATTGTCTGCAAATTCTTGTTCTCCTGCACGTCAGCTTGTGAGTACAGGACACATTCCTGCAGCCGCAGGTCTGACCTGTTTCTTCTTTTTTTTGTTTCAGTTTAGTCATCATTGTGCTGATCTCATATGTGTTTATCAGGGTCAGACAGCCTGTTTAGGGTTTAAGGTTTAGGGTTTTATGTTTCCACGCTGGTGACAGCCCTGGCTGGAGGCGTTATTTTGTAGGGTTTCATTAATCTCTCCATTTCTTGTCTGAAAAAAATGTCCTGCGGGGAATTTCTACAAATGCTCAATTGAACTCAAAGATCCATGGAATATAATGAAAATGGTGGTTTTATCTGAGTAATACACAATGTGAACACTTCTCAGGATGATTTCTGTTTTAATTCCATGACAGATTGAAGATGGATGGTGGATGGGGAAGAAAAACGACAGAATAGGAGCATTTCCATCAAACTTTGTAAAGGAGATTTTTGTGGCACCTAAAGGTGAATGAATATGCATTATTAAAGACAATCAGACAGTATTCATGTAGCAACAACCACTGGGCTCAACATTGGGGCAGAAGATTTAAAAGGAATTTATGGTTTTGTGATTGTATTTTTAATATATTGTGTTCCAAATACATAAATGTTTCTTCTTAGTGGTAATTAAAAAAAATTGAACATATGTTAATCTATGATAACCATTATTCTTCATGCACACCCTTTTAGGACTGTCTTGAATGACGTGCTTGCTCAGTGCAGAATGTGACAGGGACACTGTGAAGGGTTAGCGTTACCCATTGTAACTTATAATGAGAGGTTCTCTGTCAGTCAATCTATTGTTATAAGTTTTGTCTCCACCCTGTTCAGTTTACCATTCAGCTGAGGAAAGAATTAAATCAGAAGATAAGTCTTGCAGCAGATAAAGAAAGAAAAGAAACAAGCTTTTTCTAATATAATAAAGGGTCTGTATTGCGAGGGTAATAGATTATGTTAATATATTTACACCTACCAATTGGGTGTCTTTCATTTTCTGCAGATGGCAAAGTAGACGGGAGGACCAGACCCAAACTAACTAATGCTGTGTTCAATAAAGAGGTATCTTAAGAGTTGATCTTGTTCATATATTCATGAATGAACTGGGGAATGATTCACTGATTCATTTGCATTCGGTTTGTACACAGGTAAAGCAGAGGACAAGCATACGACATAAACCATTAAATGGTATGTAGAATTTTGTGTTTGTGTGTGTGTGTGTCACTCCATAGGCCAGATGTCTCTTAGTGATAGAAGTGCATAAACATTTTGCTGACATGGTCCAAACCAGAGAATGTGCTTATTTACTTGAAAATGGACAAAGCCGGGGAGGTGCGCCTTGGCTCCTGGTTTATGTTTGGAGCACCCAGACTGGCTGTGCAACTCTCAGTAATAAAGTGCTGTGAGTCAAAGATTCCTGAAACCTTCTGTTTGCCCCGTATATTCTGGGCGTGGCTGGATTTACCAGTAAATGTGATATGGTGTCACAATGTGACCAGAGGTTGATCTGATTCCTGGACACTATATCTGATAAACAGTGAGATGACAGCATTGCATATGCGTCATAGCCACAAAGATTCTGGAAAGTTGTCAGATCCCTGTCGGAAGTTAACATAACCCAATAAAAAACCCAATAAAAAAAAAAAAACATAAAACTAAAATTAAAAAAATATTACCACGTGGTTCTGTGATTCTTCTGAGGTCCAACCAGCATCATTACACCATCAGCGTTCTCTTTCCAGCAGGTAAAGTGCGCTGTCAGGTCATGTTCGACTACACAGCCATGGCTGAGGATGAGCTCAACTTGAAAAAGGGAGAGATCGTCACCATCATCACCAAGGTAATGATGCATTTAAATTTACAGCATTTATCAGACACCCTTATCCAGAGTGACTTACAATCAGTAGTTCCAGGGACAGTCCCCCTGGAGCAACTTTGGGTTAAGTGTCTTGCTCAGGGACACAATGGTAGTACGTGGGATTTGAACCTGGGTCTTCTGATTCATAGGCGAGTGTGTTACCCACTAGGCTACTACCGCCCAGCATTTAATTGTCTGTTCACTGATTTGATCCATGTCATGTCAAATCTACAGCTGCAAGTGGGATCTGGAACTATGAGCTTGTGGGGGATTTTGATTTTTTTGCCCTCTGTGCTAAAACCACATATTTTTAAAATTATTTATTTTGTTCAAATGCCTGTTGACCAACTGGTTAGTGTGTGCTAAACATAATATAATGTAAAATAAGAAGAAACAAAAGCTCTACTAAATAATTTAATTTTGAGAAACAAATGTACACTTGGCAAAATGTTGAAGTATCTAAGTGTACATGCACATTTACAGCAAATTAAGACCATGTCCTTGGTGAACTACACTACCAGTCAAAAGTACTACTCATTTGGGGGTCTTGAATTTTTTTACAAACATTTGTCAGGTCATGATTACTGTATAATATTTATTTTTTTAAAATAATATTTCTTGCAGAGCTCAAGCAAATTTCAAGCAAAAATGTGCCCCAACAATAATAAATATTAGGTAGTGCATAGCTTCCATTCTATCTTTACTACACAGTATACAGTATAATCAGCAAGTTCTGTTTTAGAATTAGAATCTACAAATTAGAATGAGATTATGGTCATGATGAAAGGGAATTTTATAACTCGTACTGTTTTTGTATCTTATCTGTGTTTTCCATGTCCATTGCAGGAAACAGAAGATGAGGGCTGGTGGGAGGGAACGGTGGATGGACGCAGAGGGAATTTCCCTGACAATTTCGTCATGGTGATCCCAGAGGACACTCTGCAAGTGAGTGTGACAGAGAGTCACTGAGAACTGGGAATTCCTTATTTTCCTTATAATTTTCTTTTTTTAGTTGGTGTAAAGTGTCTTAAATAGTTTTATTTTTGTTTGAGACGTTCACTCATGGACTTTACCTTTTTCTACTGTGGGAAGAATGAGTGCTTCTGCTCACATGCACATTGTGTGTCCTCCTGTGTCCTAGACTGCAAACACGAGCAGGCCACCAGTGCGACAGGGTTCAAAGAGACATTCTGGTAAGAGTAACTGCCTGCAAGTGGCATTTGGAAGTTTAAAGTACAATGCAATGCTGGAAGGTGTGTGAGATGATCAAAAACCTGCTGGACCAATAACAGCAGGTCCTGTGACCAGATCTAAGGCATAAAGAACAGGAAATGCTGTACAGGTCTAGCAGTGTCTATGTCTGTCAGACAGTTTTTATAAATCATGATTTTATAAAACCAACTTAAATTCTACTGTGGTGAGATTTGTAATGTTTAAAGTCGTACCTGTACACGTTCGGCAAGAATGTTGATGTGGGGTGTTTCTTTAATTTCTGTGTCATCTGACGAGGTCCCATAAAATTTATAGGCATCAGAAAATGATTAACAATTGCAGTTAATTCTTTGACCGGATTCAATTTAATTATATTTGAATTCAATGTGTTTTCTGCATATGTCACAATTCCATCTGGATTTATAAACATAAAATTGGAATTGTAATAATCTTTTGCAAAACGGCTCGTCACTGTTCTAGGACGTCATTCATCTTGTCGGCATCTAACCTCTGTAAGACAGGATGCGGTTCAGGTCTGTGTAGGAAAATGTGTCGGAAGAAGATGCAGCTGCACTTTCTCTGAAGCGGTTTCTTTTAAAAAGATTCAAATGACAACTCTGCTGGGCTCAGTGCAGCATGAAACCATGATGCAGCTGCCAGGGTCATGATTTTTTTTTTTTTAAACTGTGATGGACTTCAAACCTCAAGCCCTTCAGTGCAGATGCAGTACAGAGAACCTAAATAGAACAGGAAGTCTACGGCCGTGGAGCAGGTCATGTGAGCAGCAGCAGAGGAAGTTCAGAGGGCATTTAGAGGCTGTGCTTTACGCTCTTGTTGCAATTACCACAATGTGGTATGTCTCTCTCTCTCTCTCTCTTTTCATTAGAAATGCCTCCTCGGGGCTTTGTTATGAAATGAAGAGTGTTGGGGGTCTCATGATTCCAATCTGAAACAGTGCGACTCAGAACAGAGATCAGAGTGTTTCAGTAGAAGGTAGATCTTTAAAAAGATTTTTTATTTCTACCAAATCAGAGGTTCCACCAATGGAAAAGATCACAGATGCTGCTCCAAAGACAGATGGTAAAGGTAAGCAGATGAAATGAACCATCGCAAATAGATGTTCTCCTTTATTTAACATGTTCCACATAATTTCTTTAGCAATGACATGTACCTAGTGCAGGATTATGCTTTCTAGGGTGCTGATTCTTGCAACAGTATGTGAATATCTGCCTTACAGATGAGAAGGTGGATGTGAGAGAAATAAGAAATGAACTGGTTGGAAAACTCAAGCCGCATCTGGTTCCTGGACGTAAAGCACCACCACCTCCTCCATCAAAGGACAAGCCACAGAAGCCTTTTGGGTACTTTAAAGAGCCATGGATTTTTAAATGCCATTGCTTTTTTATTTAAATTATGATTTTCATTAAATAATTCCCTGTGTGCACTGTTAAAAGGCTCAAACGGTGATATAAGAACCTTGTTTAGGTGCTAATGAGGTAGCCATAGTGGATTTACAGCCATGAAAAAATAAGAAAAATGTTGCTTTGACGTGAGACAAGGACGAAGCTATGGAGCCGGTTGCCATGACAGCTTAATTCCAGCAGATTTCTGTGGTGAGGTGAATTCCAGAATGCCCAGCTCTTGGGAAGAGAAGGATGGAAAAAACCATAAAGCAGAGCGAGACTAGTGCACATGGCTGCTGCCCATTTCCTGTTCACAGTGCAAAGACACAGAGGCGAGGAAGACAAAGAGATCAGTGTCTCTAGTCAGGGTCAGGGTCAGGAGCCACAAGGAAAGCAAGAACCACCAATAATTAATGGCCTCATGGTTACTGTCAGATCAAATTGTCTTCAAATGTCCTGCCAAACCTCACTCATACTGTAGCCATGATTTCACAACTCCAAGCACATGTGATGCCTCAATAGCACTTTACACCCTGCTTAAAACTTTATTTTCTGTGATTTTATTTAAGGATTTTCCGCTCTTCTGCACCTTCCATTTATGAGTCAGAGGAGACAGGGTGTCACCATTATAGCAGTGGCTGAATAATTCCATTTGTGTACACAAGTCCTGAAAACAGCATGGAAACAATCATAACTTTTGTCCCTTTGTTCTAGTGATTAGTAACTGTAGCAGACTCACCTATTTCATTCTTTGTAAGTGTGTGAGAATGTTAGTGTTGGCATATTACAAATGAAGATTCAGATTGGTGCAACATACAAGTAAATTCTAATCTTCCAAAAATAACCCTAAGTAATTTTGTTATTAGTATTCTAATTGTTTCTCGTAATCTTGTTTCATTTCACCTAAAGATTTGGTAGATTTTGCTGTTGCTGTTTTAGCAAATAGTGGCAATGCGATATGCATGTTTTCCCACCCAAACTGCTATACTGTACAATTGCAAGGAACTTTTAAAACTTTACAACTAGGCAGTGGTGGCCTATTGGGTAAGGAATTCCGAACCTTCAAGGTGCCACTGCGCAAAGCACTGGGCGCCTTTTATGGCTGCCCACTGCTCACCAAGGGGGATGCGGGGTTCAATCCATTTCGTGTCACCATGTGCTGTACTGCAGTGTTTCACAATGGCATTCCCTTCACCTTCACTCAAGTAACATGAGTTCATTCATTTTCTTTCTGTAGTACCAGTGGAGATGTGAGTCTTACTTCAACAAAGCCAGTGGAGAAGGAGAAGGAGAAAGAAGTGGTGAAAGAGAAAGAAAAGCAAAAAGAGGAGAAGGAGGCAGATGAGTTTGATGGTGTGGACATTTCCTCTCAAAAACTGAGTCATCCTACAGCCACCAGAGCCAAACCTCCACAGAGAAGACCCCCATCACATGTAAGAGACAGAACTAGATGTATACTTCAAGAATTTTTCAACAACTTGAATTTGACCGTAACAGGTGTACCTTTGACCACTTAAGTTTAAGAGTCCTGGGTAGACTGAGCGAGTGACTCACTAGTCAGGTTTCCATTGCATGGGGAAGACAATCTGATGTTTCATGTCTTTATTGAGAACAACCATAATCAACTCAAATTGTTAGTGGAAAATGTATGTGAACCCTCTAAATTAATAGCCTGGCAGTAATAACCTCACCCAGGCGCTTCTGATAAGACCTGGTTCTTGTGTTCAGGTTATCCTGCAGAATTGTTCAATACACCTTAATAATTGCAAGCTGGCCAGGCCATGTTTCCTCCTCCATACTTTACTTGTTTTTATGATGATATGTACAGTTTATTTTTACACCAGATGTAATTTTACATGTTCTTCCCAAATACTTCAATCTTACTCTCATCAGTCCACAAAACATTTTTGCCAATACCTCTGTGGAGTGTCATTGTGTCCTGTGAACTTCATCCGTGCAGCCACGTACTTGGGGTAATTTTGACCGGATGCCCACTTCTTGGTAGAGTAGCCCCATTCTCAAAGTGTCTCCATTTGTAGACAATTTTTCTGTGTTGACTGGTGAATGTCTACCCCAATAATTCCTGATTGTTGGTTCTCTAAAAGCTCTTTTTGCTGAGACATGACTCAAATAGTCCTATTCTTGTGTTGATCAAGTTCAAATTGTGGATTTCATCAGTCAAAGTTGCCCTGGTCCACACCTCCAATCTCATTTTATCCTCAAGCTTGCAGGTATGCAAATACCTGACTCCAATTAGCAATTTTTCAAGGTCACATTCATTTTCCACTAATAATATGAAATTTTTATGGTTTAATAACACAAAAATGTTAGTCAAGGTTATTGATATTGTCAAAATCCATACTTAATCACAGAAAAACATGAAATTAATTTGTTTGCACCATATTAATAGCTGATTTTTTTTGTTTGCTATCTGTCTTTAGGGAACAGGTAGTACCGACCCGGGGAATGAAGAGACAGAAAATTCTCAGAAAAAGCCATCAGCTGTGACAAAGGTACATAGGCAGCTAGTGTAATTAGTGATGGAGGCTTATTGGGGGCATTTTGAGCTTCCTCAGAGTTCCACAGCTTTTTTTCCCTTTGGCTACTGGCAGGTGGTCCTCTAGGAGCAGGACTGAGATTCATTAGACAATTGGGGAAAAAAAACTGGGCTTAAAGATGTCATCATCTGGTGTCCCAAAGCCATAGTCCCTTATTACATTTAATCGATAAGAACATGCATGTAAATGTGAAACTGAAAGTAAAGTTATTGTCATTGTGACACACTACAGCACAGCAAACGCTGACAACGAAATGTGTCCTCTGCATTCAACCCATCGTCCTTAGTGAGCAGTGGGCAGCCGGGTGCCCAGGGAGCAGTGTTTTGGGATGGTACCTCGATAAAGGGGACCTCAGTGGTTTGGGATTTGAACCTGAAACCTTTTGATTATTGGCCCACTTCCTTATCCGCTAGGCCAACCACTACCGACCGTGTATCTAATCATCTTGCAATAATAATTGAAATATACTGATAGTTTATGATATCCCTAACAATAAGCCAGTGTAACATAAATTTTATACAAATTTCATTTTAGGAAGCCAAGGCCGACCCTGCTGACAAAGTCATACCTGATGTAAAAGTGAGTCAGCCAGCCTTGCAGGAGAAGGGCACGTCTCTGACCGACCTGCAGGCAGAGGTCAGAGAACTGAGGATGGCTCTGGACCTGTTAAAAACCCAGCATGAGTGAGTAATAAAGCTAGAGTAAAAATAGAATAAAATAGATTATTCACACCCTCTGCTATGACACGATTTTCAGTGATCATCCTTAAGATGCTTTTTCAACATGACTAGAGTCCACCTGTGTTAAATTCAGTTGGCTGAACGTTATTTTTTGGAATGTAGGCCTTACAGTTGACAGTTTATAACAGAGCAGAAAAAAAAAACAATAAAGTTCACAAAACTGTCTGTTGACCTCCAAGATTGTATTGTGGTAAGGCATAAACCTGATTAAGGATATAAACTTTTTTGGCCACATTGAATGTCCCAAAAAGCATGAAAAGGTCTCTATTACTCAGGAATGGAAGAAGTTTGGAACCACCAAGACCCTCCTTAGATCTGGCCACCTGACCAAACTGAATAATGTGGGAAGGGGACCAAGAACCCAATAGACACTAAGCTCCAATGTTCCATTATGGAAATGGGAGAACCATCCACAGCTGATCCACTCTATCAATCAGGCCTTTTTGGTAGAGTGGCCAGACGGAAACCACTCCTCAGTAAAAGGCACAAGATAGGTCGCTTGCAGTTTCTCAGGTTGTTAGAAGGAAAGTCCTGTGGTCTGATGAAAACAAAATTGAACTTTCTGACCTGAATTCAAAGCATCACATTTGGAGGAAAACAGGTACTGCTCATGACCTGGCTAACACCATTGATGGCAACATCATGCTGTGGGGAACTGGCCACCAAATATAGATAGATTCTTTAACTTGCTCCAGAGTGTCTTTGAACTCAGACTAGCATGACTATTCATCTCCCATCACAACATGACCCAAAAATGGCAGTCTCTCTACAGAATGGGAGAAAATCCCCCAAAGGCAAACCCAAGAGGCTGTGATTGCAGCCAAAGGTGTTTCAACAAAATATAAAGCCTTGGGTGTGAATACTTCTGAAACACTGAATTAAGAAAGAAATTAGCACATCTTTCTAAAAAAAAGTTGTTTTGCCTTGTCATTATGGGCTACTGTGTGTAGGAACAATTATACTTAAATCTATTTTAGAATAACGTAATGTAATGTAACACAATGTGGAAAAAGTGAAGGGGCGTAAATTATCTCTGGTAGCACTATATGCACGGCAGCCCAATTTAATGATATTATCCATACATGGGAAGAAACGATGTTATTACAACACTTCATAATCCATGAGTCTCTAACACGTGTGTGATTCATGTGCAATGTTGAAGGAAAGACATGCAGGAGCTGAAAGACGAGTTAAAAGACGAGAGAACTAAACGGACAAAGTTGCAGGTGAGGTGGCTATGACGTCTCTCATATTTGGGTCTTGATTGACCAAGTCAATGAACAAAACTATTGCTGTGAATTTTGAGGGTTCACGTTCATTCTCTTTGCAGGAAGAGGTTCAATCACTCAAGATTAACCATTAAAAAGAACAGGGGCCCGCTGCACTATTATTGTACTGCACTTTCACCAGACACCACAGAGAGACATTATTCCACGGCTGTGAATCAACAGTATTTTAAACCGCAGCAGAGAGAATATCATGTTGGTGGATTGAATATTTATGTTTGGTACTACTGTTAAATCTGTATATTTTATGGGGCTATTTTATTTTGTACTCCATGGTATCCTGTGCTCAAATGTATGTTTTACTGCCATAACACAGGTAACATCAAGAATTTTGCAGGGGTAATAATCTGACCAAAAAAAATATTGTTGGAATTATAGATGTGGAAAGATCTTTAAATTATGCAATTTGTTATATGGGAAAATGTTTTTTTTTTTCCTTTACACTCATTACATCAGATATATTATTACATCATTCAGCAAGGATGCGAGCTTAAAGCAAATGTACAAATATGTGGTGAAACATTACTTTTTTATTTCATTAAAGTTGGTGTCAAAGCTTTGATGTCATTCAGCAAAGGTGATTTTTAGGTATTTTTTTTCCCTCTTCTTTTTAAAAATTTTCTCATGCACTTACTTACAGCAGAGGGCGGTATTGATCCTCCACTCGCTGTCAAATCAGTATGCAGTCTAGTGACTGCAGTAAAGTGAACTGAATAACAATTAAAAAAAAAAAAGAAATGCGAGAAATTGCTATATTGTCAAAACACACACAACATAAAACAAACATGAAATATGTTTTCAGCAGATTTTCTCTTCTAAAGATGTTCAAAGATCTCTTAATGCTATAGAATCATTATTGTCCTTAGGTATGTAAATAACAGTGAATTATGATGTTTACCATCTAACAACTGTAAAATTTCCAAAATGACACAGTATGGAATTTGAGCAAAAAGTGGAAAGGCTGTCAGGAATAAAACATCAGGAATAAAATGCATTTATTTAAATAAATGGCTACACATAACATAATGACTTGGATTATAGGATTTAATTCAGGTTTCTCAATTTAATAGAATCTCAACAGTTTGATGGTGCTGATTCTACATCTTTGAATTCATATTGTTGAATACTTTTATGGCATGTTATGGCCATTAACCTCCTGGGTTATGCGAAAAGTTGCTCTCTCAGCAGCATGTTCTGTAAGGTAAATATTTGCTGTGTCCGTTCCCGGTGCCCAGGACACGTTTCTGGCAGTGGAGCGGATGAAGCTGGGAAAAAGATCACATCTGGGGAGCAGCTGGGACTCATTAGGGTCCGATGGCTTCTGAATCCAGCATGGGAAGAGACTATTTTTAAAAACAGTATCAAATGCATTCCTGAATGCATAGTTTCTCTGAGGCCCGCTGCCTAACTGCGGAAAATTTAAATTCCTTGAAGCTGCAAAACGACACATCGTTCTCTTTGATTGTGAATAGAATGACTGTGTGTTGAATTTAATACATTAATTCTCTCTGCTTGCATTAACTTTCACATAAATCATGACTAATTCAGTGAAACATAGTAAATTACTGTGGATAGATAGTTAGACCCAGGATTTATACTATACTATTTTTATTGCAAAACATGAAAATGCATTCAGTTGTCCCCCGAAGTGAATTCTTTTTTTTTACCATGTTAGATTTGGAGGGAAGTTCTGACATCACCATAGAAATGAACAAACGCTGGTTCAGTGGAACAGAAAACAACCTTTCCCTCCGTTTGCAGGGTTTGACTAATGGGAAAGATTTTACTCCAGAAACTGAGTATGGTATCAGAGGTGTCAGATGAAGTGACGGCCAGGCCTGTGCCAATGAAGCTGGAGAATAAAACGTCTCTTTTTGCCATTTTAGGACTGCAGCCATGCCTCAGTCTGCACTTTTATAAACATTAATTTTTCTTTTTGCTTTATTCAAAGGATCAATCTTTTTTCTGTAATGTAACAGATACACAGTGCATTCTAAAAGTATTCAGACAAATTGGAAAAATCCCAGAACCCAGAATAAAAAAGTGCTCAAGGTGAAAGTGATTACAGAACCTATGAAATATGCCCCGTCATTTGTGCAGGACGATTTTTGCTCCGCATCTGCTTGCAATCACTGGCAAGTTGGCTGGTATGAACAGACATTTCATAGTTAATAAAGACATTAGGGGTTACTGTCCGAAGTCTTTCTCCCGCTCTCATGGGCAACAGGGAACCTGGGGGTGAGAAGGGGGCATTCACCTTCTCACATTGTGCAAAGAAAACTGACATGAAAAGCAAACACACCTAAAGAAAAAAAAAGATTTACCGTAAAGTGCACCACTGTACAACTCCACTCCACTCTACTGTCTAGCAACATGCATTTGCAGCAATACCAGGCCTTTTGTTAATTAATCTGAACCTTTCTCCATAGTGTGTCCTGCTGAAGACACTTTCTTTTGTTGCCAGCAGCAGATATTGATTATTGAGCTGAACATCAGACTTCTTGGCCATTGACTCGAGACAAACTCAGCGTTAAGATGCAGGCTATTTCCAACAAGCTAAGGACTTCAGGGTTGCATGAGTGACAGACAGGGAGGACCTTCATGAGTACAGCAAGAAAATCTGAATGGCGAAACAGCAGTCACTTCCCACCCTTAAATATCACCATCTTGTAATGTACAGTGATGTCAAATTGCCATCCTTTTAACCTGCTGTTTTTTGGACCACTGAACTACAAAGATATAAGGACACATCTTTGGCACAGATGGTTAATTTCCACACCATGTGGAAGATGCACGTCTTTTTTTTGTGTGCAGTGAGCAAACAAGATGACAGATATTTTGGCTGATAATAATGTTGCAATCATCATTTCTTAGAAGTGCACAACTTGCCATGTTAAATGAGAGAAAACAACACCCTGTCAAAATTCATGCACAGTGCAAAAAAAATGCAATACTGTTCAAACATTCAGGGTGATTTAGAAATTTCTTTTTTTAATGGGATACAATTTTTGGTTCAGCCATCAAATGTGTGAAAACTCCAGTATAGACCTTGTTCATGCTGTAAATGACAGTAAATAGTTGGCTAATGATATCTGCATAAATGTAGAGAGGAACTTTATCAGCAACAATTGAGTTCCAGTTCTGTCAACCCAAATCTGTTACCCATTATTAGAAAACCTTTTGGATAATGTTAGATGAGCTTTAAACAGTTGCAGAAGTAAGTAATTAAAGTGACCAAATTCACACTAGTACAGTATTTGGTGCATCTGCAGCTGTGGGTTCAACTACATTACTGTTTCAGGGTAGTCAATGAGTATTATTCCCTTTTGTAAACCCATTTCAATTGCTTTTTTTTTTTTAGGAGAAACAAGGACAAATAAATCTAAACTTTTTAATGTTAGTGTAGATGATCTGCATGGATGTGTACTAACAGAAGAAAGCCAATGACAGTCATTGAAGAAAGTCAATGACAGCTAACAGCTCTCACATCAAAAGCCTGTAAAAGTGTGTGTGTGTGTGTGTGTCTATCTGTATTTTTTGAGACAAAGAATCATTAAAATCCAGAAAGGTTCTCATTAATTTATTGTTTTAATACTTTTAATTTCCCCTGGTCTTAATGGTCCCTGAAAGAGCCTCCAAAAACACACTATTTCCGCTTCAAGTCTGAATTTGCTATTTTAAGCCGAGCCATGGGAACAGCTTCAGGGGTACAGAGGGCCGCCCGTCTCCCCAGTCCCTGACCATGTATTTTCTTATATAATTATTCTCACAGGAAGCTTGCTGATGGCACTATATTCGTGGGCTGAGATCATTCCCATGTTTATGAGTACTCTGGCCTGCTCATAAAAACATGCTTACAGTACTACGTCATGCTTGTTTAAAAAGGCGTGTGACCTTTTTTTCTAATTCTGTTTCCTACAAGCATATATTAAAGATAACAGCATGATTTTATTAACATACAAAAGGTTCAGTACAAAATAAACTGTCATACACGCACACTCTCACAACACAAAGAAACAGTGATTGATCTTTTAAGTTGGTTCCACAAAAAACATCCCCCATGATGCCGTTGAATATCATATGATCATCACGTTGTGTTGCCTCCCCAGGGGCAGCACACAGTTTACAAGGGACCCTCTGTTCACCCTCACTTCTTCAGTTCAAGTGCAACCGTGATAGATATTAAAAAAGAATTCAAAAAAGTTCTGTTCAAATATCAGAGATAGAGGGCTGGGAGAAGAGAAGAACTGTGGCAGATACAGGATGCAGAAATCAACCAGTTGTACGTTTGGAAATTAGATGTTTGCTCATCCATTTGTGGATATTTGGTCTCAACTTGTCTTTAAAATCACTAGTCATTATAGAGCATGAAAGGCAGCATAATTTAGCCACTTCAAGAAACAGGAAGTGAAATGGGAAGCCTAAAGCCTGAGGCTGGAGCTGGAGAAACCTCTCCATCCTTCTACAATACTGGCTTGATCACATTCTGTTGTCAAATAGCACCAGTTAGTGTCTACTTTATGAAAGCTACCAGTCTGTCTGCAAGTTCCTACTAGAGAATCAGTATTAAATGGATATTAGTAATGCACTCGTCCAATGGTGCCCGTCCCAGTGCCAAGGATGTCCGGCTGGCCATTCCTCCAGATTTCACGGATGATCCTCTCCCGCTCTTCCAGTCTCTGGGCTCGCTCCAGCTCCTCGGCTGATGTGAAGACGTTCACGCTCAGAGCCCCATCCAGCTGGCTGCTGGTCACGGTTTCTGTGGTGGGGGGAGGGATGGGTACCTCCACACTGCGGTCCTCAGGTTCCTCGTCATCTTCCTCGCTGTCTTCATCCTGCTCATCCTCGCTGAAGTCCTTTAGCTGTTTCTTCTCTGGGGTTGAGGGGGGCGTGTTCACCCGAGGCTTGCAGGATATGCGGATGACCAGCAGACAAAGTGTCAAGACCAAGCCAAAACACACGCCGATCACAAAGTACAGGCCGAAGCTTTCTGGATTTTCTGGGTATAGGGGAAATGAAAAATACATTTGAATTATTATTATTATTATTTTTAATCAATACTACTAAATAATACAAAACGACATCCTCAAAAGATCCTTAATGCATCAGTAAACTGATTATCAACAACACATGATTGGATAGTGCTTTTCAGCTGTGGACATGGTCAGTAAAAACGAATCAGATGAGCCACTGACTCTAAACTGATACGATGAAACAAGCGCTAGACTTTTACTATCTGATCCTGGAATGTCCACCATATATTACAAGGCTGCATTAATCTAACTCCAACCCTAACCCATTATGCTAAACTAGGTAGTCCAATGGAAGCAGGGAGCAGTGTGTGGGGACGGTATTTTGATCAAGCAGGGGGGACCTCAGTGGCGCCTTGGAGGTTTGGGTGTACTTCCTTACCCGCTAGGCCACCACTGGCCCCAAATGAATAAAGAGTAAAGCCTGTATGAAATATTCAGAGCACTAAAGGACAAGCTCTGGGCTTGTTCACTCTGACAAGGGAAAACAGAGCGATTCATTGGCTGAACTGTAAATGTGCCTCAACTAACTGTTCATGGAAACATGTTGACTGACTATAGTTTTAGATGATAAGCAGTCAATAGAAAATTCAATATGGCTACTGTATGTAACACCACTGTAGGTCTGTATAACACCAATAGTTACCTTCATGGAGCACAAGGACCCAAAAGCAGATTTTTACTTTAAGCCTGTTCACAAGTTTATACTGACCTTTAATATGAGCATAAGCAGCAATGCTGTTGCTTAAGAGGTCCATCTCTGTCCTCTTCACATCCATTGTGGATTTTCCAGAGTTTCCCTACAAAAACAACCTTTTATCAAACCAACATGTATTGCAAAGACAGAGTGCTGTGATGTGATCCATGCATGGTGTACCACTTCGCCTCAATTCCATGCAACAACCCCTGCCTAGTAAACCATCAAAGGCCACACACATGAGTGTGTGACACAAGCATATGGCACCCTGCTTCCAGCAATAATGTTAAACTGTTTACAAGGGTCTCAAATGCCACACGACATGCTCGCTGGTCCTCTATAGGCACTTTTCCATATGTCTGTGGGTGCCGAGACTGAGGGGTCTACAGAAGTCCAGCTGAAGCACCATTGTTTCTAAAACACACATCTGAAAACATAGCTGAGCTGTAAACATGTCTTTAATATAGGTCTGGGTCAGGACAGCCGATGGCCCATGAGAACAGTTTGGCTAAACACCGATTCCAGATGACACATGTATAAAACTAAAGGGAGATGCAGCTTGTGCTTGTTCTTTCGCGACTCTCCAGACTGTCTGGGGACATGCAGACGCCTCATCCCTTACAAACGTCTATCTGAATCCAGGCTTTTTCCGGTTTGCTTGTTTGCTCCCATTGTGTGTCTTCCCTGTCATGTCCCGGTCATGACTTACATTCCTTGAAAAGTCCCCAGGAAGCACTTCTTTACCCCCCAGAGATGTGTCCCACTGTGAGGGGGGCCGGCTTCTTGTATCCATTAAACACCAGTGTGTCAAAACTGCCATTACTCTCAGCTCCCTCCCTTGATGGGAAACCAGGTTCCAATGTAAGTGGCAAGTAGACAAGTGCATATGGAAGGAACCTGGAGGCCTGAGGTCTTGCAGAGCTTCCTGGAGAACCAATTCTTCTGCTTCTCACAATCTGACCACTGTCACATCTCACTTCCTGCTGACTTTGGCCTTTCTTGATCAACCTGGTTGACTTCTAATTAGCAAAACCTCCATAGATGAAATTAAAAAAGTTATGATTATTTAATTTTTGTCCATCACCAGATGGTGTGAATGCAAATAAGGTGTGTCTGAATGAAATTTCATGTTGTGCACCCTGGTGGTGCAGATGAATGACAATGCCAAGAAACAAGGCAGAGTCACAGTCAGATTATCAATGATGTAAGAGCAATCCTGGATAGATCATGTCACAAATGGTGGCATGACATTGAATATTTGAGGTGGCTCAAATATTTCAACCAAATCTCAGAAAAACAACTATGGCCTTCTGTCAATGAGAACTGAAAAGTCTCTAATGTGCCTCTAGTTGGCTGTACACTCCATATCTATACCAACATACAAAGGTACTATACATAAACTCTTGATGATACGTTATGCAGTGGTCCATACAGACTTTTTAAGGAGTTGGAGGAAGAGTCCTGAATGCTGGACAGATTGTAAGTCTCTCTGGATAAGGGCATCTGGCAAATGCTGTAAATGTACTTTTTGAGGTTTGAAGATGTTGATGCATGTTGAGTTTCATTATGCCTGTATTTGATGCATTTGTACAGTTTGTTTTATTGTAACCAGTAAGTCTACTTTTCAGAGGATGACGGCCCTGGATTCTGAAAAACATCACACATTTATTTCTGTGGATGAGTCAGGGTTCAGGGTTTGTGAATAAGGGCATTATTTTATAGGTCAGAGAGACACTGTGAAAGTAGCTGAAGGTAGCATCATGTTGTGGGTGTGGCGGTACCATACAGGGTTCATACAAGCTCTTTGTAGCCTTTCTTAATGATATACCTCTGGTCTGTGGAGCTGTTGATGGGACTGTTGTTGTTGTAGGGGACAATGTCAGGTCCCCTACCCAGTTCATTATTTTGTACTTGCCTCCATACACTCCTTTCCTCATTCCTATTGACAGGTCACCCTAATTCCAGACGATGCAGCAGATCAGTGTCAGGCATGGTGAATTCATATTTTTCCCAAAAAAATTTACCATTTGAAATGTTTTCAATGATTACAGTAAATGAATCTGTTGTACTCTACTCATTTTTGTCATTGACATTGTAGTATTGCAACAAAACACATATCACCCGATTGTTACTAGATATCTGTTGGATGTATGAAATATAGAATGCAGAGGTAGCTTTTGTATGCAATATCTAAACTAAAAACCAAAAGCATGTAGAAACACACAGAGTGACTATGTTGGACATACCAGCATGTCACTGTCATCTATTTCATTTGTACACTACTGCAATAATTCCAGCAGCATAGAACATTACTGTCAAATTTGTTATTGTGAATAATAAACTCTTACCAGTCGGGTCAGGAGGAGGTCATGGGTTGCAGCAAGCGATTCATGATGCAGTAAAAAAGGACTTCTGTGTTTCCTTTCTTCTCTCTTGAGCTCCGTTTCACTCAGACTGGTCTGGTCATTTGTCTATTTAGTGACAAAAGCAAACACACATGCACACACACACAGACACAGAGAACAGAGAAAAAAAACACGTCAGAATACATTAGATCAGTGCTCACAAAGGCATCTGCAGTGCAAACAAACCACACAGCAGCTGGGAACTGGTCAATATTTCAACCCCTTTCAACTTTCTGCTGCCTGTGTGAACAAATCGCTCCTGTCAGTGTTACAGATTGCTGTCCTCTCACTGCATTGAGGACAGTTTACTTAAATGTTATATAGATTGTATTTCATGTAAAAATCCGTACCCCAGATGATGATGGATATCATTCATGTTTGCAGAAGATTTTATCCAGCGTGTGCCTGGAAAAGCTGTCCATTTATGATTCTAAACGTGCCCCCCCCCCCCCCCCCCCCCCCCCCCCCATCATGACCACGTGTTTATGAATATCATGTAAAATTGATTTTTATTGGTGAAAGCAAATTTTATTGCTCTGAGATGAAGAGATAGTCCAGATTTGGGGAACATTACTCATAAAAAGTGGCTAGCTGTGAGTTCAGCAGATGTTTGTTGGGCTGGAAAGAACATCAGACAGGCGGCTGCTGAAGTTGGTTTAGCTGAGCCTCGCTGTAGATTCAGATCTTGCTGCTCCCGCCATCTCCCAGCTTCCCAAATGCCGTACACAGTCACCCCACCAAGCGGCGAGTTATTTATTTATCACCAGGCAACTGGGATTTAAAACACAGCCATCCTGAGGGCTTCCTTCCTTTTTAATTATTGTCACTCGCTGTGTGTTTGAGCAGGACTGTGTCAACAAGCCGAGTCCCACCGTGTCCTGTATTATACCAGATCTAACCAGCAGATTTCACAATTCGAGGAAAACGAGAAATAATAGAATAACTTGCGCATTTGTATATTATTATACTAATGCAGATGATACAAAAACTGCCAACACTAAATAAAGGAAATATATGTAAATACACAGTATATTTAGTTGCTGGCATTAATGCACTTTTTCGAGCCAGCCATAATAAATATGTCAGTTTGCTACATGCCCACTGGTATTTGTTTATTTGGCAATAAAAATGATTTTTTATGCTCTATTACACAACAACACAAGCAAATATGTGATGGTTACGTTTTTTATTGTCTTTCTGTTTGTTATATAACTGTTAACGCGCATTATTCTTGCCCGTGACAGGAGTCAAGAGCCGAAATTGCTAGGTAACAGCAACCAGAGAGAAATGTTTAACGCCAACCTAAACACTCATTAACCTGCCTCTTCATGTTGTGTTGTTTTCACTGTGGGCGGAAATTATTTGCAGACCCACCGGTATTCCCACCCCCTGGACATACAGAGATTCACAGGACAAAGCCTGTTTTCCATCTCAAATGGCTACATGCAATTTAACATTACAAAAAACAACACCAAATAATTGGAAAATCCAAAAGCCACTATTAACCAGACCAGTCCCATTCCATAACGTTGCTGCATTTGCAGAGATGACCCAGTGGTTAAGGAAATGGACCCAAACTGCCAAGGTTCCACCAGGACCGGTTCTAGACAGGCATTTATGAAGAGGCAGACAGAAATGTGAATGGGGCACATGGTGGCAATGGAGAAAGGAATGGGGTAGTCTGGATAACTGTTTTTGTCATATAACTGCAATATATATATATATATATACACACACACACACACACACACACACATATATATAGTTGGCGTAGTTAAAAAAAAGGATGCAACTCACAGCATCTGTTGCAACTGTTAACTATCTATCTCAGCAGTCGCTAAAATTTTGAAGACAGAGACTTGCTGCTTGCTGTAAGCCCGTTCATTTTTCTCTTCCTTGCTTAGGCTGGTCGTTTTCTGTGCTAAGGAAAACACCCAGCTCAAACCGTACAAATAAATGCAAGAATAATTCATGATTTATGTCTGACTTCTCACGATACAGTAGAAGAAGATGAAGATGAAGCACGTATGGCAAAACTTTAGAAAGGTTTAGTACATTTGATTTACCCTTATGAATAACTGTTCTCCCTGTTGTTCCGGTCATGATAAGTAGTAGGTGAGACCTGGAGGGAAGAAGTGAACAAGAGGGAAAACTCTACTTTGTGCCGTTTTCCAGTGGATTTTTCAGCTACTGTAGTAAATCTCGTCCATATTCAGTTTGTGGGTAATCTATTTCTTTCTCAACTTTCAGGCATAGGACACAATTTTGTTGTGTCACTGTGTGCTGTGCTGTGTATTACAATAACAAAAACTTTCACCACTTTCATTAAAAAAATAAGTTATTCAACAAAAGAGACAAGCCTATTCCTGGATTTCATGTCACAAAATCTATTTGTTGTCAAGTTAGGCATTACTGCTTGTTAAATGTTTGAATTGTTTACAGCTGCAAGGAGGTTAATAATAGTTCCATGCGCCCTGCAGTATAAAAATGTGGCATTTCTGTGCCCAGCATTTGAATGGCATTTTTAGTACAACAATAACATGCACTTTAATGCCTTGGCTGCTCCGCTGCTGAGACAATAACCATTCTAAAGATAAACGCTTCTCGGGGCCTACACCAGCCCACGCTGCTTCATGAAGAAAGCCAATTTTGTTCTTTCCCAGAACATTGAGAATAGCAGTACACTCAATCATTTGTGCAATATTTTAGCGCTGATCCGTAAAGGGATGACAACAATAGCATTTCCTTCCCCCATTTCCATTTCCTTCATCCAAAATGTGGTCTCCAACCCATCTGTCTGCACCAACGCCCAGGCGACCGTCCTTCCTCAAACCAAACGCTGCATATTTACTCAAAGGCCCACGAGGAAGACGCATGTCAGGATAGGAAGGCCTTTAACAGGGCGATCTGTCTTCTGTGGCAGCAGCCGGTGTAACAGTAGCTCGGTCTGCGCAGATGTCTGCCGACCAGAGTCAGATCCTTCACATTGCACTGCAAAAACAGAATTTATTCAGTCTGCGGGAGTCAAGGAGCGCAGCCAAGGCTGTTTCCTCGCTTTAAGGACCCACTCAGGGCCGGAGGGCTGAGGGGATATTCTTAACACATAAACTGATGCTGCAGCCGCAGGAATTCCTGGCAAAGTGCACAGACTGTTTGAGGTCAGCCTGGCATCGGCCCTTGAAAGTTGAAATAAAGTTTAAATTTAGATTTGAATACATTTTTTGTTTTCATTGCTCATAAATGCTATTGGAATGAATAGGTCTGTAGCACACACCTGTTTAGCACTGTCTGTCTCATTGTTGTCTACATGATTTTTGTTAAATGTTACTCTTGCACTGCCTCTGTCCCGTTTGCACTTTATGTAGCCCAGTTTGTCTGTGTCGCACATGTGCACTTTATGTCAGTATGTAACTTTGTTTAATTGTTTAAATGTTACATGTAGCACCGGGTTCCAAAGAAACGTTATTTATTTTCACTATGTACCATCTAACATGTATGTAGATGAAATGACAATAAAGCTCAACTTGAACAATGTTTGGGAATGTCAAATCCATGCAGTTTATGCTGTGCGTAGATGAAACTAGATGCGAGTGTGCCTCTGCCAATTCTGAGCCTTAATCCTCATACTCTATTTGCGTCACCAGGGATATGCATCAAGGATCCCCCTTTTTAAACAGCAGCCAACCAATGGACACTAATATTCCATTCATAATCTTATCAAAGTGTCAAGCGGAATTAAATAAAATTGCTGATCAAGCTCATTTGAAATGGAAAATGAGGTGGACTGGAAGGATCTGTCTGAACATTTTTTATTTGAGCAATAAGTGAAAGTGACTATATTGTAGCACAGCACAGTGTGACACAACGAAATGTGTCCTCTGCTTTTAACCATCACCCTTGGTAAGCAGTGGGCAGCCATGACAGGCGCCCAGGGAGCAGTGTGTGGGAACGGTGCTTTGCTCAGTGGCACCTCAGTGGAACTGTGGCAGTTCAGGATTTGAACCGGCAACCTTCTGATTATGGGGCTGCTTCCTAAACCCCAAGGCCACCACTGCCCCTAAATAATAAGGTTGCTTGAGAAAGCAATAAGGTATTTGTGTCCATCTCAACAGATCAATTCTAATCTTGGATTAGAATTGGAACAAATTGCTCTATGTGGCTGTAGACCCTGTTACCTTAGCTTTTGCTGAGGGTGTCTTAGAACATTCTCCTTCCACCTGAAGACCAACCTGAAGCAGAAACTGCACCAACTGACAGACTAATGGAAATTCAAGATGCTCTACTCCAGAAACCTGATGAATCACATAGAGGTATCTTTCAGGTCGATAAACCTACACACATTTTTTTAGGTGTCCAGGGCTTTTGGGAGGACCTGGAAAAGAGCAGGCGCTGCATGGAGAAGCAATTTTCGGCATGATTTGTACTGGCTGGATGCTGTACTGGCATTTTGGAGAAGAAGGAACGAATGTCCATCCTTCTCTTTTGTTGCTCTTTTGACACAAGATCTTAAAAACCACGCTGTGCTGAGCACTGGTGATGCTGCCCCTGCTTGGGACTGCTCCATCTGGGGGGGATATTTCTCTTGGACCAGGGTCAGGCATGTGGTCACAATCAGCTTTGCTGACCCCTCACCCAAGGAAGAGATGACCCTGAAGATGGATCTCAGCTGGGTGCAAAAACTCAAGACTCAAAACAACAAAGCTTCATTCTTGTCACTTCTTCAGGCAAAATTGGATCATCAACCACTGAACATTTCAAGCCACATTTTGCTAGCGTGGTTACAGGCCACATGTCCTTGTAGAGGCAAGGGTCACTGAGGTCCCTATGATGAAATGTGGACAATGATGCCATAGTCACCAGCTGAACAGCTATTGGGGGGGGGGGTGTCTTTTGGAAGCATGGAGTCCATCACAAGGTGAGTGCGTGTTTGTACGTGTGCTTGCATGTCTGAGACTGTGGGACACTCGGTGGGGATTCTGGCTGTTGTGGGGGTTGTGAGGGAGGGTTTAACAGACCACAGATGTGTAGTTGATGGGAGACAGAGACCTGAAGCTTTGCTCTGTCAGTCCAGGGGGAAAAACACATAACTAATCTTCATGTGAGTTTTGCCATCCAGCCTGGGCCATCTGAACCTCCCCTCCATCCACCAATGAACACTGTACCTCCACACTCCCACAAGTCCATGCTCTAAAACCCTGAAAAATCAATGGCTGATTCCACCAGTGCAATGGAGATCATGTGAGGTTCTTCCAAACTGAATCCAAGAGTATCATGATTCATAACATATTTGAATTCCAGACAGATCCTAGATCTGGAAACATTTTAGGAATTGTGGATCTTGTTAATCCATTATCTGAGTTTATGCCCCACAGGAACTATAATGTTATGATATTCTTCAGCTTTGTTGTGAAGGTCCACAGAATTGTCCAGCCCAATCTTGTGGTTTTAAGATTAGTGACCCGATTCGAGAGATCTCTAAATCGAGCATGATCTCATCTCAGGATCGATCAGGGTAGATAGCAGCATAACCAGAGTCCCATGCTGGAACCATTATGCGGCGGCATTCCTGATTATGACACAAAACACATGTCCCATCAATGTTCCCATGAGTGGGTGGGCACCATTAACCCCAAACAGCCTGTCTGGCCATGTCACTTGAGGAACTGCCATCACTTTGTCAGATGATGGGATAATTAATCCATATGGAATGGGATGATTAGCAAACTATCAGAGGGCAATCAAAATTCAACTGGATTGATATTTGAACTAAATCAAAATAATAAAAAAAGATCATATTCTATCACTCATTGAATTGTTTGATAAATTGGATTTAAAAATATTACATCTATATTCTGACATCAGCAAGAAAATCTCTCCTGGTAAAATATGTTTGTCAAATTTCTGGCAAGCCCCACATGAACTATTTCTTGATGCTGGAGTGGAAGGAAACCTCCCCCTACTTGGCGTCTCGTAAAACCTCCCTGGAAAGGTAGAACGTAAAGCAACCTCCCCTCGTCCATCAACTCCTGATAAAACTCTGATTCAGTAGCGTCTCACATATCAGCCTGTCACTGCCTCGGTTGACTCTGTCACCATACTGCATTAGGGAGGAAGGGTGTATAAGCCTCGGCACCTTCAGCAAGATGTCTGTCACAGACTAGACTGAAGCTTGAACAAGTATGAGGAGTGCTGGATTGACCCCTGATCTTCCAGAGCATGTTAACTACCAGCCCAGGGGAAGTTAAGCACAGCCCAGAGATAAATCGTCCAGAGTGGCGTGTAGTCTATGGTAGGATGGAGGGATGTTTGTGAAGGAATTGAGAAGAGCTCCAGAACATGCTGTGGAAGACTTTCATCATACGTTCAGTCTCCAGCCCACAGGAGAACAGGATCCGGCCTTATTGCTCCAATCTAAATCACCAGCTCATCTGCTGAGGAGGAGAAACAAGCAGAGCAGATTTTGAAAAAGGTACTGATGCTGCTCTTCACCCAGACTCGCCTCACTCAATTACCCTGCTGAAACAGAACACCTCCATGTCACGTCTACAGGAGAAGAGGTGGGCTTCCTTTTCACCCTGCATTTCGCAGAATTTGGGAGGTCTCTGTGCCTTCTCTAGCTACTGACTTCGACTGCACAAACAGATGTGCACTTTGACACCTGGGGGAAAGGTCACTCTGTATCACCCTTACTAAAGCAATCAGTATGCAGATAACTAAACACTCTAACATGTCCCAATACAAGTTTAGCATCTAGGTTGAATCATGATATTTTGGTAAAGTAAAAAACATTATTTGCTTAAATAAAAAAATAAAAAAATATACATTACAATATATATTACATTACATTTATACTTAATTTCTAATGCTGCCAGATGAAAACAAAACAAAATCATTCTAAATTCTGCTATCTATTCAGCAGATATTGTAACGTAGTCTAACAAAAAATAGATTACCATTGATGCTAATGTTTTTGTACATACAGGATGTACTATTACTCACCAGCTGCTCTTCCCGGGATGCGGCTGGCGCCGCAGGCAGCGCAGCGTCGGGAGCTCCTCTCCGTTTTTAACTCTCTGCCTCTCCTCCAGGTTAAGACCTGTTGCCTCAGATCAGCCTGCGTCCTGCAGCTATGAAGCCCAACTCCAGCTGTTCTGTCCTCGCTCAGCTCAACTTGCAAGTGTGAGGCTGACTGACGGAGCAAACACACACACACACACACACCAAACACACAGTCAAGGGAAGAGGTGGTGACTTCCTCTCTGAACTGCAGAGTAACAGACTTCTCCTCTTTCCCGCTCTGCTCCACAAGCAGGAAAAGCGGTCATACAATCCCTCCCAGAGAAAGGGAGAGGGGGGGGCAGTACAAGGAACTACCAAAAAAGGACAGTATGTGGGAGGAGGGAGGGAGAACGAGAGGATGGGGGTTCGTTCCCTGCGTTGTTAAGGAAACAACTCCAACTCCAGGCAACATTTAACATTTTCCATTCGAAATAAGACAAAAAAGAGAAATCATATAAACATCTCTTGTCATAATTTCTGAAGTCACATATAAAGTATAATCAGTTTCATAACCAACTGTTTAGATAATTGCAGAGAGATCATCAGCATTTTGCTAATTGTACATGTACTGAAAACGAGGAACATGAGTTTTAAAAAAGGCACAATCACACACTTTGCATAACACACTCACACACACACACACACAACCACAAAACTGAAAGGTTGACAGCCTTGTTGAAAGGCATCCCTGGATACCGTCTCATGTGTGTAGGTGTTTTTGTATTGTACTTACCCTCTTTAAACCTGTGTGAATCAAGGGCAAAAAGAACCTGACTGAACTTGTCTCATGCCTGCATCTTAAGGCTGGATCACACTCTGCAACCAACACCAGTATGGGGCATATGGGCAGTGTGACTTAATGAATGTAACCTACAGTACAGGTCAGACATTTAAAAACAATAAACAATCAAACTATACGTGCATTTTTGTCATAAATAACCACAGCAGATTGACTGATTGGCTGTCTTTTTAGTCATTTTAGTTTGTATTGGTCTAGTCAAGTTCTGTCAACTGAATATCTTAAAATAAATAGTCTTAAAATAAAGAGGGTTTGGGATGTAAAGGTTCAATACACCAATGTATACACCGATGTAAGCCAAGCATGTTGAACACTTCTGCTGTAACTTCATAGTTAAATAGTGAAATGTCATAGTTTGGGAGATTTGGTCGCAGAATGACAGTGTGCAGTTGAGATGGGTGTTTTTTGTCTGATTATCCAGTTACATCATGTCAAAAGAATACTCACAACACTCTGTTGGATATATCATATCCAGATGACATTTAACATTGAATGTCTAACTCCCACACAACCCTAATGGAATATCTGGACAAGATGAAGAAATTCCCCCTCCTGGTCAACAAGAATTTGGAAGAGGAGAATTTGGATCGAGGAAGCTCCCATCCAATCCATCCATTGAAGCAGTTATGCCTGAATGTACTCATGACACAGTCTCATACAGTGATTTACAGTCTAGGCCTGAGTGTCCTTTCAAAGGGACAGTCAGCAGAAGACCACATCTCTCCTTTAGCAAAGTAAAAGTAAACTGTAGTGTAAAATTCACAGAACATTTAGTTTTTCTTCTGTAAGGATCCATTGGCAGAGTTTCTGTAGGGTTTCTTTGGCAGGAAGAAGAGATGAAGAGTTGAGTTAGCAGAAAGTGGAGGGGTTCTCTGACATGACGGTGCTTGTTTTTTAATGGCTGGGTGAGATGAGGTGATAAAGCTGCACAGCTTCAAAAGTTAACCATTTTTTCAGCATTCTGCCAGATTATACTTGTGCAAGTCAAATAAGGCTGCACAATCCCTTCAGTCATCTTTCTCAGAATGAATTCCGTGTCTGCTTACAGGTGGACTGTCTCTCTGATGCTAAGGACATTAAAGGACATTCATATTACATTTCATGTATTTTGATGAACATTTTACACTGATGTTTACACTGAAAAAAGATACCCTCCTTTTGAGTCCTTGCAGAGAAATGTTCCTGCCACTTAGACAGGCTCTGGCACCTTGAACTTTTCCAGACGTTCCCTGAAGGGCCTTACATCACCCTTCAACAAAAAAATCTAATCAAAGATAAACTAATAGTGCTCATTTGGACACCTGCTTTGGATCACTGTTCTGCTGATCAAGTTTTAAATGTCCTGATATTTCATAGATTTCATGGTGCCATGGGCTCTGACACTTTGTTCTCTGACCTAATGTACATACATCCATATTACTATTGTCATTTTTTATTTCATTTGACCAGAAAATGTTTCTCAACCAGTTATTATTGTCCTAAAAGTATAGCAGTTTCAAACACTTTTCATAAGATTTTCAAGAGGTGCAAAATCAGACATTTCCCCAGACATGAATGGGTGTACTGGTGTTCCTATCATGTGAAAAACTTACATGCATGATTGAGGTCATTTACCCTGGAGAAGAGTGGATTTTTGCGTTCAGTCACTAGTCTGTTAAGCAAGCAGGATGACTACATCAGGCATGAATCATGTAGCTAACACTGCATATAAAAAAAGAAAAATTTGGACTAAAAGAGCTCTTCAGTACACTTTCTATATTGAAAAAAAAGTACTGGTTGGGTTCTGGGAAGTTATGTGAACCGTATCTACAGATTGGGTCCTAGTGAACCAAACAAGGGATTTCGATGATAGATATTTAAAGCACTCATGTAAGTCGCTTTGGATAAATGGCAGAAACTCACCTAACATTTGTCATTTGTGTCCAAACCGTTTTGTGAAATAAACACCACTTTTTTCAATAAATCAAAAACGCATGAGAAGTCTGCAAACCCCCAACACATGCTCTGCACACCCCTGATGCCTAACCTCATGTGACTCTGAAATTTCAAACCTAACGTGAGCAACGTGGAAAGAATTGAGGGAGGGGGAAGAAGTGAAAAAAAAGAAAAAACGTTCAGTTCTCTGCATTTGTATGCAGACAGATCGGCATGCCAGGATTAAACTTGGCACCATGTACCCTTTCATTAAACCCTCCACCCTGTTCAGATGCCAACCTGAGCGCATCCTTCAGCAGGTACAGCAGTTAATGTACACACAACTCCCTATGGCAGTCTAATTATTAACAACCAAAAGAACAGAGGAGGTTCTCACTAAAATGAGTGGTAACTGAAATTTCCCAGTATGAGGGAAGCCCAAGGTTGATCTCTGCAGGTGAAAGCACGCATTTGTTAAACCAGGAAGGTGAAGTCTGGTTTCCCCACCCCAACCCCCTGAAACACAAGATGTCTGAATGTGAATACTCTTTCAGTGGGAATGGCTTTTCATCATCAGTTCATTATGGAGATGAAAAAGTTCTACACCTGAAGATTTTCCTCCCCAGAACCCATAATCCACACTAGCACCCATGCCTGAGAAGAACGTTACTTTCCACCTTTCTTTGAGAGATGAGTGGTGGAAGGAAAGAAGATTCCCAGTGTTCTCTGGGAGAAAGAGAAGTCTGTTCGGTATTAGGTGGGAGAGCTGAGGCCGGAAATGGCTCAGGGCGACTGACGTGGTCCCTCCACGGTCGGCAGCAGTCCCGGAGCTCCTGGCCCGGAGCAGTAAAAGGCTCCAGTGTTCCTCCCATCTCTGAGTGTAGGACAAGCAGGAGAGAGAAGGGGTGAGCAGGTTCAGTCTTGGAGAAGGAGTGACGTGGGTGGAGGCCTGTAGGGTTGGGTGGAATCGCTTAAATAGTTCAGCACCCTGGCTGCCAGGCACACTTCCCAAATCAGATCCCCTCTCCCCACTTCCAACAAGTCTGCAAGACCTACATCTCCTTGCAGCATATTCTTCTTCTTCTCAATGTAATGCTTTATAAGTTGATGGTGTGACCATTATAAAGCCCATTATAAACAGCTTCACAGCTTTAAAGATAAGCAGCACTTACATTGAAAGCATGCACTGCAGTATGAAGCAGCGCCAGTTTGTACACAGAACAAGGCTCCACATCTCACTTTCACGTGGGCCAGCAGGTTTACTGATGCTGCACCTCCTCTCCGATGTTAAAACAACACGTCACAGGGGGCCAGAAGAGGACTGAGAACTCAGTACTTCTGCTTAACAAGAAATAAAGCCTTTTGTGTGTGTGTGATTAAAAGTGAAAGTCTCTTGACAGAAAGTTATATATTGTATAAACAGCCATCAGACTGTTTATAACGGGCTCTAAGAAAATGTCACATCATCAGACGCTTGCTCAGATCACAGGTGGTTAGAAGAACATCCTCCTGAGAAGACCTCAGTACATCTGCTTCAGAACAACCAGGCATTGGTAAAAAAGTGAAAAGCCAACCTGAAGTGTCATGTAGTATTGGGTTTGTAATTTTAGACAATTTCTCAATATAATACATTTCTCATAAAAATAATGAGGAAGTGATAGAGCTTTGAGAAAATTTTGTGTCTGATTTAAAATGACATTGGTCACAAAGTCCCTGTACAGGAGGTTTTATGTTGCATGTGTGAATACAAGCCATATGGTAAAATATGAGCACACAGCACACAGTAAGATGAAACAATCTTCCTTCATGGCCAAAATGGAACACAAAACTTCTCAACTGTGCCAAAAAGCAACAAAGTTCAAGACCTTAAAATGCAAAGAGCAATAAAAGAGCAATGCCAACAAAGTGCAGTCATACATTGAGAACTGCATATTTTGTGTTGTAGATGCAGTGCAAAATATCAATAACTTTTGGTGCAAATAGGCCAACAAAGTAGCACCCCATAAATAAAACAATTCTGAAGAGTTAAAGCAATAGTGAATAAAAGTGAAAGTCACAAACAGTCTACACTCACTCACTCGCTCATCCCATAGCACTGGGCACAGGGCGGTACTCACCCTGAAGAACCCTGTGCCAACACAGGGACAGCATGCAACCCCCACATACCCGGAATGGAACCCACAGCCTTGGGGCCCTGAGGTCACAATGCAAAGCGCCATGCCAACACGCAGCAAGCAGTACATATCTACTGTAAAGAGAAAGAACAGAATGGGGTTTAGATGGGTGTGGACGTTTGTTTAGTGATTTGTGATTTATCAGGGAGCTGTGTGTGGAAGGAGAGCAGCACAGTTCAGTAGAGAGGCAGTAGGGATGTTGTACATGGTAACGTGTTGCTGTTTGCCTGTGTCTGTGTGTGTAGCTGAGAAAACTTTGTTCTTAACTATTTCCTCTTGCAGCCTTGAGGCGATTGCAACTAAATGGTGATAATAGCCTGGTGGGACTATTACCAGAGTTCAATGGAGCCCAGTGTCACTGGTTTCCAAGGCCAAAACAATAATTATTCATACAGAGGAGACGGACCAGGGCATTTTGGGAATGGAGTCTACATTTGAGGCTAATTAGCTTCCATTTTAACTTCTATTGTCCGATTATGATATGTCTATGTCTGCGACAGCAGCCTCTGGGCCCATTTTTAGCGGACATTTTATGAAGGATTTTATTTTGTTGAATGTTGATCGTTCATGGGTGTTTGAAGTGGTCTATTTGTGTGTCTGTGTGTTTTGGTTTGTGACCCCGGCATTAACATGCTTTGTGAAGATGCCCAAGGGTAGTGACAGACATCATGCTTTTAACAAAGCAACTCTTCCTACTTAACATATTCTTTAGACGTTTCTTAATGATAAACAGATTTATAGGAACCTAAGGAGGACAGCGCACTTATCAGTGTGTCTCCTGTCATGGCATTATGGTTTAAGTAAAAAAGAACCAATGCTGGGAGTTATATGAGAGGAAGAATGAAGTTCAGGGTCGTTCAGAGCACAGAGAGCAAAAAACATAGACATATATTTTGAGGTCTGCACAGTGGAGGGGCTAAGTGTTTGTGTTCATTGCATGATTTCGAGCCCACTGCATGCTGGGTAAACAACCTCCTCCGCGTCGCCGGCGAGAACATTCTTTGACCCCCTGTCCTTTCACCCCTTCTTCACTTGGTCTCTCTAGCCTGCCCTTGTTTGCTTCCCATCTCTCTAACCTCAGGTTCTGATAACACAGCAGTTGAGGAACCGACAAATGATGAGAAATGTGCACATTTCGCACAGACCACATGCTACAAATTAACTATAAACTATAGGCTAAAGACGGGAGAAAAAAACACTTTAATCTCTTAAGACACTGATGAGATACATTTCAGTTTGGGACTCCTGGAATTTCACAAGCATGTGTTACTGATGAAGGAACCTTAACTGGCTCGATAGTATTAAGGCTTTGCCTTCCACTGGTAAAGCAAGACACATGTGCAGTTAGAGCGCAGAAAAAATAAAAACAACAGCAAATCAAATGAAAAGTTCAAATAATGGATATACACAATTCATATAAACACTTTAAATGTGTTGAAATAGAAGACGGGGAAACGGTGATGCCTATCAGTAATCCAATACATTTGAGAAAATATGAAACAAGAGGGCATACACAGAATTCATAAAATGATTTTATTTTATTACAGTGGAATTGCATTAGAAACATCTAGAATAATTTTCAGAATAATCTTCATGGAAAAATATCACCATTCATTCCTAATTACAAATTTTACTTGTTATACTGAGACTCTTTTAACTTTTGGAGACAAGTTTATTGCTTCAACTTATTAAAAAACCACATTCACGGTTAATAGAACATTTTAGGCAGTATTTAGAATACAGTTATTAAATAACATATAGTATATCTGCAGCAAAAACTTTCGAATATTTATCTGACGCCCTTATACAGAACGCCTTACAATCAGTAGTTACAGGGACAGTCCCCCTGAAGACAAGAATGAATACAGCACTGCTGTTTTACACACCCATCTCAAAAATATATTACTCCATTACATTTCAATATTCAACCTATCTACTTTTCTGCTCAACTACACAATTTGTCTAATAAAGCAGTCTGTATATTCAGGATTTTTCATGTGTTTTGTCAATTAATTGCACTGGATGCATTATTTCACATCATAGCTTTGTGCTTCAAGAGGTGAAGGACTGATTAAGTAGTATTAATTTCGAACACTGCCTGTCTTTGTGCTCCTCGTTCAGTGGTCACTGGAGCGTTTTTTTCTATAGATTCACTCTGCTGTAGCTAAAAATGAGCGTGTGTGTGCGAGATGCGAGAGACAAAGTGCTGAGAAGAGCGACCCCCCCACTAGACACCACAGCTGTGAGTCAGTTCCTGCTCGGAGACGGAAATCCCGGGCACGCTGCGGGTGCCTTGTGGTACTCCAAGCTGCAATTTGGCTAACATGTAAACATGCTGGACTGCCAACAGGAAACCGGTCCCAGCCAGTTTCAAATGAACAGTTATTCCTGGTTCGCGCCACAAAGGAATTGATTTTTCCTCCATCAGTGGGAATAGTTCCCTCTGCAGCACCCAGTAAGCCCCAGTAACTTTTTACTGTTCCAGTGACATGTTCCAACCTGGTGTTCTGCTGACAAGGAGTCTTGTAAAAAGGCAAATAGCTGGTTTACAAGAATAATTCTACATCAGTACTGGTCTCACCTTGCATTTCTAAAAAAAAAAAATCTGATCACTTGTGTGTAAAACACAGTGTTACATTCATTCTGGTAGAATAAAACTGGCTTCACATAAAACTAGTGAAATGATTAATGGAGGTACAAAGTAAAAATAGTGCAAATGGAACAGTTCAATAATAGATCGGATTTTACATTTACATTTATCAGACGCCCTTATCCAGAGCGACTTACAATCAGTAGTTACAGGGACAGTCTCCCTGGAGCAATTTAGGGCTAAGTGTCTTGCTCAGGGACACAATGGTAGTAAGTGGGATTCGAACCCAGGTCTTCTGGTTCATAGGCGAGTGTGTTACCCACTAGGCTACTACCATTTTCTTAACATAAAACATGTAGAGTGTGTATGTCAGTCCAAAGAGGAAAATCCCTGAGTTCAGATGTCTGATGTGCAACAGGGATGCCTCTCTGGCAGTGAGGGCCCAAATTGAAAGTGAAGTGATCGTCATTGCAGCACAGCACATGGTCATACAACGAAATGTGTCCTCTGCTTTTAGCCATCACCCTGAGTGAGCAGTGGGCAGCCATGACAGACGCCCGGGGAGCAGTGTGTGGGGACGGTGCACTGCACCAGGTGCACCAGGTGCACTGCACTGCACTGCACTTGGTGACTCAGGATTCGAACCGGCAACCTGATTATGGGGCCGCTTCCTTAACCGCAAGGCCACCACTACCCCAATGCTTCGGTACCTTTATCCAGATGGCAGGAGGGTGAAGAATGCATGTGAGGGGTGTGTAGAATCCTTCACAATGCTGGTGGTTTTCCTGGTGCAGTGTGTGTGGTAATTGTCTGTTATGGAGGGAAGAGAGACTCTGATGATCTTCTCAGTTGTCCTCACTATCTGCTGTATGGTCTTGTGGTCAGATAGGGTGCAGTTACCAAACCAGACAGTGATGCAGCTGGTCAGAATGCTCTTAAAAGTCCCTCTATAGAAGGTGGTGAGGATGGGTGGTGGGAGCAGGGCTTTCCTCAGCCTCTGCAGGAAGAAGAGTCACTGCTGGACTTTCTTGGCTGTTGAGCTGGTGTTGAGATTCCAATTGAGGTTCTCCTCTAGATTAACACAGAGGAACTTGTGATCTTGATGATCTCCACACAGTGAAGAGTGGTCCCTCCGTTGTCTTCTGAAGTGAACAATCTCTTTCGTTTTGTCCACGTTCATCAGTCCATCAGTTGTTGGACATCCTGAATACAATTACACAAGTTCTTTGCTGGATTTTTCCTGAACACTTGATGTGTACTGTGTGTTAAGAAACGTACATCATGCTTAACACCATAAAAGTAAATACCAGTGTAACTAACCATACAGCCAAAATTGCTAAGTATGTCAAATTAGGTTTAAAAATCCACTGTATTCTCTGTCCTTATGGATGCACTTTTCAGCAGACCCACCTAGAGCAAAGATTTAAATCAACCATCATCATTCAAACATCTTTGTATTTCTTTGTCTGCAGCAAAATGGTACTCATTTACCGCCTAATTTAACAATATGTTTTATTGACTAGCAGAACCTACCCAGATATATTAACACTTTCAGTCATTAATGGCTATTGACTGATACAGGACCTGGTCATGCTAAGCAATCATCAAGCCATGATCTATGACTGCATTAAAAATCCTGAACACAAAAGTAATGAAAAGGCTGTTTGCTGGTATTGAACACATGCAGATAAAGGTTTAAGTATCAGTTTGGTTTCTGTGTATTTTAATATTGCACTCATGAGACTGTTGCTTCTAGAGCTTGCACTCAAGCACAGACTGGGCTGAAGACAGAACAAGACAGATTAATGATCATGTTTATATTAGCAGGGTCACATGTTTTTGCCCTTTGAACCTTCTGACCCCATCAGACCTTCAGGAAGTAAACTGGCAATCAGCAGCCAAACATGACGTCTGGGGTCAGCCCCAGTCTTCATGCCCTAATGGCCTGCTTCCTGGATCCTCTCCAAAAGCACCATGCCCTCAGAAAACACACACAAACCCCTTCTTTGGCCCTGTGGAGGATGAATGAATGTTGGGATCAAGTGACTATATTTGTAAAAATCTGAGATTAAATTAAGTTAGCCTGTCAAAATCACATAAAGGCCCCCTATTATGAAAATTTCATAGATTATTTAACAATAACACAAGTTCCCCTAGCCTGTCTATGGTTCTGCAATGGCTAGAAATGGTGATTCTGTCATTTGGTCATTATGCTTCAGAGAATGGCAGCTCAGGAATTTGGAATATCCCTTATGTCATCATAAGGGAAAGGTTACCCCCGCTTCTGTTGCTTTGTCCGTCCAGAGAATTTCCCACCCCTCCCCCCAAAAAAGTAACTCCCCCAACTTTCAAAAGTGCAAAGCATTGCAGTTGTGTGGTGATTGGAAGCTGTCACAGACCAATCAGAACCTGTTGTTTCTGACGTCACGCCCCCGGTGCCTCCCGTCTGGGGAAGACAAAGTGATTAGGCGGTCCCGACGGCTGACACATTTACATTACATTTACATTTATGGCATTTGGCAGACGCCCTTATCCAGAGCGACTTACAACGTGCTTTCAAGTTATCATCGATGAAGAGATCAATTCCGGTTCACTAGGACCCCAACTATGAATACATCTATTTAATTCACTCTGTTGTAGATTCTGTACACAAAGTTCGACAACAAGAAAATTACAATTTAATCTAAATATTCTTTAAAGAGGAAGGTCTTGAGCTGTCGTTTGAAGGTGCTCAGTGACTGAGCTGTTCTGACCTCGAGGGGAAGTTCATTCCACCACCGAGGGGCCAAGACGGAGAAGAGTCTAGATGAATGTTTTCCTTTTACCTTCAGAGATGGAGGGACCAGGCAAGCAGTACTGGAGGCTCGGAGTAAACGAGGTGCAGTGCGGGGTGTAATGAGGGCTGTGAGGTAGGATGGTGCTGCTCCATATTTGGCTTTGTAGGCCAGCATCAGTATTTTGAACCTGATGCGTTCCAGTGGAGGGAACGTAGCAGAGGGGTGGTGTGGGAGAATTTGGGATGGTTGAAGATCAGTCGTGCTGCTGCATTTTGTATGAGTTGTAGAGGTCGGATGGTACATAGTGGTAGACCAGCTAGAAGGCAGTTGCAGTAGTCCAGTCGTGAGATTACTAGGGACTGAACCAGTAGTTGGGTGGCCTGGGTTGACAGATAAGGGCGGATTCGTCTGATATTGTAGAGAAGGAATCTACATGTTTGGCTCGGGGGAGGGCCGGCAACTGTTGCAATGCCGCTCGACAAAGGACATGCAAAAACAAAGGTGCTGAATCTCCATGCACAACAAAGGCACAGAAATGTCATGGCTCCGCGACATCCCATCTTACAGCATTTACAACTACAGACACCGAAACTGCATGTACTGGGGAAATCTCATTGTGGGACTGGATCAAAGTGGCTGTAACTCTGCACCAAGACTGAATTTCAGAAAGAGACTTCAGATACTATGGGACACTATGGCTGATACAAAAGCAAAAAAAAAAAAACATAATAGGGAACCTTTAACCTGAAAACAATGTTTCTTCAAAAATACAAGCACATAGCATTTAATATCTGCAGATTAATGGCTCAGCAACATAAATAACTTACCAAACAAACACATGCAATAACACAATTTAAATGACATGCAAAGCCCAAACCCATTTAATAAATTGTGGATTTCCACATAGAAATATCATCACCATAAATTATTGAGAGATTTCAGAGATGTTGTGTATTGTGGCAAAGACTTTATAATGAAATTACCCATTCCTTTATTTAAAATGTGCTAGGAAACTCTCTGACACATGCCATGGAATGTGAGGACTCACTGGGTGTGTGTGTGTGTGTGTGTGTGTGTTTGGCAGCAAGAGATAGGTATATCATTATGTTAATGACAGGAACACTGAAAAAGCAGGATGGGTGTGTCCTTGGGGAAAAGTAAGGATAATGACACGGGTCTGTACCTGTGAATGTAGAGTTTGCGTGATTAGATTTGCACGCTTCTCATGAATAGTCACCTCACAGTGATTGCATCATGGGCCAATTTATTTGGTATGTTAATTTGTAAAGGGACAGTGGAGCCTAACAATTTGTTGTGTTGTGGTCATGTGTGGAGGAATTGCACATATTGCAGAATTGTACAGAAGAGTTCTGGATTGACTGGGAGTCCCCAGCACACACATACCCTAATCAGCCACCAAAAAGATGGGCTCGGTGACAGCAGCAGGTCATGCAAAGACAATGTCTGTTTATCTTGTCTAAAGGGTGGAGCCTAGCCTTGTGGGTGTGACACATGCCTATAAACCAGAAGACCACGAAGTCCCAGGTTCAAACCCCACTTACTACCTGAGCAAGACACTTAACCCTGAATGTCTCCACAGGGACTGCCTCTGTAACTACTTATTGTAAGTCGCTCTGGATAAGGATGTCTGGTAAATGCCACAAATGTAAATGCAAATCTGTCACGTGACCTTCTCATCTGTCTACTAACAATATTCACAGATTTCAGAATTTCCAGGGAACATGCATTGGACATAAGACACTGTTTTGGTTGGAGTAGCCTTTGTCTATAGCAGGCATGAAATGGAAACTGTGAAAAAACAGTTTTTCTTTGTGAGTCTTTAACACACACAAACACACTATTTTTATAGTAATACAGCAAATGTTTTATAAATGCAAAACTCATTAAATGTATTCATGCTCTAACTATTAAATGAATCCTATTCTCACCCAAGTACAATTTTAAGGAGTGCGTTTTTCAGTTCGTGAACACACATGAACCGCCGGGTGACTACTGACTCATTTGGTTAAAACAGCCAGACGGGGGTCATCGCATTGCTCATGGATGTTAGTCCCATAAATGATACTGTGGAGACACTCAATAAAACGGTGTGGATCCAGAGGGCCATGTCATGCCAGTGGCTATGTCTGCTGCTTCAGCCTGAACGAGAGGGAGTCGAAAATTCTGGCAGGGATCCAGAAGAGGAAAGCAACCAAAGGCAGACTTGTGCTGATGAAGAACAGGGACAGTTCAGACCATTTTTTTAATTTGAATGAGTCAAAGTTGTAAGAGATATCAAAGGGGTCCTGTGGGGGTTTAGTTCAGAAAGTGATAGCTTATCGTCTGCCACAGGAAGTGATTTGTGTTGATGCACTCAGTTGCCATAGATTACCTCCAGTCTTTAATTGGCCTTAAAGAGGGGGGTCGTTTGCTTTTTCAACACGCAAATAAAAGATCATTCAGATTAGGGCGCCTGCCCTTGCACTGAACTGCTCATTTGAGCAGAGTTCCTTTTGCAAGAAGCAGCCTTCCCCTCCAGCAACATCTGTTTCTGGCCTTTCTCCACCTTCTCACTCTTTCTTTCTGTCATGCACCAAATATACACTGTAATAATAGCAAAAGGAGGTCCCGCAGTCCCATGCGGCTAAAAAAATGTTCATGTTCATATGTTTAAAGCTCTTTCGAGATTTCAAAGCTCATTTTTTATGTGATGTTCTGCAGGAAACCGTAGAGTCAGCAATTTTTGGTTATCTAGCCTCTACTAAAGGAGAGTGAATGAGGACTTGGACCATGAAGAAGTCAAGTGGACATCACAGCCTCCACCAAATTGCCTCCTAATGGAATGTCTTGGTGCAAGACTCAGCATGTATGGAGACCATCCAACGCAGTTCTCAGTGTTTCGTCTGCAGGCGGCAACCAGAGACTTTATCTCTTAATAACAAACTCCACCAAGCATAACCCCAACAAAGTCAACAATACGTGTACTGTGCTATAAAATCCATCAAAAATCCATTTGCCTTCTGTAATTTGAATCTGTACGAAGCACACAATAAAGGACTCATCACTAACTTACACAGACAGTGTGGAATAATAAAGGAGATATGTCTTCCAGCGTTCCTCTTTGTGATTCATCGATTTATATTAAAGCAAAACCACAGCCCTACATGTCACACACAGAAAATGCATCATCACAAGTTTGTTTAACGTCACAAAGGTGAGCCATGTGGGAACTGCATCACATTTGTCACAGAAGAATGAAACCCAGTTGTCTGCCTTGGTTTCAAGCTGTTTACAGTGTGAATAAGAGGTTTCATATAAATCTTGTGTAATATTTCATCAGATATGCAGGAATTATGAGTAATTATGATGTACACCTAGTTAAAACCCAACATTTTTTGTTATTGTAGTGTATGGGTTAGTGTTCGTTCACATGGTTGGAATTATGGGGGATACTCCTATATGTGGACCATACCATTTTAACCACCTCATCGCTAGAAGCAGCTTGGCCTCTTGGTTCATTCTCATTGAGTGACCTGTTCGTTGTGTCTTTGTCGTGCGTTGGTAAACATAAGTCACCAGCAGAAATCTGGCCTATTGAAAATGTGATATGTTACTTTTACTGTTTCATCTACTATTGCAAGCTTTCTGGGGTTAGGTATGTTAACTAGCAATATATGATACACCCTTTATTTAAACCAGGCTTATTTTGTGACTAAATTGTGCCTTTCTGAAATTAATTTGACTGTGTGGTTTGTTATTAGGCTTATGTTAATGATCCATAAAAAGGTCTAAGGCTATGCTAATTACTATTAAAGGAAAAATGCATCCCAACCACATACGCTCTCACATCAAACAATTTTAAAATGTCAGATCTGTAACCATAAGCTACACACACATACAAGCTCCAAACAACAATGTGGTTCCTGCAGATACAAGCCCTCAGGTGGACAAGCATTCCATCAGAACAGCTGCACAGCTGCCGTTAGAAGAGGTGCAGGCATGAGACGCACACACACACACACACACACACACACACACACACACACACACACAGAGAGAGACATAATGGAGGTGCAGATGGTTCACCTCCAAAGACCCCTGTGTTAATGACACACACAAGATTTCATAGATCTTGTGTCACACCCCTTGTGGACACACATGGTTCCTGGCTGCTTATAAATCATGCATCAAGTTTCATCAGGGAATTAAATTAGCCTGTTAGGGGCTTGAACACTGTGATGCACTAGGTGCAGGAAGATGCCTCTTGGCCACGTTTCACCGGCCAGAGTTAAGCGTTCCAAATTCAGTTCAGCGTCCATCCCCAAAACTGTGGCTGCTGTCTGCCAAACAGCATCAGTCACACTCAGCAACGTCCTACAAAACAATATTCATCTCGAGGCATCAGTATGACATGTATTTGCAGGAATTGTAACAAGAAATTCAATCCACCCAGAAACATGGGGATACCTTTTACCCTGTTAATGAACCCAGTCCACCTTTTCTTTATGAAACCGCAGAATAACAACAAGTTCTGCGGCTATGACTTGCATGCACTTTACAGACTGGCATGTGTGCTGGTTCATTTGAGGACAATGCTGTGGATGACTGGATTCGACAGACTCTTCCATTCAGTCACGCCAAGGCTGAGGGGGAGTGAGAAGAACTGGATGTGTGATGTTACCGCCATTAAAAATAACTGGAATTCCTGGCATTTATACCACTGTTGCTAGAGTCATGTATTAAACTGAATTCATTCATTCATTGACTTGATGTAGTTGGGGAACTGACTTAATGCCACAACTTTAGAGGATTTAAAGGTTTATCAGCCTGAGGGTGTGCAGTCTATATGCTGATGGAACCCATGTGCTTCAAATGAGCTCCTCTCCCATCACTGTTCTGCATGAGTCTGAATGTAAGTGGGTGTGTAATAAACGACAGAGATACCTCTGAGATATCACAAAAAATACAGAGATACCACAAAAAATACATACAATAAATATTAATGTCCTGAAAATCAGTCAAGGACAGTTGGCAAGTGACAAAAGCATTTCTACAGATGGGGGAAAGAGGATACTGACCCAGCCATCTGCAAGAATGAAAAATATGTCTGTCTTTCGTTTGATTTTTTTTTACAGCATCGCTGATCGGGGAGACACTCCCATTTTCATCCCAGGAGGAATGCTGCAAGTGATCTGCTACTGTTGACAATTCCGTTGTGGTTACCGAACACTTGACCTATAATTCACACTGTCGTTAATATAAGTCATTCATTTTTCATTTTATTACTGCCTCAGAATGGCTGTCAATCTCAGCAGCACTCTGGGCACTCTGGAGAGGCTTCCAGAAGGCAGTTGAATTGTATTAGCACAGGAAGCGATGGTATCAGAGGAATATTTTGGGCTTCTGAAAGAGTTCCTTGAGTTGAGCCGTATTATTCCAGCCTCCTTAACTCCTCTCCACATCACCTACAATAAAAAATGAAAGCAAGAACAGCAAGAAGCAAGAACAGGGGAGACTTTTAGGAATTTAACCACAGTCTGCAACTACATAACCTGACCTCCAGATGAAAGACACATTTCCTTAAAAAAATTCATCAGAGTTACAGAATAGCCCTTTTACAGTATTCATTCAGTTTAGTTACTATTGTTAAAGTGTTAAAAATGCCAATGTATTGGAGTACAATTACAAGCATTTTATAAGTTACATCAAATTTATGCAAAGAGTCAATATTTGCAGTGTTGGCCCTTTGCAATTTACAATTCGCCCTGGCTAGCTGTCAGTCAACTCCTGGTCCAAATCCTGACTGATGGCGACCCATTGGTTGATTAAGGTGCAATCTTTGTAGCAGCAATATCCTTGCCTGTGAAGCCATTTTTATACAACGCGGTGATGCACGTCAGGTAACCATGGCTAACAGCGGAAGAACAATGATTTCAAGCATCCTTTTAAACCATCCAGTTTGCTATTCTGCCCTAATCAACAAGACAGAATGATCTCCAGCCTTCAGTGAAGAGGATCACTGAAATGATCTCAGCAGATCCATTTGTGGCAGGGCTGAAATGGAAAGTGGAAATAGTTTTTTTGGATTAAATTCATTTTCATGGAAAAGAGGGACTTTGCAATTCCTCTAATCACTACATTCTGGAGTATATATGCAAATTGCATTAAAAATAATGGAAGCAGCAAACCAGTATTTGTGTCATTCTAAAAAATGTTGGCCGTGTCTGAAGAGATTTGATTCTTGGTCACCTCTCGAACCAAAGACTTAGTAATCTCACGACTGGACTACTGCAACTCCCTTCTAGCTGGTCTACCTCTAAATACCACCTCATAAAAAATGCAGCAGCACAACTGATCTTCAACCTTCAACCTTCTCTCACACCAAACCACTGCTACGTTCCCTCCACTGGCTCCCAGTAGCTGCACGCATCAGGTTCAAAATACTGATGCTGGCCTACAAAGCCAAACAAGGAGTAGCCCCATCCTACCTCACAGCCCTTATTACACCTTGCACTGCACCTCGTATACTCCGAGCCTCCAGCACTGCTCGCCTGTTCCCCCCATCGCTAAGGGTAAAAGGAAGACATTAATCTAGACTCTTCTCCGTCTTGGCCCCTCGGTGGTGGAATGAACCTCCCCTTGAGGTCAGAACAGCTCAGTCGCTGAGTACTTAAAAAAAACAACCTTACTCTTTAGAGAATATTTAGATGAACTTGTAACTTTCTTATTGTGGAACTTGTGTATAGAATCTACAACAGAGTGAATAAAAAGGTTGTATTCATAGTTGGGGGTCCTAATGAACAGGAACTGATCACTTAATCGATGGTAACTTGAAAGCACGTTGTAAATCACTCTGGATAAAGTCGTCTGCCAAATGTAAATGTAAATGTAAATGTAGATGAAGATTTGCATCTCTAGAAATCAGGGAGCTTTTACTGTGATGGCAGCATCTCCATCAGCTTAAGTTGGACAACAGGGACGGTTGTCCTGTTTATACTGAACACTTTCTTATCATTCACTCATGTTAACCGCTTCTGATGATGATAATAGTGAACAAAGGAGTCACAATGGTAAAAACTTTGTATCAAACTCTGATACAAAAACATATTAAATATGTTTTTTGCATTGCACTCTTTAAGATGGCTCCATCACATTCTCCATAATCACCTAAGAGTAGGTGTATCTATCTTTTGACTGGTACTGTATATAACTGTAAATGTTTAATTTAAACATTTAATAAATTTCATAGAATAAAAACTATTATGGTACTATGTATGCTATTATGGACCCTTTTCTGTAGTGTGGAAACAGTGAAGGCGTGTGAATACTTTCTGGTGGTAGTGCACATAATCATATCCTGTGAATCATCCTGAAAACAGCAATTTGGATGGATTTTTTTTATAATAGCATAAAGATGATCCTTCACAATCACTTTGCATTGTTGTTGTTTTTTTTGCAGAATGAGTTTCCCCACTCATTTATTACCTCGATGCATCAGGAATTACTATAAAAACAGCTGTTTCCTGTTTTAAGGGACTAAATTGAAAGACATGAAAGAGATTAGCTGGTTTCAGACAACAGTTTAAACAAGCCTGAAGTGGTTACATAAACACTGAATCATCAGGTGCTGGCCACAAAATTACCCAGAATGCCAAGCTACAATGCAAAGGTGAGAGAGGAAAGGAAAGACATTGCTCACCTCCAGTTTAATCAGGGACACATGATTTCTTTCTGAGCCCGAAAAAGATCTAATTTCAAAAAGAGACATGCATCGTAGCGATTCCTATTATTGTGGTGGTTTATGGTCATGTTTTAAGGTTTTCAAGCCATGAAAGGTAATATTATTTTATAATAATACCATTTTAATTTGAAAGACTGATAAAATAAATTGTGTCAGATTTCACTCTATATTCTGACTGGCCAGGTTAAAATATAGATCTTCCAATATTTCCTATAAATTGCAAACTTTCACTTGTAGCTCATACAATGTTTACCTACCTCAGTATGCAAGCACTTAAAATGAAATGAATCTTTAATCCTTAAATTTAAACGTTTGAACACAATATACACAAATGACAAGGTAGAGTCACAGTCTCCATCTCTGTCTATCATCTGCATTGCAGAAATGCAGTACCGGTGTTGAACTCAATTTTATGGTTATTGTTTTTTTTTTTTTTTCAATCATTATTGCAAACCACTGGATTACAAATTGGGCAAAATGGAAATGTACAGCTTGTGAAATCAGACATAGAATTTATTTTATGTAAATAGCATATGCTGGCAATGTCTAGCCCAACACTATGCAACAACCAGTGCATGCAACCACTCCAACCACAATGCACTGTGGGGATGCTTAAACTGGGAGAAAATTGCAACTTTGCAATCTTGTTTGTCACTCGATTTGGCTCAAGCTAAACCAAACAGGACCTGTGACCATTTAGTTTTAGCTGAGCTAGCCCATAATGAGCATGTAGGAGAAGATGAGCACAGAAAATAGATACCCCAGAAACAGCCTCAGAGGCAGGAGCTGGTTTCTACAGCTTTCCTCCTTGGTTCTTGTATGAAGTGGATGGCGGTGGATGACAAACACAAACTCTACAGTACATATCTGAGCTCCTCAAAGGCTTTCTAATGAAATTATTTTAATTTGAGTTTCTTTAGATCCTGCGCCTGTGTGGGCATGCACATACACATCCCCTTCCTTTTGATACGTCCAGCTCAACACACTCATCCTGTGCTTTCATGATGTAGAATTGTTATGGCTTTCAGATTAGCCGAGGTTCTGAAGTGGGCCTTTTTGATTCCAGGCGTTATTAACTTCAGGGACTGGACACTGAGCAGGAGGGCAGGACTCCCACTGCTCAGACCAAAAGCTTCTCTTCTCTCAGAGGGAGCTCCAGGAATCACAAAATCTGTTTTAAATCAGAGAGAGAGAAACCAAAAGAAAGAGAGCATCACTTTATAGCTGATAACAAAGGTCTTTTACATAGCACTACAAGTCTAAATATATTTTAATGAGCTAATTATGTGTTGTTTTTTTTTGCTTTATAAAGGCCTTAATGGTCCGCTAATTCTGGATCTGAAGTCTCTTTACAAAATTCAGCCTTGGTGCAGAATTACAGCCACTTTGATCCAGTCCCACAATAATATTTCTGCAGGATGTGCAGTTTCAATGTCAGTAACTTTAAATGCTAAAGAGGAGGAGACAGGCGGGATGAGCGCAGCCTATAGAAGTTGAGGGGGCATTTGCAGAAATGACGTCATCAACACCATTCACCAACCACAATGTTTGCCACAGTTAGGAAGTCGTATCACCGTTTTTTCCTGACTAAAATTAAATGAGTCTCACATGACGGAACTAAAAAAAATAGATTTGTGCTCATTTTTACATCCAATCACAGAGCAAATGCAATGCTTTGTACTTTGGAAACCATGACAGTCAGTGGAGACAATGTTTTAGGGGAGGTGTGGGAAATACTCTGGGTGGAAAAAGCATGAGAAATAGGAGGTAACTTTTCCCCTTATGATGTTATAAGGGGAAAATTCCAGATCAGAACGTCTGAGCTACAGCTCTTTGAACATAAAGCAAAATGACCAAAGCATTCTTTACACCTATTGCCAGGCTAGAGGATAATCTGTGAAATTTTCATTATACGGGACCTTAAATTACGCAAACACCAAAGGGCAAACACTGGTGCATTCTAAGAAATTATATATAGTCATGATAAAGAGCAATTCTTGCAAACCTGTGGACCATCTTTGCAGTGAAATGTGTAATGTACATGCACAAGCCTAGATAGTCCATCATTATAGATCCGGTATCTCTTGGAGAAATGGCCAGCAAAGCTTCCCGCCTCCCTTTTTTCTCTCATGAGGGTGGACAGCTGGTTCCAAAACATGGCTGATGCCTTGTCCAAGACTTTCACTTGGCTGCCATTTAACCTCTGTGGGATTTAACAGAAAGGGAAACTCATTTTCAGCCTTTAAAAGGAACGAGAAGCCAAGTCCAGAGTAAGAGTGACAGCAGCAAAGTGCATTAGATAACGGACCATCATACTTTATATAACTCAGTACATTACTGTCAAATGTGAAGACATAGAAATGCTTGTGAAGAAACATATTTCCATGATGTAAGTTACGCAGGACATTTCTCATTAACAGCACAACTCTATTCTAGGTCTACAAAAGAATGCACTAGCAAAATAACTTCTCAGAGGTAGCATAACGCATGGGCTTCTCAACGACCCTTAAAGGGGCAGATCTAAAAAAGGAGCACATTTTGAAATAACAACATTATACTATTCTAGCGATTGGCTCAGGACCATAACAAGAGTGGAGGCGAGGTCAAATAAAACAGCTTATTCATTTCAAAGGATAACAATTCATGATTTAAAGAGTTTATTATTTCAGGGAATATATACTGCCAGTCAAGAGTTGAGAGAATAAAAAAACGTGTCCTTCTAGCAATGGAACTGTTTGAAAATGGTGGATGTCTGTGTTTTTTTTCAGAAAGATTTTTGATTGCTCTGCTGCAACCAAACAATGGCCATATTTTCAGCATCTTCGGGACAGTTGGGCTATTTCCCAAGTGAAGTCAACTGTCCCTTAGACACCTTCCATCACCACTTGTCAGCGCATTATACCAGTGAAAGTGAGATGGTAGCCAGGTATTTAATTATTACATTTACATTTATGGCATTTATCAGGCACCCTTTTCCCCGAGCAACTTACAGTCAGTAGTGACAGGGACAGTCCTGGAGCAGCTCAGGGTGAATGGTGGAGCGCTGCGGTGATGACAGGGACAAGGGCTCCCATTAAAGGGTTTGTACTCCCTTCTACAGCCAGATGTTCACTGTTAGCAGCGAGGTGACGAATGACAGCTTCTCCACACCACATTATAACACTTCCCCCAGTCATGGGCAAAAGGAACGAGGGATGCAGGATGTGTAAAAAAAAGAAAAGAATTCCATCCACTCATTCGCTGAAGCCATTTTACGCTTTTCCAAGTCATGGTAACAGGGAAACTGGAGCTGATCCTACCAAAAGGTCAGGACATGGAACCAGTCCATCAGAGGGGGAACACACAAACACACACACAGATAGTCCATCATCAGACACTTCCCTACATCCTCTGTTGGGCCATGGTAGGCCTTCAGACTGGTTTCATATCATGTTGCACCATTCACTGTATTGAAAACCAATAACTTAATGACTAAATACTGTAAATGAGCATTTAGGAGCAGCATTGTGTCTTCATCCCCAAACATGCATTTACTTGCGATTGATGAGCCAATGAATCTGACATTATTGTATAGTGCCCCTAATGCAACAAAGACCTCATCATAATCACTGGCGGAGAGTGCAGAGGATGAACACTGAAATACAGAATATTAAATATAATGGAAAAAAAACTGTAATGGGTGAGTTTCATCAGCAGCAACATTTAGACTTGATTCATTTTAGCCAATTGTTTTCCTTAAAGTTAGCTGCCCACTTGAATGCTGTGAATGCAGGTCCTATGCAGGGGTTGTACCTGCCCATTGCTGGTATCAGAAACTCAGTTTATTTCTGAAATCTGTACCTGTGGCCACAATCCATGCTCCTTTCAGCAGTGCAGAAGAAAAAAATTATTTCCCTCGCACTGTCCATGAAAACAAAGAACCCAGGTGTGGAGCAGAGCCAGAATTCTGACTTGAATTAAAAAGCTTGAAAAGATACAAGCTCCATTAAAAGCCTCCCCTGATTTTTTTTTAGGAGCTCTAGAAAGTTAATAACCTTTTAATCTGTACCTTATGTTCCTGAAAATAAAAACAGCATAAATATGCCAATGCTCTGTGTTTATTTGCACATCACATTCAAAATAGACACACTTCCTGATGTAGTGTGCATGAAATGCAACAATCTTATACTGTTGTTATTATGTCTATATATTTGTGTCTGTATTTGACCAATCCTGACCGAAAAACACCAATCAGATTTGAGTCAGAGATTGGAAATAGCACACAGAGCATCCTCTTTACAAAGAAAGGTCCAGGAAACCCCCCAAAATTGTGTGTTCTGGATGTGGTCCTACTATTTATGTGGGGAGGAAGTCCCACATTTCAAGTCAAAATTTTTGTGGTCACTGGAAGTCACTGTATGCAGCAGAATGAGAACTGGCCTTGATAAACCAGCAAGCTAAACAAGACTAAACTGATGAGAATGGCAATTTGCAGCAGGAGAATATGGATGTGCAGCACAATGTAAGGTACTGGTACTGTGCTGTACTCTATGCTGTGTGCAGCGTTGTGTCGATTTACACTAATAATAGAGCTAGTCCAGGTCACATTTCCAATATTTCCAATATCAAAGTCCTTTTTTTGTTCAGTTTCTTTTGGGCCCCTTGAGAATAAGCGCCTTGTTCTTGGCTGAGTCTACACATAATCAGCACCATCCATGCTGGACGTCAGTACCTTCCGGGTGCTTGAAGCATGGCGCTTGTGAAAAATTAATTCTCATTCTGCCTTAATGACTGATCCAGAAATCTTTTGACTGCTCAAGCACATGCATTTGCATAAGAAATTATGCAAATTGAACAGATCAGGTACTGACACCCAGCCATAAGGCAGGGGTCTATAAAACCAGTAAATGGACAGGAACACAGCTTCACTGGGCTAGAGGGGCGGGGAACCTTGATTAAATCCATTACGTTTCACAAAAAAATCAAGCAATATAAGAAAATTGAACATTTTAAACCAGGTTTTTAAGAATGAAGATGAAAAGGCCAGCCTTCAATAATGAATTTTAATTCATAATGAGTTAATCATTTAGAAAAAAAATTCAAATTTAAGTTAATTTTGACAGCCATAATACAGTATGTGTTCTTTGTGTATGTAGTCATCTAAACAGGAGCATAGACAGCATGATTTATTTCAATGCATATCTTATAATAATCAGAATAAAGTGGGAGTGAGAGTGATTTATGAACATGCTTTCCTAAGAATGTTATGTAGTGCCATCAAGAACAACTTTAGAGAAGAAGGTATTGAAGAAGGAATGTATACTTTTTTTATTCGGACACAAAGTGCTTCATCTTTTGCTTTGTAGACTAGTTTGGTTTGAGTCTGCGGAACAGCATTGCTCAGACCAGCAGCGTGGAGACTGGGGACTCCCATAACTGCAGTCAGCGACATATTCCGAGGCCACAACAAAGCAGCAGCTTTCACAGTGGTGTCGGAACATGGCATCGGCCACACAGAGCTCCGCAAAATGGGACTTCAATGGGACTTTCGAGGTCATTCACATAAAGAGCTATTTATGGAACACAATCTTGTTTCAATCACAATCACAAGGGATAGCCAGCTCGCTTGGATCAGCATGACTAGGCTTTTCCACAAAAGACTTGCACACCAATTTAGGTATCTGACATATAAAACAATAAACCCTTCAGACGTGTTTATAATTCGTTTCGTTTGTGTATTTTTCTCGCTGCTTTGATATTTGGTGAAAAAAGCAGTGGAGAAAAGAGGCACTTCAGCAACAAACACACTGCAGGAATCTGCCTGCTGCAAAGACTCTTTACTGCGGCGTATTCATGCAGAAGCCATGCAGGTCCTTCAGGGATGTCTGCCCCACAAATGTACAAACTAGTTAGGGCAATTGCAACTAGAAATATGCCATGAAACCGTTCATGAATAGCAGACATGGGGAGGAAGAAAGTACACTCTGTTACTGTACTTTTGTGGGAGTATCTTTACTTAGCATGTTAGGCTACTTAGCCTAAAGAACTCAGGATGCATCAGCATACCAAGACATTTTGGACAATTTCTTGAATGTGGGGGTGGTCTGCTTCCTGTTCCAACATAACTGCACACCAGAGCACAAAGCAAGGTACATAAAGACATTGCCTGGCCTGCACACAGCCCCGACCTCAACACGAGAGGTCATCACCTTTGGGATGAACTAGAGTGGCTGGCATCTGACCTCACAAATGCTTTTTTGGGAAGAGTGGTCAGCAGTTCACATTAACAAGCTCCTAAACCTCGTGGAAAGCCTCCCCTGAAGAGTTGGAGCTGTTACAGCAGCAAAGGATGGACCAACTCCATATGTCAAAAAAGAGCGAACAAATTGACAATACCAAATAGTTCAGCCTTTGCGGGATTAGTACTCTCACTTTTACGAACGAAATTGGAAAGGAGTCCATCGGCTGAAGAATGCACACAGAATCCTCCGAGACGATGAAGTAATCATCGATGATTATCCATGACGCAGAGCCATTGGCAGATAACACATTTTTAGTCCCGCTGGAGAATATGAACATTGCAGCTGTGTGTATGCGTGTGTGTGATCACCATAGAGAAGGACTTAAGTGACTGTGATCAAGCCCTGGAAATAACACAGGGTGGAGAACCACATCTTCAGGGATTGCAGGGTCAACCGACACAATCCAAGCCACACTTTAATTATAATTCTCCTCCTTGAGCTTTTTGCACAAAACACCCTGGCTCCAACATCACAACATTATCACCATGTGACTTGACAGAATAATCTTGTTCCATAACATGGAATAAAAGTAAACAAAAAAAGTGCCTATGATTAGATCATTAAAATGAATGACTGATTACCCACAGATTAAAAGAAACATTTTGGTGTGGATTTTTTTTAATACTTTCTGAAAATGAAATGTCCACCTCCCATCTATAGAATCAAATCCATCTAATGGTAGCAACTGTGTTTACACTTGGCATTACACCAGACTACATCATCTACATCGGGCCAAATGTGGTACAGAACAGTACTTATTTCCTCTACAGCTTGAGAACAAGAACATGGGTTATGATTAATGCAGTGCATGCTGGGAAAGGGTTGGGTGTGCTGCAGTGCAGAGGAGATGCTTTAACAGCAGGACTGTCCCTGTATTCCCTTAATGTGCGTACACACACACACATTTAGATTCTAAATGGAACTTATATTTAAAAAAAAAAAAAAAAAAAAAACTGTATAAAAAGGGTATTAGCATATGAATATAACATTACACTTTACTTTCATGGAAGCGTACAACTGAAGCAGATTTATTAGGGTGAAGAGCGACCTCTGCTGGACCAAAGAACAATTGAAAGATTTCAGGCAAAGAATTTCCATATCAAAGTTTATTGCTGACATGCATGTAGAGATCTGATGAAGTACAAAAATATGTCTTTTATACAATTTTTTTTTCATTTCTGTACAGTTACCAAGTTTTCTATTTTCAGATACCACCTAAGCAGCTTACCAACACCAAACTCTCAGGCTTCACACAAGTTTTACCACCATAATGCACCTGACAAGACACATTTCCAGTTTTATGATTTGGTAAATAAGAGTACATGGGAACTCTACAAGGCCAAAAAATATATACCTATATTAATTTATCTTGTATTGTAGATGTTAAAATGTGTTTGTTTTAGTCGACAAATTAAAGTTTGCAGCATTATTTTTCTAACTGCCTATAGTGAATTGATTCTGGGAAATAAAAAAACAAACAAAAAAAAAAAAAGTCAGTCCATTCATTTCAAATAGTCTGTGAAAAAAAAAAAAAATTGCCGTTCAGTGTCATGCACAAATTACACCTTCTACATGGAGCTGAACAATACACAAGTTTCATGCTGCAGACGCAATTCTGACTCAAGAACCAGCGCATTTCTGACAAGGATATTAGGGTCGTTTCTAGAGGGAGCATTTATTATTAGAGGAAAATAATTCATTGCACCAAGCTAGATAGCGGTACAGGCTACAGAGTCTCACAAGCAGTGGTGAAACCATCCATCTTACAGCAACTACAATACTGCTTACTGTGCAAAGGGACAAGTTAATAAATAATATCAATCACATTGGAGTGGGAAAATGAATTCTTTTGATCTCCATGTGGTGACACGACTCTTGTGTCTTTTGTGTTGGTATTGTTCTGCAGTAGGGCGGCTCCCCTTGGATTAACATCTTCTTAAAGCTCTACACACAGACAGCCAATGAGATGGTAGCCAGAAGTGTGGCACTGCATGATCACAATCAACACATTAAATCAAAACCTGCATGTTACATGTGCCAATATATATATTTCTTAACTTAAAAATAGAGCTATGCACAGTCAGTCTCGTTATTAGTGTAGCTTAATCACCCATATGTTTCTGCAATAATTACAATTATATTTATTTGGGGAAAAAAATAAACCTTCACTGAAGATAGCTGAAACAAATATGGGGGGGTGGGGGTGTGTCACAGCAGTTGCTTTACATCAACAAAAAGTTCATAATAATGGCCAAGATAAGAGAGAAGTGAAAATATGTCACCTTGGAGTTGTGAATACAGGGTGAATAAATAAAAACTAATTACAAGTGGGGAGAAGGATGGAGAACTAAAGAGCAGGCTTTATGCCATTATTCATGAGGCTCAGCATGGATAATCTACAGTACTGCGGTCTGAGTGGCACCAAGGCAGAGGAATGAACCCCGACAAACGTTCCAGCTATTACATGGCACTGGTTTCTGATGCCATTTGGCAGCCCAGTGACTGAAGAACCTTAAAGAACCTCCAGCACTCCACCCAAATGGGTCAAAAACATTATAGCAAGACATTGGGCTACAGACACAGCTTCAGTGGGACATCAAAACGGACATGTCTAGCTCGTTCCCAGTTATCTACAGTTACACATCAGAATGATCACTGCATTGACAGGACACAGACTGGACACTCAAGACAGTTCACTGTACGAAACTGTAAGGAGATGGAGGAAGAAAAAAAAAAAAGACGCAAGTTGAAGGACCCAAAACTGAAGCAAAATGTGCTTTATCAGTGGAAACTGCCAAATCTGTAAATGCTTACACAAAAAAAAGGGTGAACCACTGTGGGAAAACGCAGACATGATCCATCAGCACAGGACTGCCATGATTAGAACACGTGGGCCTTACACTGGCCATGCACCAGGGACGATGACCTATCGACAGATAACAGATATGCAGTCTGATCAGATGAACATAAATTTTGGACGTCCGAAGCTGAACGTTACGACCGAAAAAGTAGCAAATGATTTAGCAGAATCAGCTTATCTTTGCATTGTTCATCTACTCGGGTGTGTGTAAGACGCTAGCTGCCTATCTACTACAAAACCCCTACGAATGACTCGAGAAGGATGTTAGCCTAATACAGACTGATGAGCCTCTTCAATGGGAAATAAAAAGAACATCTGCTACCTCTTGGTGGGGAAAGGAGAAAAGCTTATTTCTGATTGATAAAAAGCATATTTTTGTCACAATTATGCACCATAGTGATAATGCTCTTTGCTGTGCTTGAATCAATACCTCACTTATTTAAAAAAAGAACAAAGAAAAAGGGAAGAAAAATAAAGAAGTCAGACAGACAGACTGAGATGCTAGAGGTAGTTTCAAAGTCATATAGATGGAGAACAGTCCAAGTTGCCAGGGATACAGACCGGATCAGTTTGGGCTGTTATGGTTAAGGACTGGTGCAGTCAAGACGGTCGGAAGGGACCATGAATTGACCAGATCATTTTGGTTAAAAAGGGAGAGGTGTGCCAGGAGGAAGAGGGTGAGGAAGATGAGGTGCGCACTGCTACATGATTCTGTTCCTGTATTGCTGAGTAAAGTGGGAACGTGGAACATCCGTGCTTCCGGCTGAGCTCGGCACTTCTCTCCTTCCCACGGCGAGCGCTGGGGCTGGGAGGCGTGTGCCCGGCAGTCTTCCCCAACTGGGTTTTCTGCGCTACTTGCGCAGGAAGCGCTGGGCCAGAATGGCAGCATCCAGCGGGCTGATGGGTTGGGCATCATGGCCAAGACGACGTACGGGGGGCACGCTGCCGAACTGTCGCTTGCTCAAGAAGTTCTTGGCTTCGTGGATAGTGTTCTTCTCCTCTGCCAGCAACAGCTGCTGTCTCATGTAGTTCTCAAACTCGTACTGAGAAGACTCCTCCGTCACTTTCACCTGACAGAAGGAAAGATCGCGTGTAAGCAAAGCGGAAGTAAAACTGCGTTTTCACTAAATTTCCTCACGGTGGCACTGTAAACACAGCGTGTGAACGCACAGCTGAAAGCACAGGCGCTGCACCACCCACCTCTGCAAGATGCTCCGACTGGTTGACCTGGTCGTCAATATCTGGCACCACCTGCAGAGGTCCACTCATAGAAGACACCGACTGCCTGCAGGGGGACGAAAAAGCATCATAATTACAGCCCCACACCCGCAGTGTTCCATGGGTAAGAGCTGCCCGTGTGTGTATATGCCTGTACGTGAGTCACATGGTTTATCTGCTCTTATATACATTTTTATCATACTTTTTACTCTGCCACATGGATGACCGTGTTCACAAAGACGGGCGCCAAATTCAGTGTTTACAACCCCAAATCAGAAAAAAGTTGGGACAGGATGGAGAATGTGAATTAAAAAAATTACAGCAGTAATTCACAAATTTCTCTTAACTTTTATTTCATTGCAGACACAAGATAATTCATGTTTCTTTTGGTCAATATTTGCTTTTTAAATAAACATCCATTCTTGCACATTTCAAAAAAAGTTGGGATGGGGGCAATTCAGGGTAGTAATTATGTATAATAACTAAATAATGATGTGATGTTAAGAGGTGATTGCAATCAGTGAAAAGAATCAGGGAATCTGGAGAAATTACGTGCTAAGCCAAGGGCGCAAGCCTAAACTGAATGGCCGTGAATGGCCATTCACACAGCATTAAAAAGCGTCGTTCATCAATAAGTGATATAACCACGTGGGCTCAGGACTACTTCAGGAAGTCATTCTCAAGCACTACAGTACGTAGTTACGTTAGAAAATGCCAGCTAAAACTGTACTGTGCCAAAAAGAAAGCCCTACATAAATAGTGTCCAGAAGCGGCATTGATCTCTCTGGGCTCGGAGGCATTTGGGATGGTCCATTGTGCAGTGGAACCATGTATTACTGTCAGACGAACAAATGGATGCCATGTGCTGCGGACCAAAGAGCAAAAGGACCATCCAGACTGTTACCAGATACAAGTCCAAAAGCCAGGGTCAGTCAAGGTATGGGGATGTGTCAGTGCCTTCGGCAAAGGTAACTTGCACTTCCATCAATGCTGAGAAGTAAAGCTCAGTTTTGGAAGAACAAATGCTGCCTTCAAGACGGCATCATTTCCATGCTTATTTCAGCAAGACAACAAACTGCGAGCATAAAAAGGCATGGCTGCGTAAGAAGAGGGTACGGATGCTCGACTGGCCTGCCTGCAGCCCTGGTTTGTCTCCTATATAGAATGTTTGGCACATTTTGAAACAAAAAATGCATCAACGAAGACCCCGCACTGTTGTGCACCTAAAACGTTGTTTGCAGGAAGAATGGGACAAACTAACACCGGCAACACTTAGTCACTTGCTTTGTTCAATGCCTAAACTTTTTTTGGAATGTGTTGCAAGCCTGAATGGCAAGAATGGATATTTATTTCAAATGATGTTGACAAGTAATAAACCAGAAATAATTTTGTGTTCATACTGTCTGCTTGTTTTTTTCTTTTTTTTTTAAACTCACATTTGCCACCCTGTCCCAACTTTTTCCTGATTTGGGGTTGTAAAATGTCATGCCCCTCAGCCCGTGAAAACCCTTTACTACGTTTCTCAAGCCTGATTGGGGACTGTTTCAGATCACGAAAACACTGATGGAAAATAAACTGTGACATCTGACCCCGTGTTTAAACTGGGGCAGATTGCATCATGTGTAGTATCATACTGTTCTACTGTTATGAACTTTAGGTTAAGCAAAGACTGGTAAATACTCACACACACAAACTCTGAAAATCCATAAACCTAGCACTTATTTTCAATGACAAATTTCAACAGAAATTGAGATGAGTACTGCTCTCTCCACTTGTCAATAGGTTGCCCTACATTTGGGAGCAGATATTTAGGCCACACACACCCACACACACACACCTGTAACTCACCATGAGGCAATGATGCCACTGAGTGACTCCAGAACCTCTGCAGCAGTCAGTCTCTGTTGGGGGTCCAGAACCAACAGCTTACGGATTAAACATACTGTACTGTCCGACACACGGCCATCTCTGACACACACACACACACACACAGAGAGACAGAAAGATTCAAAATTGGAGCGGCACAGTATGAACTTGGTCACGGTATAAACTCTGAGTCCATGGAGGAGCTGTTGTGAAACTCACTCTGGGATTGAGTACTCTGCAGCCTTGATCTTGCGGAAGAGCTCCTGAGGTATGCTGTCATAGAAGGGGAACTGGCCATACAGCATGGTGAAGAGCACCACTCCCAACGCCCACATGTCGCTGGGTTTACCGCGGTACGGCCGACCTGGAACAAAGAGATCAGGGGTCACCCCAGAAAAGTCAAAACATGCGCCTGAGCCAGGAAATGCAAAAACCCTTCAAATATAATACACCAAAGCATAACTTCATAAATAAATTCAAATACTTATAACATTTCCCACTTGATTATAATGGAACAACATTTACTAGACTTATTTCGTTCAGCTATTTTTGCCCTTTGATTTAATCTTTAGTCTGAAATAACTTTCAGAGACCAATCGACTCATTTGCATATTCACAATCAGGCAACTATCTACTGATGCTTCCTTGTAACACACTTAAAATATTATTATGATTGTTTTCAAAATTGTTACAAAGATATCAATAATTCAAGATGAACATGTTCACTTATTGATGGGCAAGTTTTTTTGTATGGTCATTTTTAAGGAAATAAAAATGAAAACACAGTGAAGGTATAGATTAAATGAACAGTAACAGCATTCCAGAGAGGGGTTATTCTTAGAAAAGCATAGTAATGCACTAATAGAAAGAAACGTAAAGGAAAACTTCCCTTCCATATCTACTTCAGATGTAGGGGCTAAACACACACAGTATACAGGGGGGTACTGGTACTTAGACATGCCAAAATAAGCCATGCTCCTGCAGTTACTCAAAGACAAATGAAAGAGTGTATGCCACTCTTCAGCTGAATGGGGTCAGCGGATGAATGGTGCGATCTGGGCGTGGGGAGAGAGATCAGCACACAGACAGAGCATCATGAATCACCACAACACACTTCCTCCATCTCGCAAACAGGAATTAAAAAGCACGCTTTCACTACTCATTGCTGATTGCTATAATGAAAGAGTCTTCTGGAGAATTAACAGAGATGATGGGTGCAAGTTGGAGAGTTCTGCACCCAGAACTGAATGACCTGCTGGACGTGCGCGCAGGCTGCTGCAGTTGGTCTGTGTATGTAAGAGGAGGGGGGATGGGAGAACACGGAGTGCTTCCCTGTTTGTGTGTGTGTGTGACTCACTGGGATGACTCAGACAGGCAGCTCATTGTTCTCCCCTCACGTTCCCTTTCTTCTGTGCCTGGACAGTGCTTTTAGGGAGAGCAGAGCAATGCAAAACACACTCCCCAAATACTGTGCTTGCAGAGCACTGCTGGGAAGCACACTCGCAGGTCAAATATGGAATCTGTGCCGCTCACACACATCCCTGAAGCACCAAAGCCCAGCCCAAGGTGATTTTTACTGTGATAGGCGTGTGTGAGTCAGAGTGGGGTAGGCGGGTGTGTGTTCTCACCGCTGAGGACATCTGGGCTGATGTAGGCTGGGCTGCCTCTCTGGTCCTTAAGGAGGTCTTCCTCACTCACCAGGTGCTTGCCGAGGCAGAAATTTGTGATAGTGATACGGTGAGTCCTGCAAAAGAAATCTAAATCAGGTCTTGCAACATTTCAGATCGACTCTGTGACTCAACACGGCCATCGCGAAAAAAAACACACACCACACCGGGAAGAATAAAGGCCACACACTGACAAACAAGTGAGTCAACTGGTTATCATAAGCACAGCGGTGACTAAACCCCTGTGCTACGCGGCTTCCCCAAACCTCTCTTTAGTTTTCATCATGCCCTCCCATGCAGGGAAAACAAACACACACGCGTTGAGCGGAAAATCTGCCGCGGAGCCTTCAATCAAAACCCATGTAATTCCTGTTTTACTTCCAACAGGGAACAGTATACAGCCTTCGTTTGGGAAGCTGCAGACATTATTAGAACAGAATATTCTCCTCAATTTCTGGAAAAGCTGGTTTCTTGGGCAGCTCAATAAGGGTTAATATTCTATGTCAGGCCTGCAAATTCCCCATGACTTTCCCTGGCCAAAAAGCAGAATTTCAATAACCTCCCGTATAAAGAAACGTCCAATATAACGTTTGGGTGCAGAGAAGAAAAGGGCAGTACATTTAAATAATTCTTGTTGAATATCGTCTGTTTGGCGTGTTGAATGGAACAAACCAAAACCTCGACTCCATTTCTGACACCCTCTAGATGCAGGTTTTATTGTATTATTTTGGGTGAGTCAGTCCTCAAAAATCTTGAAATGTACATTTGCCTGGAATGTTTGGTAAGTTGGCAAATGTAAGGACATATATCGACTCTAGAATGCTGAGAACTGACTTTCCCTGTCTGGAAATACCTTTACGTAAATTCTGTGATCCGTGGGAACCCAGTCAATACTACTGATGATCTAAAAGGGTGTCAAAATATCACAAATGATCAACTATGGCAGACAGCAGGGGAAATGGTACATGCCACAATGAGGCTGCACAGACTATTCATCGCCTCTTTGGGATCAGAACAAGACCACTCACACTCTCTCTCTCTGGTCACTGCACTTCTGCAAGTCCACTTCCTGCTCATGTAACCCTACAGGAAGCCAAAACCCTCAGTGTCTCAGGATGGGTGAGACAGGGTCTTAAAATAGCCATGCTGATAGGATAGAGTGGGGTTGGGGGTTTCGGTTCAGCTGTTAGACCACAAGAATAAAAGATTCCCGTTAAGGAATACCCTTCACCAGTCATGCTGGTTAAAAACCACACATGATGGTTTCTATGGGAACAGAGATGGAACTGAGTTCAACCTTCAAGGTCCCAAGCATTGGAACCAAGGTTAGAGCATGGAATTACAAGATAAACTACATTCATTGTTCCAGTTGAAATGGATTAAAAATATGTTTTAATACAGATTTTATTGCAGTAATCTACCAAATGCTATATAGAGGATCATTTAGGTGAGAAGGCCATATGGCTCAAAGGACTAGAGAGAGTTGAGAGCAGAAGGACTGATAGAAGAATGATAAATGTGGAAGAATACTAAATAATCCCAAATACAGTTTTTTGAAAGGGAATTTTTTTTGTGTGTTTCTGGATGAATTCTATCAGTCATCCATGATACAGTACTGGGCAAATTCAGTTGAGACCCATTATATGAGGCGGAGAGATAATCACTCAATCATTACCATCCAAAGAAGATTAAGAATTCCACTCTGAGCATCCCCAAAAATACTTTTTTTTATATATTTAAAAAAATATAGCTCAAAAGAAAGATGGCAGAGAGAGATAGCAGCAGAGAATGTAACCAGCATGACGCGAGTGTGTGTGAGTCACTACTGAGCTATGGCAGCCTTGCTTCACTCCAGCTGAGACAGACTGTTCCAGACTCTCCTCCTCCTCCTCCTCCTCCTCCCTGCAAGCCCGGTCCGTTTCATCATTACAGAGAGAGTAGCATGGGTTTCAGGCAACTGTTCCAACCTCAGATGCACGTCATGATTTGCTCTATCCAGTTGTGTATGTGCGTGTTTATTGTAGGTATGCTGGGAAAATGCTAAATCAACCACACCATGCAACATTTGATGGCATGTTGGCACTATTTCTTATTTAGTAGAACAGTGCCAGTTCTCCAATTTTAGCAGGCCTGTAAATTCAGCTTGCATGGAAACTTCAAGAAATGCATGCTATAACGAATGGAAACAGTGTTGGTGAATGGTGCTGGACTCAGCAGCAGTGTAATGTTGAAATGTACCTCATAATGGATGCATCGCGATGCAGATGTGGATGCTTCTACATTGATTAAATCATAATTGCTTAGTGATTTTCTATAAAATTCTTGATAAAAAGTAGTGCCGGAAGTGACTGACAGCCTGATCAGAGTACAGCGCCGCTCAGGGTAGGAGTTCAGCCTCGATAATCAATGCAGTAATAATCGGAATGGAATCGTGAGACAAATTTTCACAATGAGAATCTGACATGAGAAGCCCACATCTGTGGTTTCACTCCCACTTCTCTCTCGCTCCCTCTGCTTTTCTAGAAAAAAATGAACAAAGCAGAGGCACGTTCCGCATAGCTCTCTCCCACCCAACCACAGAAGGTGAGTCACTGCCTCCATGGACAGGCGTCTGGGCTGCTGAAAGCCATAGAGTGGCCCCGAACATCACTACTTCACAGTTCTGGCCCAGCCCTGGTCTCCTTACCTTTTGTTTAGCACCATGTTGCCAAGCTTCAGGTCTCGATGCACAATATTCTTCTGCAGGAGGAGACAGAGAAGTGCAGCATCTTAGAAGGTGTGACTGCAGAACCCCTAACTAATGGAACCTAAAGGCAGATTTCCTTACCTTGTGCAACGCCTCCACCACGCGCACCACATCGTAGAAGATGATAATCGCCTCCCTCTCACTTAGCCGCTTCTCCTTAATCACGTAGTGCTGCAGATTGATGAGGTCGGCCGTTTTGTCGCTGAAATCATGAGCGCATAGGCAGTCCAGCACCAAACAGATCCTCTTTTTCATCTTCCGCACCTTGTTTGCCTCCAGATCCTCCACAATCTCGTATGCGCGGTCCTGACATGCCACAGAGGAGACTTTTTTTAAACTTTGAATGCAGTTTGTTCTTTTTACGAAGATGAGACACTAAACAGCATTTAAAGAACACACTTTGACTGTCAATGGGCTGACAATAATTCGATGGCAGACGGGTGCAATCTCATCTGAAATAAGAGCAGCTCCATTGAGCGCCAGAGAGCGAAGGAATGAGGTGGTCAGGAACTAGCGTAAACCACCCTTCTCCTGGAGTCATCTGAGGACAGACCATATAGATCTTACAGCTGAATGGTGTGTGGAGAGTAAGCCGGTAAAGGCTCTGAAATCCGGCCTATAATTAACTGTTCCTTTCTGACTGAGCCCATAACAGCCCGATCAATACTGCATCTGTGAATGAGGCGCCCACACAGATACTCCAGGGCCTTGCACTTCAAGCGAATGGTGAGGTAGACAGATGGAAAAATATAAATGGAGGGGGAGAGAGGAGGAATGGAACGGTGAGTCACTGTGTGCTTTGCAGTGACAGGATGCTTCTGTGAAAAACCTGGAGCCCATTTCAGTGGAATGGACAAGCAGTGGCAGAACACTCAGGTTTAAAAAAAAAAAAAAAAAAAAAAAAAAAAAAAAAAAAAAAAAAAGATCCAGGGCATGAGAGAGTTGAATAAGGTGATTATTGGAATTTTCACATAGCTGGTGGAGCAGAATAATTGCTGTTACATTTTGGATTGGCAACACAATAGAATATTTCTGCAGTGATGTGAGCCACAATGCTTGCAAGAACAACGACCTGAACAACTTAACAACAGTGCAACCTGTACAGCACCGCTAAAAATCAGGATGGTTTTAGATATTTGACTTGGAAAAAAGATCAGTAAATCCCGATTTATTAGCTATTAAAATCATTTGAAAGTAATTCCATCTGATCTGGACTAGGTAAGGATATATGTTGCGTGTGTGTGAATACCTGGAAAAGGCCATGGTGGTGCACCACTCCATCCTGGTTGGGCAGTAGAGAGAGGAGTGAGTACTCCGTGTGCAAAAGCATTTTACCCTGCCTCTCCTCCTGCGTCTCCCCGGCCACATCCGCCCTTTCCTCCAGTGTCAGTATCTATAAGAAAGAAAAAAAAAAAAAAAAACACACACACACACACACACTTTATTAAGATATTGGGTATAATTTATTTTTATTGACCAACATATTAAAATGGGCCACTATGGGGGTATACACAGTACTGACATGTGAGCATTAAGAAGAGAGGTTGGTGGATGGTGTCCCCATCACCTGGCTTATCACCTATCTGGCCCTCATGCCTGTGTTAAGGCTGTTACTTAACAGCCTTAATGCACAAGGTGCTGTGCTGGTGCCATAAACATGAAAGCCGTTTGCTGATAGGAGGACAAAGGTTGAGCTCCAGTCGATAAAAAAAACAATCAGCCTGGGGTGAGAAGTGAGCTCACCTTGAGCTGATAGAAATCGTCAGTGCCATCCTTCCTGGCCAGACACTGTGCGATGCTGGGCACTGGCGAGTTCCCCAGCCGAGGTCCTGACAGCGAGAGACACCGAGCAGATGCGTGAGCAAAACATTCCTAGAACACGCCACTTTGCTGAAAGTAACAGCTTCCCCCACATTCTGGAAATATTCTTCACAATCTTTGCTGAAGAAAGGAAGCATTTTTATGCAAGCTGCAGGAAAGCCCAGCCTTACGCAAGATCCTCAAATGACGTCATTTCATTCCTGTAGTCGCTTCTCTTACCCAGGACAAAAGGACCAGCTCTCTTGGCGTTGCTGCCTGATATTCCCTGACACAGGAGCTTGCTGGCCCTTCCGGAAGATTCTCCAGCACCCCTCTCTGATGCACGACGCTTAGACATTCTGGAACTGTGGCAAAAAAATAAAAAACATGAAAGAAGATGAGTGATGAAAATGCGCTGATTTAAAGCGTAACGAGGCGGGGACACCATGTCCACTTTGCTGTTCTCTAACCACACAATGACAGCAGCTGTCTGAGTCATGGTTACCAGGAGGAGCAGAGAGGAAGTGGCCCATTCAAAACCTGGCCCTGCAGCCACGGTGCTGCAAACGGACAGCCATTAAGGGTTTATTTGTGCCGCTTTATTGTCCTTGGAAAAGGGCCGATTGGCTGTGGCGATTGGAGAGACGTTTCTATGGACATGCATGTGTGAGACAGTGCAAAAGAGGAAGCAAAGACCAAAACCAGCATCAAGACAGACAGGTTTCCTTATACTTTCTTAACCTCAGAAATCCTTGTGCGAAGCAAGAATGGAACGTCCTCTCAGCTGGACACTTCGTAAAAAATAAATAAAAAGAATGTTTGCACCCTGTCCCTTTCCTTGCAGTCAGTGGACCTTTAGCCCTGGTTAGAATAGCAATTTCTTTTGCTTGCTGCCACCGGCTTCCTATCATGTGATGAGTGTCTCTGGTTCCTGTAAAAAGGAAGCCAGGCCCTGTGCAAAGAGCGTCAGTGAATCACACGCTGCCTGCAGCGTGTCAGCAACATGAGATGACAGGGACGATGACACAGACAGGGACACGGGAGAGGAAAAGACAACAATGCACCAATTTGGTAAAAAAAAAAAACTGCTGAACAACTACATTGCATTTTAGGCAGTGATGTCCTAGCGGTTAAGGCAGCGGCCCCGTAATCAGAAGGTTGCCGGTTCGAATCCCGATCCACCAAGTTGCCAATGAGGAAAGCACCGTCCCCACACACTGCTCCCAGGGCGCCTGTCATGGCTGCCCACTGCTCACCAAGGGTGACTGTTAAAAGCAGAGGACACGTTTTGTTGTGTCACCGTGTGCTGTGCTGCAGTCTTTCACATTGACAATCACTTCAATTTCACTTTAAAGGTGTAGGATAGAACTTGGAAAGTTTCATCTTCCATCAAAGTGGCTCTTTTAACAGATAAGACCCAAAAACATGCTGCAGGCGTGGTACACTGCCAATCGTGCGGGGAAAACGAACATTAACCCCAGGGCCGCGGCATCAGTTACGCATCATTTGACACAGGCCAAGTAAGCAAGGGGAATGGACATCCCAGTCAGGCCGAGATTTTCTTTTTATTCCCTCTTCCCCTCGTTACGGAGATCTGGCTGTTCCAGCAACGGCGCGCAGACCAACTCTCACCGAGCCAAGGAAAGCCACAAAGCCCGGCTTCATTCACAAGCACAGGGGGGCTGGGCCGCTTTTTCCGTACCAAGGTCACGTGGTCGGCAGCAGGGCTTCCCATCTAACCTCCGAAACAGCGACCTCTCCAAATGACGTCAGCATGAGGATGGGGAGCATGGGCCGACCTATCAGGTGATGTAATAGGCGTGAATACACGGCTTGCTGTAAATGCATTTTAACGGTTTGTAGATCTAACACACACACACACACACACACCACGAACTGCGCGCTCTTAAAATAGCTCCGCGCCGGGACACCACGGAGATCCATCCACAGCCTGCCTTCCACGAATACACGGGGGTGCATTAACAGCGACTCCGAACCGACCGATCGATCGTCCGGCGGCCATTCGGCGGAAACAAAAGCCCGGCGACGCGTGTGCAGGAGCGGAGCAGGAGTCGCGTCGCCACACGACTAAAATCCGCCGTTCATTAACGCGAATTTGCACAAATGTTATTTCCCCGCAAGCTGCGTAGCTGCGCCTGGAAGACGTACAACATTCCCTACGACCGAGATCAGTGCACGGTCATTTTCGATGTTAAGATACCGCCGCCATCGGCCTTTAAACTTTATCACAAGGTCCATGACCAACGTACAAGCTCGCCTGCAGAATGCCAGCAAGGCAGCAGTCGCTCCGCCATTAAAATACGCCTTTATTTAAACACCCAGATCCGCGCCGCTTTAGCGGAGCCCTTTAAACAAAGTGCGGCTAGCAGGCTAAAGCTACAGCAACTTACCTCCGCTGCCGAGGGTAAAAAGGGCGTCTTCTACCGCGAGGGGTACGCCATGTCTGTCTCGAGTACTCTTCTTTCCGAAGCGAACGGAGGCGTCCCTTTACAGGAGAAGCCGCCTGAAGTTGTCGGTGAAAGCCGCCTTCTCCTTCTCCTCCTCTCGACGCCACTGATCACATCTTTCCACAGCAGCGCCACCTGACAACGGAAATGACGCACGTCGCACGGGCGGCGCGTCGCCCAGGCATCCTCCGCCTTACTATTACTACCAAGTTAACAGCACGCAAACTCCGAAACACGACCATGCATCCGCCACATTACTGTTACTACCCAGGCATCCTCCGCCTTACTATTACTACCAAGTTAACAGCGCGCAAACTCCGAAACAGGACCATGCATCCGCCACATTACTGTTACTACCCAGGCATCCTCCGCCTTACTATTACTACCAAGTTAACAGCACGCAAACTCCTAAACAGGACCATGCATCCGCCACATTACTGTTACTACCCAGGCATCCTCCGCCTTACTATTACTACCAAGTAAACACGCACGCAAACTCCGAAACAGGACCATGCATCCGCCACATTACTGTTACTACCCAGGCATCCTCCGCCTTACTATTACTACCAAGTAAACACGCACGCAAACTCCGAAACACGACCATGCATCCGCCACATTACTGTTACTACCCAGGCATCCTCCGCCTTACTATTACTACCAAGTTAACAGCACGCAAACTCCGAAACACGACCATGCATCCGCCACATTACTGTTACTACCCAGGCATCCTCCGCCTTACTATTACTACCAAGTTAACAGCACGCAAACTCCGAAACACGACCATGCATCCGCCACATTACTGTTACTACCCAGGCATCCTCCGCCTTACTATTACTACCAAGTTAACAGCGCGCAAACTCCGAAACAGGACCATGCATCCGCCACATTACTGTTACTACCCAGGCATCCTCCGCCTTACTATTACTACCAAGTTAACAGCGCGCAAACTCCGAAACACGACCATGCATCCGCCACATTACTGTTACTACCCAGGCATCCTCCGCCTTACTATTACTACCAAGTTAACAGCGCGCAAACTCCGAAACAGTGTGTGCGGACGGTGCTTTGCTCAGTGGCCCCTTGGTGGATCAGGATTCGAACCAGGGGCCACTTCCTTAACCACTAGGCCACCATTGCCCCAAGGCAACATGCACACAAACTCTGAAACCATGAGCACGCATCCACCACCTTACTATTACTACCAAGGCAACACGCACGCTTGGCTTTAAACGCAGTTTAATGAAGGGAGAAAATAGGTGAGCACCAGAGGTTTAATTACGAAGGCAAAGTGGGAGAAGTTGAGATGCAAAGTGCTCTGCAGCACTGCTGACCATCTGGTCAACAGTTGCACCCTTCAGCATTCTGCTCATATTGCATCACACAGACATTTTGGCCACACCAGTCAGTGCCAAAATTAGTACACCTCCACATAAAAAAAGGGTGGGCAGGCGTGGGACAGGCTTGTCAGAAAGAGAGAGCTTTAAATGGCAGAGCTCAGTTTGGGTTTCCTGCCACATGAAACAGATCCCTCAGTCTGTGGGTTATCGCTGGCCAGCCCACTCTTTGTGAGGTGGAAACTGTGAATCACCGTATGTGTGCCTACAGCTAGAGGCCAGAAACAGGAAAAAAAAAGAAAACATGACACATAAACCGGTACTTATTTAATGATTCTTGGCAGGTACAACTTGTAATTGCATATTTAACCAGGTCATTCTGTTCCAGGAAACATGGCAGTTTGTTCACAGCTTGGTTCACCTATAATGATTTATTATTATAGAGGCTGAATTTCAGACCAAATGTAATACTGGAAGTAAGGTATGTGCACATATACATATGTATAAAATAAATTTATTACAAGTACCCAAATACCAAAAGAACATGGCTCAAGAGTTCAGGGAATAACAAAAATTTATGTTTTAATATCTAGGAGCATGGTGCTGTGACTCTTTTACTTAGATACGTGACCATGGCCATAAAAAGAAAACCTCACCGGCAGACCAAGCGGCTGAATGTAAATGGATGAAGTCAGCAATATGTAAGACAGGATGTGCCCATCTTAAAACTGACCTGGAGCCTGTGACGAGAAGCCGGAACAGGATAATGTGACCATGCATTAGTTAGGACCAGGTACATGGACCAGCAGTGTGCTGGTAAAAATGCAGTCCACAGACCACGACCAGTGTGTAGGCTGACCAGATATACAGCATTTTGGACCCTAATCCCTGAAACTGAGAAGACCATGCAGGATAGCCATTCCTTGAAAGCTCAGAATCGTGTTTTTTCTACTTGAGAGGACAATGCCAGAGGACAGGACTTCCAAAAATCCTATAAACAATCCCATGCACGGAAATAGTAAAAGCTAGCTTGTGATTTCATGGCCAGTATAGGCCTGTGGATGGGAGTAGTTGTTAGCCTAAGACAGCAGTTGTCCCACTCGGATGTACCACTCCTCCTTAATTTGTGTCAAAGGTGTAGATACCAAAGATATTCACTGTTAAGATTAAAGAAATGAGTTGCCACCCACCTTTAATGGTCCAAAGCTTCCTCATAATGTTACCAGGAATAAACTAGGAGCCAATTACCAGGAGCCAATGTCTTGTTTTAATAAAGGAATGAGCGCGTTTGAATTTGCATTATGAGCATTATGAGCATTATGCCTCAGCATGTTTCGGCAGACCCGGGGTGGCTTGCCTGGACTCTCCTGCTTCCTCTTTGACTGCTTTCTGTTTGTTGTACAAGCCCCAACGCCGCATCCATGAGCGTGTGAGCCAGCAGAGCACATTCGAGGTAAAGGTGACTCGTGGAAGCCAAAGTAAACACTATTTTGGCATATTTTATGTGAACATGAATCAGCACATTCAGCTCTGCTGGCTTTATAAAGCATTTTCAACAAAAACCACACATCTACTGTAGGCCTTCATCTGAAAAAGCAAGACCAACAGTTGGACTAGCAGATAAGAAAATGTAATTGGAAGGTTGCTGCTCACTGAGGGCGATGGTTCAAAGCAGAGGACACATTTCGTTGTGTCACTGTATGCTGTGCTGCAGTGTTTCACAACGAAAATCACTTCACTTTCACTCTCCTCAGACCTTCTTGCACAAAAAGTGCAAAAATTTAAGTGTTCTATGCATGCAAAATTCATTTATTTTCACGAGGGTTCAGTAAGGACAGCGATTAGCGGAAGCACCACAGCAGTAATAAAAATGAGTGGCAGTGCTTATTGTCTGAGGTCATTGATCTCAGAAATTCTGGAACACTTATCAAATGCTGTTTCATGCTAAATGAAGTGATGATAAAAGTGTATTCCTTTTTTCACACCTATCTCTCAGTGTTTAGGCCTGCATCTTTATGTTGTGTTGGCTCATTATGAGTAAATCACAACTATACTCTTATAAATATACTTCTGCAAGAGAAAATACAGTTGCCAGGTTATACACAAGAAGTAAATGAAGTGTAAATATTGCAGAATTTACCTCCAAATGAAAGCTAAAGGCAAGTCAGCGCAGTAGATCTTTTTCAACAGAGATGACACAGTTGAACCTTTGTCCTAAGACAACACAATGTAGGAGGCAGACTTGGGAAAATTCATCAGCATTAGTTCGCATGAAAGCGTTGCTGGTGTGGGAGTTGTGCCCCACGACTCCTCAGATGAACACATGGCTTTCAATATTGGTTGTCTGAAAGCAACATTTAACGGCCAAAAATGTCTGTGCTGTGTGGGTGATTGTGAGTCTGTGTAGGAGGCAGAACACGATCGCAAAGCCTGGAGAGCTATTTTTCAGCCTTGAGGAGAAAAAAAGGTGTTTTTAACAGTTTAACAGATGGGCAAAAACAAAAAAAAAGTAAATTTATAGACACTAAACAAACAAAACGTCTTATAGATGCATTGTTATGTTTGCGAAGCACATATGATCAAATTCGTGACGCTAAGCGCTTTAGGGAATCCAAACAGAGGGCACCATCTAGTGCTCATCGCTGCTGTGTGCATGAACGAATTTAAGAAGAGAGCCAGTTTCCACCTCAACCACTGGAGATGGTTCCAACTTTAATTCAAATTGATCACCTATCACAAATCTATTTGTGATACTGTTGCGTGTGACTTCCCCCTTCACCTTGCAGTGTGTATATGAGCAATATAACATGAACACGAGGGGCATTCTCCAGGTCTATGTAACACCTCTGTGCATGGATTCATTCAGTCTTTATTTTTAGTAGCATGACATTTCTACCGAGGACTCCAGACAACCGAGTGACTGTTCAGGTAACCAGACAATGAGCCTGCTGAATGATAAACCATGGTCATTTATATTTTATAGATATAAATAAAACATACACAATGCTAAAACAAACATTTTAATTCAATCACATTTGAATTTCTAATGCACAGAAAACACACCTCACTACATTTATCAATAAATAATCTATCATGAATTTAAAATAGATATATGTATATATGTACACAACTCACACTAGAGATGTATCTAGTTACATTAGATGTCTCTCACACCTTTTTTGTTCTTTATTTGATTGGTGCTTCTGAATTACAAGGTCAAGTGCACTTAGGTCTTTTTTTTATTATCATGTCCGTAGCAGGTTTCTCTTTAGAAGAGACACTGAATCATGCATGTAAATAAAAGGGGCCAAACCCCCCCTGGGTGCCAGCCAGCGCTCAGGTAAGGAAGACCTGGAGGGCGCACCAAGAAACAGGATTTCAACAGTGAGAGTTTAGGTCACATTTGAACCATCATGACATCTAGATTACGTTAACCCCACTAATTGGTAAGGCAATCGAAGATTAATAGCAGTTCAGCACTGGTTCTCAATAGATATTCCATAATCATTTCATTACTACCCGTTTATCCAAACCTTGATAAGGTTCAAATATTAACCTTAATATTGTTGGTTGTAAACATTCGGGCAAGGTGTTCTCCAGAAACATAACCACTGACCAAAAATGTAACTAAACACAATAAACATTCAGATAAATTGTGATCAAATAATTATTTCCTTCTCATAAATGAAAGATGGAACCTGTCTATTTCTGCTTCCGCATAATCTTGCTTTTGTTTCTAATCCTCCTTCAAAAGAAACCAGTTGGAAAAATGTCTAAACTTTCCCTTCATTGAATCTGCACTTATTTTAGGCAAATCCTGAATCTGTACACAAATGAAATATTGAAATGGGAAATGCGGATCACCAAGGAACAGGGAGTTCTTAGAAAAGGTTATTCTTTCCAGATGTTTTGAAAACATCAGATTCTTTCCATCTTATTCTTTATTTGTTTGTAGTCATACAAAAATCCGATCATCATAAAATCTCCTATACACACAGGAGGAAAATTATACAGGACTCTCTGAAATGAATAACCAAAGACAAGACTTCCTGACTGTCCACTAATGTTGTCAATATCCTATGCTTTAAAAGCCACCGTGAAAGCAAGTTTTGCTCCTTGGAGCTAATGAAATGATCTAATCTACATTGGTGAAACAGGAAATGTACTAAGCACGAATCCAGCCACAGCCAGTGCCTTGCAACAAACATCCTGCCCCCTGTTCATGCAACTGTGTATTGCATCAGGGCTGTGGTGGCAGTTACTGAGCTTCACGGTCCAAACTCCGCTCATCAGACACCTTCAAGAGACTTTGCAACTCATGATCCAGTGCAGATTGTTCATTTGTCCCTTGGAAAAACACTGCAGGCTCCTAACCTGCTGAACACAGAGGACCCGATCAGAAGTTCAGCCAGGTCTGTTGTTGGATCACAGGCCATCCATCATGGTCAACAGGTCATCCCCTTTGCTACTAGAGCAGGGGGTGGGCTCCTCAGACTCTGTGAACTCCCCCATGATGCGAACAAGTTCCTCATTGGCCTGCTTGTCCTGAACCAATGAAATGACAAGTGGATGAATACAGAGTTTACACCAGCAATGATCTTGTTAGTGCAGCCCAATCATGTGCTTGGGCAGTATGGTTTGATGGTGAGTGGTTCAAGCAGATTGTCTGGTTTCTCTAGCACTTGTTACCTGTGAAGCCTCAGGATCATAAAATTGTAATTAAAAGATTATATTTAAGACTATCTCATATTTTCATGCATTGTTAACTTTTTCTAATAGAAACGTTGAATGCTAACTTCAACTGCTTTGTTTACATTAAGTAGAGTTAACTTGTTTTTTCGACAGATGTCTTGCCAGTTTTGGAGCTTTATGGTGTTAAGTACTGATTTCGAACTGATGCCTGGCTGTCTATCATACCTTTGTTGCCTGGATATTTATAACTTCATACGAGAGTTCTGCTGGTCTTGATATCAAAGCCTCCCTGTGAGGGAGAAACACACAAAAACAACATTTACCATGCCACAAAGGTGTCTGGGACATACTGGACCCAGCCAGTATTTCATGAGAATGAAATAACTAGGATTAAAAACTCACTCTTCTTCCTCATCTGTGGCAAAAAGGTTAACTCGGAAACCCGACTCAGGGTTGCCAGGTTTTTGCACTTCCATACCTCCCATCAACTTTGCAAGAAGATTAAGTTCTTCTTTAGCCAGGGGGTTCGGTGCAGTGTTCACCTACAAAGCAGCACATTCATTAAAACGGCAACTCAGGTGGCATCTCAATACGTTCTTTTATTTTTTAGATGATCCTCACCTTGGCATGCTGTGCAGAATTCTTCAATGATCCTGACATGTGAGTTTCCACAGGGCGACTTATGCTGTACCTAAGGGGGAACAAAAGGTCAAACATCATCCTAATATTACAGGTCACAAGCAATCATGTGATAAATAGGATTCTCTTCTAACTCTAAAAACAGCACAAAGCTCACATAGGACAATAATCGAGAAACACAGGCAATCTTGGGACGCTTACATGTTTGTGCCGAGCTTGATGACTCGGTCCCCGAACAACTCAAAGGATCCCTCACGGAGAGCGCTGGTATAGTTCCCACCATTCCTGAACTGAACCCTCTTCACCTCTTCACCATTACAGGTGAACATCCTGAGAGATACACACAGAGAACGCAAGCTCTTTCTCTTCTTTGCATTCTGGAATTCGAGGTTTCACTGACTGTCTTCATACACCGGGTCAAGGTCACAGGGTCAATTCAGAGCATATATCGGAACCACAGTACATGCCATGCATGGAGGATGTCCAAAATGAAACGTTTCGCCACACATTCCTCTGCTCCACATTTCAGCTGCGCTTAAAGCTGAAGGTAAAGCCAGATAAATTTAGACAGCGAGTCCAACAGCCAGCAACTCATTCAGCTAATGCAATTAACTGCATTACGCGTGCATCCCACTCACGCACACGAGGAGGTCAGACAGAGACAGGGGACAACCCAGCCAACTAAACATGACCCATGCTGTAGGTCTTCAAGCAGTTCCAAGAGAACAGTCTTAGTACCTGATCAGTCCAGGAGTCTGTGTTCCGTATGGCACAGGTCCAGATGTAGGGAGAACAAAGCGGCCATTTGAATTTTGAACTTTATCTTTTAGGAATATGGACACCTAAAACAGGCAATAAAGTAATTTAAGAAACAAATTATGAGTGCTCTTCATCACTTCAGTGCCAAATGTGAAAAGGGACTCACCCTTATGTGCATGTCTTGAAAGAAAATGAGGAGAGTCTGTCTGATTAGTTGAAACTCCCCAGCAGGGAGCAGAGTGTACATCTGAGGATGAAAACATAGTTTTAACACAAAATATATTAGTGTGGGTAATGTATCCTGTTAAAAATGGAACACACTTAGCTGTGGCTTAGATAGCTTAACCTTTCTAATATCTCATTTCATGTATTTTTCTCCACATCTGATTGGGCGCTGCAGGACAAGCACTATAAGGCTGTACCTCTATGAGTTGACGATACGTCTCATCAACCTGGCTGAGAATATTAGGCGTGTCCCTCACAAAGTCCTTGATGGCATCCATGTGGTTGAAGGACACCAGCAAAATGTCTTTAGGTCGTTGACAGAGCAATACTTGATACTTGAAAGCCATCGTCATCAGATCATATAGCTGTATGGGTTCAAAAACAAATTAATTATAAGTTGAATATGACTTGAATCTTATGATGACTGAACTATACACTAGAGGGCGCTATTTATAATGTTAACAATGATCCTATAATTAGACACATCAAGATGTCTAAACTTAAGCAAAGTGCTTTTGCTTTCTCCAGGTTAGCAGCTCACTCATTTTACATAATCAGTTGTCTTTACTGCCTTCATTTTGAATATTATTGTGATAAATGTGCATTAAAATGACTAAACCATTTAAAGGTCCCCGACATGAAAATATCACTTAGTGAGATTATTTAACATTAATATGAGTTCCTCTAACCTGTCTATGGTCCTGCAGTGTCTAAAAATGGCAACAGGTGTAAAGAGTGCTTTGGCCATTCTGCTTCACCATTCAGAGAGCGGCAGCTCAGACGGTCGGATCTGGAATTGGTCCCCTTATGACGTCCTCGTGCTCCCATTTCTCAATGAGCACAAATGTATTTATTTATTTCAGTCATGCGAGTCTCTGGAGAACCAGTGGGTTAATTTTTTTTCTGGAAAAACACTGACACTACTTCCGGTCACCATTCACCATTGTGATTGATGTGATGACATCATTTCCACAAATGCCCCATCAACTTCTATAGGCTGCTCTCCTCCTCATCCCGCCTCTCTCCTCCTCATTTAAAGCTACAGACATCGAAACTGCGCGTCCTGGGGAAATCTCATTGTGGGAATGGATTAAATTGGCTGCAATTCTGCACCACGGCTGAATTTCATAAATGGAGACTTCAGATACAGTATTTGGGGACATCTAATTTCATAATAGGGGACCTTTAAATCAATTTGAAGTGAAGTGTTTGTGAATTTATTCCACGAACATACCAGTCTAGTAGTGGTACAGAGGGAGAGAAAGAGCTTGAAATGTTGAGTGTTGAGGCTTTTATTTGTGAGCTTGTACCTTGTCCATGCTGGCCTGATTGAGCCTCATAATTGAGGCATGGGCCAGTCGGTCGAACACCGTCCTCAAGGCCTTCTTGGAGTACAGCTCCTGTGGCTTGAACAGCTCCTCCAGAAACTTCTTGTTAAACATGGTGGTGACGATGTCATTCATGACTAGCACATCACAAAAGAACAAAGAAACACCGTGGACACGGCAGGGCGGTAAGACGAGAAGGGGGCTGCTAATGGAGGCGGACAGTTGCACTACGGAGTTCTATAAAGTGCTAATAAGCCGTGATGCTGCGTCTGAAGCATAGTTCCAGGTTCCACTTCCCCACACCCTCCCATCTAGCTTACCTGGGCAAACAAGAAGGCCTTTTTAATTAGCAGAGCAGAGGACAGGGGCCTTGAATACCGTGCAGCAGGAAGAAGCGAAGATCGTGGGCATGCAGGGAAGCTAATGGCCACCGCATGGTTACAGTACCTCGTTTTCTGTCCTCCTCTATCCATTCCGCCACTACGCAGGTTTTAAAACATGAGAAGTGACAGCTGAAGGCAGGCGAGTGACATGGCGCGGCCACATACAGAACAACGACAGGCCGTGGCCGGGAGAACCAGACTTGTACTTACGACTTTTACGGAAAAAACTACTTTTTAAAGCGCGACTTCGCTAACTTGGCACGTCATGAAGTGAAAGCGATTGTCATTGTAGCAGCACGGTGAACGGTGACACGCGTCCTCTGTATTTAACCATCACCCTTCGCGAGCAGTGGGCAGGCGTGACAGGAGTCGAACCCGCAACCTTCCGACTGCGGGTCCGCCGTACGTTCCGAATATAAGGCGATGGTGAGCTAGTTAGCTAGCAGCGTTATGCGGCGATCACCTTTCTTGGCTTTGTCGGCGGGGATATTTTGGGCCCGCAGCCGCTGGTCCAGGATGTAAAGCATCTCTCCGCCGAGATTAATGAACAGCAGGGGCAGCGTCCGCGACGACATGTTCCGTCGTGTTGGGGGGATAAAAGCGTCCGCAGGTTTCCACTCGGTTGCCAGGTCACGACGAACATCCACCAATCGGAATCAACAGCGCAAGACGGACCAATCACAGTCGCCCTTACTTCTCATGCGAGATTCCTCATGACTATGACAAGGGAACGCGACAGGCATGCTGAATCTGAGGATTTATTTCTGCATGTGAATTCAGTACCATACATTAAAAAAAAAAAAATCAGAACAATTGCAAAAATGTGTACGTATATTTATATATATATATTTATAGATATAATCCATGACGTTGTTATGCAAAACTCTCTTGTCATGAAGTCTCTCCATTCCTGATGCGAATTTCTCTGGCCATCCGGCACGTCTCACAGAATACACAGCAAAAGGTCATCAAAGCATCGTTGCATAGTGTTCCCTGATTCAAAACACAAAGAAAGACCCTTTTAAATGCACAGAAGTCTAACACTGACATGCCTGTTGTTGGGACTAGTTATTATTCCAGAAAACTGTGGAGACTATGAACTATGAACTTTGATAGTTGTGCAGTACAATGTTCAAATCCTGCAAAAGATGTTCTTTTTAGGTGCACTGCGGAGGCCGCATGTTGCTTCCTGTTCAGTCATTTAGCAAGTGGCTACTGAAACAACGTCTCTGTGTCTTGCACCTTGAATTAGAACATGATGCTACCTGGATGCCATAGGTCATCCTCATGTGTGTTCTCAGTGCCGCCATTCCTCCTGGAATGCATGGCAGGCAGGGGTTCTCGCCGTACTTGTTAGCAGTGTAGCAGGCCAGGGCAGGTGGAAAGAGGCATCCCAGACCACCTGAAAGACACAGATATACGTCACAGGACAAATGAAAGTGATTGGCATTGTGAAACACCGCAGCACAGCACACGATGACACAACGAAATCCTCTATATTTAACCATCACGCTGAGTGTGCAGTGGGCAGCCATGACAGGTGCCAGTGTGGCACCTCAGTGGCACCTTTGCGGATCGGGATTTGAACCAGCAACCTTCTGATTATGGGGCCACTTCCTTAACTGCTAGGCCACCACTGCCCCAAATTATTCACGTTAGTGAATCAGTCTACACAGCATTAGATGAGCCAACAGAGATTTACTCACAGACTAGCAAGTCACTGCAGCAGGAACACAAGCCAGTGCTCCAGTCCCCCGTCTGAACGTTTGTGCCACCGTAGGTCGGCCCTGGTTGGTGTGTGATGACGGGGTTGGACATGGCAAGCTGGAAACAATGTTAGAGATCCCTTAGACTGCCCTGGATGTATAAGATTCAGCAAGTTCTCAAGCTGAACACATCTGAAGACCCTAATAAAAATGTATACTGAGCTGCAGCAATTAAAGAACATTTTAAATGCACATTCCAGGGCTACTTTCTTCAAACAGTCGCCATTAAAAACGAAAGCGTCTCACCTCTTCGAGTGTTCCGATCCCTGTGAACAGAATCACAAAGGCAACAGGAAATGACACTCGTGCTCAAAGCTACTGCAACATTTCCGATGACACTCTACACACAACCACAAACGCAGATCACATCAGATGTGCACCCACGCCACACACCACTTTAAGCCTCATTGTGACATCTTACAGAGGAAATTAAACCTGCCTTTCAGAGAATGACACCACCGTATCTTATATTTTCTGCAAAAAAATAAAAAAATAAAAAAAGGAAGGGATTCTCGGAAAAGATGACACACTGGCCTGAATTGGACATTAGTGCACAGTCCAGTTCAAACCTAGTCATGTGCATCTTCCTACAAATGCATCATTAACTAAAATTTTCTCCACGCACATTCATTTCTTCAACTTTATGTGATTGGCTGGTGAAATCTGTTTTAATCAGCCTCATTCCTCCACACTGAACAATGACACAAGCACAACAGCAATAAAACATGGTAATTTAAGGTAATTGTTTTTATTCAGTAACATGATTTGGACCAGGTCTGATCTTGTGAAGAATGTTCCAGCTTTGAGCGCAGAATATTTGGTGTTGTGCTACACCGGGGGAGCTTCTGCTTCTCTGCCTTTGTCCCTCTGCGCCGCCCTCTGCTTCTGCACCTCTCTGTACACCTGTGAAGATAGAGTGACTGTGACAAACGACAACTCGCAAAGTCGCCGATTCCTGCATCATGACTCAAGGCTTTATGGTAAGACCAGCAGAGAACAGGAAGTGGCGTGCTCGAGCGGTTACCTTGATGCAGAGGGCCTTCTTGGCCAGCCAGCGGCGCGTGGCGCGCCGGTAGTACTGCGGGGGAAACGTGTATGTAATGCCCAGCTGCTGGCACACGTTCTCAAATGACTCGTAGTGGGTTCTCCTCAGAAACTTCAGCCTTTTCTTCCTGCGGTCCATGCTCATCAGCATCCTCCTCTTGTTGGCTTTGTCCTGCACCAGGGACACGTGAAGATTTTTTTTGTAGCAAGAACATGAACCACTTAATAAAGGTGGGCTAGCAGGAGATAGTACAGTGCTGAACGCTCACTGTAGTCCAACCACTGATATATACCATGATGGAAATATCATCTCATATGAGGATAGCTCCAGGGAAGTAAAGGGAAGTGTAATATTGCAGTAAACTATGCTCTTTTTAAGACAGCACTATCAAGAATTACCTTGATTTTGTTCTTTGTGACATTTACATTTTTAAATCATTGCCCCAACCTATGGTCCTTTGTGAGAAGAAAAATAAACTTCATGCAGAAATGGTGGCCTTGTGAGGTTGAAGTGATTGTCATTGTGAAACACTACAGTGCAGCAGACAACGAAATGCGTACTCTGTTTTTAACCATCACCCTTGGTGAGCAGTGGGCAGCCATGCCAGACGACCAGGGAGCAGTGTGGGGACGGTGCTTTGCTCAGTGGCACCCTGGCGGATCAGGATTCGAACCGGCAACCTTCCCATTACGGGTCCGTTTCCTTACCCGCTGGGCCACCACTGCCCAGGCCACTGTGTGCACAGGGTGCCAGCAATGAGTGTGTTAAGTGTCCATAGTCTTTTGTTTTTTGTACCCTCCAGGTGGTGGTCAAGTCTGAAGAACCCCTTTAGAATCAAATCTTTTTCTGTCATGTGCTGTAGGTACCTTTGGGTGCTTCTGAAGGTGTTCCTGATAGTTGCGAATCCGTGCTGTTAAGATGGCCACTGGGACAGAAATGAAGGACAACAGAGATTTATGCAGCGTCGCAGACAGCTAAGAAAGGTGCAACATGTTTCAGCCATGGAACTTACCCCGGACTTCAACTGAGCTGCGGTCAGTTTTATGCTTCTGCACCTTGGCAATAAGCTGCTCCTCCTTCAAAAGGAGTTTATCACGCTGGCGTAAAAACAACACCACCATTTCATTAAGTGCGCATAGAAAAATATATCAATCTACGATCATTTCATTAGTGCCATGGTACCTTATACAAGAAGAAAGATTAAATAAAATGAATGAATATTCATAAACGCTAAATGTATGTTCCTAAATCATGTACAGTCATAAACGTCGAAATCTGTCACAGTAGAATAACTGAAAAATATGTTGGCACACACATGGCTTGCCAGCTCTAGGGTGAGAAGTTTCTTGACCACATCGTTGGCTCTGAAATCAGACAGAATAACACAAATCAATGCTTATGACACAATCTGGGCGTTTGCAAAAAATCCCACACACAGCTCTGTCATCATTTTTACATAATCAGGAAAATGAAGCAACGCTTTGCAGGGTAAAACCACATACGTTTGAGCAAGAGGAATGGGAGCATAGTCCATCTTGAGAAGCGTTGGGGCCAGGTCGCTCAGCTGACTCTGGATTTCTGAAGAGACGGTAAGATGACAAATAGTCACTTGAAAAAAATAACAGTACTAACGTGACAGGACCAGTACATGTTCATATATAAACATATTTTTCACCTTGTTTTTTCCTTACAGCTCTGGCATAATGTCTTACTGGGTGGATACCAGGTTTCCTAAGACCTAATGGGAGACAAAAAATAACTAAAAATATTAAAACACACACAAAGTTGGCTTGTGGAAAGGAAAAAAAACAGGTCTAATGATCTGTAACATGAGAAGTGTCAGGGCTGACAGAAACCACATCCTTTCCTCACACCTACTCTCAAACACGCATCCTCCACACACACGTCGCTACCTGACATGTCACATTACTCCATGCAGCTCTTATACATAAACATAGCTCTCCGAATGAGGTTGTCATAAATGAACTTATATTCGTACATTATTATACATGAATGAACAATAATGCATAACATATGCAGCATTCTATGAGGTCCTTGCCTCTCATCCTGTATTTCATTCCATCAAACATCACCAAAAACAGAAGCATAAATAAACAGAGATTGGGCTGTTGCAACAGGATATTGGGGTAACCTTATTAATGATCAGATGGTTCTAGCTGAAAGGTGAGGGAAAGGGCAGCCAACGGCACAGCAACAAGTCCATAAGAAAAGGGGAAGTGTGAAGATGGAGGAAATAAGCTGGCAACAGTCTTAACCGTCCAGGTTTCTGCTGATCCATATTAGGCAGGGCTCGAGAGTGCCACTGATTTCTCAATGATGAGTGGCCAGGACCAAAAAAAAAAAAAAAAAAACAGGTGTAGACACGGATTACAGCTTTAATCAGGCCTTATACCCAAGCCCGACATTATTGTCACCACACATTACTGTCGGCCAACCTGCTTCACGCGCATGAATCCTTTAACGTCATTTTTCATGGTCAGTCCCCCCCCCACCTCAGACTTTGTTTTCATAATCACCAGAAGCAAGCCTCCATTTCACTGCCTCAGCTTCCATTTTCACCCTAATCAAAACTAATCACTTTAAACGCATCACAAGCCAGTGTAAAATGATAGAAATTAAATGGTGAAAAAGGACAGTGCATTTATGAAACACATCACATGCAGTGATATATGTCCTGGCCCAGTGTGCCTTCTGCCCACTGCCTTTCAGTAAAGTGATCATCAGGCGAGGTGATAAATCAAGTTCAAGGCCTTAAAATACTTGCACTTTTCATATAGATTTTCTTTATTTAATTTATCTTGTTTCAATTTCAGCTCAGTGAGCGCCAACACATTTTCAGTAAGTTACCTTTCTTGTAGAATTGTGCTTCAAATAAACAACTTTATGCTAACCAAACTGTTAGTTAATCATTTACTAGTCAATATTGCGATTTAAAAAGAAAAAAAGTGAACTTGTAAAACTGCATTATTAAATGTCATTACTTCGAAAATTTGACTTTTGTGCTGGGGCAACTAAGAAAAAAAAAAGTTAAGTGCACCAGTGCAACAAGTTTAAGTCCAGAGGCCTGGAATTTTAACAGCACATGGTGACACAACGAAACGTGTCCTCTGCTTTTAACCCATCAGCAGCCATGACAGGTGCCCGGGGAGCAGTGTGTTATTCTGATTATATTCCGAAGGGCCTTGAGAAACAGTAACCTGGATGTCGCTTTATGATGCACAACATCCCCTTGCAAAAAAAATATGAATTATTTTGCTTATTATTGCTGCTGTTACTAATATTAATACAGAGTGTAATATTAATACATGTTTACACAAAAAAAGTGCTTAAACACTAGAGTGTTATACAAAAAAAAAAAATGAAACCTCAGTTTTGATCATTCAACGCATACAGAAATATATAAAATGTGCATCTATTCATTTAAGTATCTGCCTATTACCAACAACGTTCAGGCACACGTTTCTTTTCTACACCTTCTATGTAAAATATAGAATCGTTCATTTACAGTTACACTCTGCAACACAGAACAGAAACAGTCCCATCGCCTTCTATTATATAGCAAAGTGCTACTTTGTCACCTTCAGTGTCGCCGCTGGTGCCCAACACACTCAAAAGCCTTGACGGCAGCGCGCTGCAGGAAGCTTGTTTAGGTCCTACAGCCGAGCAAATCCCCTTTAGACTAACACTTAAATCTCGCAAAAACGTTGACATAAAGGCATTTCTAAGAAACATCTTCGCTGTTGTGACTCCAGAATAAACGGTGAGGAAATGTCAAGCATTGGTCTTCTCGCTACATGCTCTCCGCCATCTTCCCCAGACTCGACTACTCGAGCGCCTGCAGCTAAATCAAGGCATGAAAAGTCGATCAACTTCTCCTACTTGTGGTGGAAATGTTTTCATCAATTTAACTGCAGGGTCATGTTTCATATTTAGGAGTGAATGTGAATGTGATTTTAAGAAAAAGCATCTTTAAAAAATGTTCTTATATTATAATACAGATCAGTTTGGGTTGTGAGCATGTAGCCTACCCAAGGTTAATATAAAGACAGAAAATGTGGGTCTAAAGTTTAGACAAAAGTCAAGTATGTAATGAGTATATTTAATTTCCAGTAATATGTAGACATTTTGTTTTCATTTAAAAAAGGTCATGTTAACTCGCAATAAATGTAATGTGAAATATCTATTTTATAAACAATGCTACCATATAGCCAAGTCTGATCTTAGATTTAAACACATTACCCAAAATGATTACCCAAGATTAATCATAATACATCTGACCATTGTAACAGACTTTTATTTTGTAACAGTGCAGTAGTCCATGTGTTTCTCAAAAGAATTACTGAAGCATCAAAATGTATGATCAGTTATAATGACATACAATTCACAGAACTGAATGAGAATAATTGAATCTTAAAATGCAATCTTAGGCAGACAAATGACATAAAAACAGATGCATAAGAACATAAGATTGATTGAAAAATATAAGAGGGTTCATGGTGGATGGACACCAGGTAACATGTAGGGGAGACTTTACCTTTGATCCCTGAATCCTAATAGTCCCTCATAACCTACCATGTGAACTTCGTTCTAGGGGGGAAGGCTTACTCTTTGTCCAATTTGTAGGGCCCCAGATCTATGGAACAACTTTCCAAGAAATATTCAGCCATCATACATGATGCTCACTAGCAATGCTGGAATAGTTGGTACTATTGGAAATGAGCCTTCACCTCACCTATTGTCGTTCTAAAAAATACTAACACACCCTTTTTCATCATTCACACTCGCATGTGGATGGCAAATCTTTCCGGAGACTTCCAGTTTGGACTGATCATGTGACATTGTTGATCTTCACGGAATTTCCTGTTTACACCATTTTAGTCCTTTCAAGCCGTCTCCAGATTACTACCTATAACTCAGCGGGTCTCCACAACATATAACAGAACTGCTGGCATTTCCTGGACGTACCTCACACCTCCCCAGGACTGTGGCCTGAACAACCCAGGGTAATCCAGTGCTGACCAGAGGACGATGGCTTCCCCTGGCTGAGCCTTGGTTCCCTTTTCTCTTTAGCAGCTCAGTAGGGGCCTTGAGCTGCTGCTGTAATGTGAGGTGCTCAGTGCCAATGTACAATTAAAAATGATTGATGGATTGATTGACCCCTCCTGGATATGTACACACTGAAATAAAATATTGATGAAATCCAATGATATTTAAATGGAAGGACGGGAAACAAGGATCAAGCCAAGGCAATTAGCTTAATGGGGCAAATACAAGCAGAACTAATGAGTGCAACCTCCACCAGTGAGGTCAACATCTTCATCAAGGATGGGCAAAAATATAGCATACAAATGCATATGTCCAGCAATGCTGGATGAAAGTTTAAATGAAGGTTCTTTCAAAAATGTCTAGATATTAATGGAAATGTGAAAAAATGCCAAAGCACATTTACCTTAACTGACCCACAAACCTTTTTTTTGGTACACTGTTAAAAATGTTAGGTCTCACATGAAAAGTCCTTGATGTCTACTGAATTCAGCAAAGGAAAGCCCTCAAAAAACAGCCCCTCTCCCTGCTCCTCTGAGACGTCCTGGCACGTGCTGAAAAATACTCGCTGGGCACACACATTGACATATTGTGATGGGCTCTGCAGGTTCTCCTCCTGCAGGAGAGGCTGGGTGGAGTCGGAACGCAGGTACACTGGAGGGCTGGACTGGCTCCTGTAGGGGCCTGAAAACACCAGTGTGGCGTAGGGCACGGCGTTGCTTCCCTCCTCCGAGAACGGGTAGGAGCTCTGGGAGCCGCCTGGCAAGTAGTCCTCCTCCGTACTGCTGTATCTCCGCCAGTTCTCTGTTTTATCAGACGCTGTCTCCAGCTCCTTCTCAAGCAAGTCCACAAGGCTGAAGTGGGAAAGAAACTGCAGCACAGGCTCTTGACCATTCTTATTGGAGTCCTTTAAAAGTAATAAATAAATAAACTAACACACCCTGGTCTTAAGATCCTGTCTATGTTTGTTTCAACTAAGTTGAAGCTGAATGCTTAAGTTGCTAGGCTGCCTTAAATGTAACTTTATTCTACAGAGACAAAATCGTATAGAAAAGCACCTGCAGTGATTTGTCTGATTTCCACTTCCTGATGCTGCTGTTGGCTGGATCAGGAACTTTGGGCCAGATCTTCAGCCTGCAAGATAAAGTTCAATTCTAACCATTTGAGGTATTTCCACTAGATGGCAGCGTCACAGACAATTCTCTTTTAAAACAGGCACCTTGTCTGACTGAACTGTATATAAAGCAGAGTAAACCTCTTTAAACATTTATGGACTAAATAGTGCTGATTAATAATTAATGTAATTAATGCTGCAAATATCAGTGAGCTACACATGTGCAGTAAACACAAAAAAAAACAGATGTGTAATGTTTGTAGAGTATTGCTTCTGTGAAACAGCCATAGACAAAGCTCTCTGGGGGTGCAGAAATAACCTCTGGATACTGGATTTTATCAGGATATTTTATGACAATGACAACTTGATGAATTAGTATTAGTAGACTTTGGGAACAGTTATTTGAAATAAATAGTGTCATTGATAAACAATAGATGCAATTTTCTCACCATGTGTGTTTTGTGAGCCATGATGATGAAATTATGATAATTAGACACAGGATTATTCCAACACACGAGGGAATAGCAATTAAAATGATGCTAAAGGCATCTGTAAAAGAAATAAGAACAAGAATAAATAAAAAAATTGATTTAAAAGAAATCTTAATTTCATTTAATTTTGATTCATGTTACATCCCATAACTCACCCACAGAACCAGCCTGCAGGGTTACAAAAGAGCCGTTGATACTCCCACCATCTGTACGGACCATGATGAAGGCCCTGTACACGGCCTGAGGCTTCAGATCTCTCAAGACCACCCGCCTCTTTTTCTGATCGCTCTCAATCACTGCAACAGTGATACAGTGTAGCAACTGCCAGGTGTAGTTTACAGTATGTTTAAGGTGTCTCTTTATCTTCTGTACCTTTTACTTTACCATCCTGCTCTTCCCAGTAGAAAATCCTGTAGCTCCGGACGATCCCATTCCTCTGTTCCAGTGGGATTTCATTCCAGAAAAGCTCAGCATGAGAATGCCAGATCTCCCGAAATATTAGAGTAGGTGCCGTGGAGGGAGCTGATAAATCATACATCAAGGCGAGCACATCCACACATCCCGTACATAAAGACAAACAAACAGCCAAGCACAGAAGAGACACTAAGTGAGTATGAGTCCACTAGAGGGGAGTACTGCACCAGAGTTCATATCTTGTTCTGAAATTCCCACAAACCTTTCTGCTTGGAATAAGCCAGATCAGTGTGAGGGCTCCCAATTTCTTTCCCATATTTGGTATACAGTAAAATCTCATATGGCTTGTAAGGCTCAATGCCATCTGAGGGTAAAAAAAAGAAGAATTTTCATTAAATTAAAAGTGCTCTGGATTTACTCACCACTTTGTAAAGAGAAAGCCTCAAAATTCAAGGTAGCCTTCAACAGCTTGTACCTGACACCAAAGCACTGGACTGATTTGCGTCCAGTAGATGAAAAGACACGAGAGATGAGCTGTTTGCACTCAGCTGTCTCCACTCCAGGACGTAGCCAGTAAGAACAGGAGAAGCTGGTCCTTCCCATTGTACTAACAGAGCCCTGTCACTGTATGGAAGGACACTCATCGAGGAGACTGAGCCGAGAGCTGAACAAGACAAAAACAAGGGCTTACAAAGGTCACACACACACACACACACACACACAGCATTCTACGGTCACTTTACCTCTGGTTTGAAGCACAGGGACAGCTTTGGGTCTGGCTGCACCAGCATCGTTCTTTACTGTCAGGTAGACCCTTTGCACATGTTTGTTAATGTAAAAAGAACAGTGGTCCTTGCTTGTGATGCAGAGTTTGCTCTTAGATGTGTCTTGGTGGACCATGAAAACAAAGTATAAGATGTTCTTGCCGTTTGCTCGGAACTGCTTTGAAGGCTGCATGAAAAAGGGAGATTTTTTGATTATCATTATGGAAAAAATTATGACATGCAGATTTGCAAAGAATTCTCACCTTCCAAGCCATGTCAATGATGTAATAGTTTGGAGTTTCTTCTTCTAATATCTTCAGCCATGTGTCTAAGCGACCAGTAGGAGCTAAATAATGGCAGAACAGCAGATACTTTGTCTATTATCAGTGTGAATGTTGTGGACACCAGACAGGCCTTGCAACACATGCTATATGATAATGTATGACCTTTGACCCTTTATTATGTATTATATATAGTAAGGTTTTATTGTTCCCATTTACAAAAATCATTATGTCCTTGTTCAACTGAGTTTTAATAGAAATGATTACTATTTATTAACAAATGTTAACATTAATCAACATTTTTAAGTGTGAAACAGCTGAGCCCTGATCGTGCAGCATTGCTTCATGGTTCCTGAAATTTTAAGTACCTTTCTCCAGGGTCGTGCCCACAGCAGAGTTACTCCAGTCGCTCCACCGGCCCTGTTTATACTTGATCCTTATCCGTGCCTGGTGCTCAGTACCATGGAGAAGACCACATGTTTCCAGATCCTTGTGGACATTTAATTTTTTGAGGATGACCTATGAAACAAATGGGAACATTTTGAATGCAGCAAACGAGAATGTACATTTTACAGTGTTTGTTGATTCACAACGTATATTAATTTATTCAGTATAGTCTTAAATGTTCATGTCATACTTTTTCTTTAGCAGAGTGTTCGCTGTTTATGGCATGCAAATGCAGCTCCACGTTTAGTCCTCTTAAGTAAATCCACTCTTGATCCTTGGAGAGACTCCAGCTGAACTTCAAGCAGCCGTAGGTATTTGGCTTCATTTGAAGAATCTTCGGCGGGTCAAACTTTGCTGAGGAAGCGTGCCGCAAAGTTTATGCTTTTAACAAGCTCTTCAAGCAAACAGGTGCGGAACAACAAGATCTCTTCTGTTGGCTTTACCTGACTCTACAGGGACGTAGAGAAGGCTTTGTGAGGTGGCCTGACCCAAAGCGTTCACTGCCTCAACATAGACCTCCATCTTTGAGAACAGATAGAAGCTTGGTCGTAGAAGGGTGATGCTGTGCACTCCAGATGGCATTGTGTAGGCGGACATTTCCACTGAGCTCAAATGCCTGGAGGAATGAAAAGGAATGCAACTTACACGTGTGCCTCTGCTAGCACCGCTCTCAGCAAAGGGGACAAAGTTTAAAGACGAAAACATGTTTCATAGATCTACTGATGACTTTGACGGAGATATAGCTGAAATATCCTTACTTGTTGTGTGTTTGCAGTATTGGTAGTGGATGACAGTCAATAATATTTCATTTTTTTATTGTGTGTGAGCTAGTTTAATAGGTTTTTAATATTGCTGTTTAAAAACCACATGCTTGAGTGATGCCAGAGAACTACAGTCTGATAATTTATTTATTTTTGTTATACTTTATTAATCCTGAAGGAAATTGCTTTTCTGCATTTAACCCATCACCCTCGCTGAGCAGTGTGCAGCCATGACAGGCGCCCAGGGAGCAGTGTGTGGGGACGGTGCTTTACTCAGTGGCACCTCTGTGGCACCTTGGCGGATCGGGATTCGAACCCGCTTTTTTAACCACTAGGCCACCACTGCCCTCTCACACTTACATGCATGGTGTCATTTATGTATTGATAAAACATATACAATTAATTGCTTGACAAATGTGTGGGTTGAGGTGGATAAATGTGCTTTACTTTCTTTTGGTGTGAAATGTGTAGTTTGTTGGGAGATGAGTGTCATGTCCAGGAGACCACAGACATGTCACAGTTTCTGGCAGAGTGAAATTTGTCAGGCAGCTCAGGTTCTGTGGTGCTTCTGGTGGATCTGGTGGAAATTAAACAAATTGGTTACACTTATACATCTGAAATGCACTTTACCAAAGAGTGAGCTTTTCCAGCAGTCTGCTTGCATTGTTCTTTAAATAAATTCTGATCTTAATAATACTTACAGTCTTTATTAAAAGCATTCACATCTAAAGGGTAAATAGCAGATACACTAGCAGAGTCTGATCATTTTAGTCAATGATTTAAAAATGACATCAAAATATTTTAACATTAGTTATTTTTTATATATAAAAAATGATAACAATTGCTAAAAACTTACATCCTCCTCTGATCTGCAGTCCTCCCACAACCTGACAGTCATACTCAAGGCAGACATGGCATTCGAGGTACCCTTGGGCATCCGTGAAGCTTCTGATGAAAGCCACATAAGTCTGGCTGCTGTGATTGCTTGACAGGTTGCCCAGTATTGGAAGGTTGTTAAGATACCATTTAACATGAAATTCCTGTCCTTTCGTTAAGGGGCAGTTCTCCCGAATATGGCAGGAGGCAGTTGCTGAAGACCCCAGAAGAACGTGTGGAGTTTGAGTCTCCACTTCAGCACATGGGAGAAGGGATGGGACTGCTAGAAATACAGAATTTATACTGTATCAGAGATACAATTTCTACTTTTCATGTTACATGAAACACTACAAAATTTTAAAATTATGTTCACAGTCACATTAAACTTTTATCAATAAGTGCTTTTTATAATGTCTTCTGTACTGTACTTTAACATACCTTTAAACATTAAGTTAATATAGGTCACCCATAGTGGATTTAAAAAGTGTACACACCCCTTTTTATTTTAATGTGACCCATAACAGGTACATTTAAAAATATATATAAAATTGGGATACTCATGAACTCATGTCAGTCTTCATAACCACCACAGAGTAGGGACGTCCAAACTTTTGACTGGTAGTTCTCTCCAACTTGACTAAAGATTCAGTTTCAGTTGCAGAAAAGCAAACCCAAAGCATGATTGTGCCACCATGGCTGTGTATGTGATGTTCTTATGATGATGTGAATTATGGTTATAAATTTCAACCTTGGTCTCCTCAGACAAGAACACATTTTCCACATGAGTTTGGGAGATTTGATGTATTGTTTTGGACATTTTTGGCCAGGCTTGGATGTTTTTCTGTATGAAGAGGCTTCTGTCTTTCATCCTACAGTACAGACATATGGACTCTTGTCATGTAGCACACAACCAGTACTTGCCAAAAATTCCTGCAGCTCCATCAGCATTACTGTTTATCTTCTGGCAGACCCCCTTTTATTTTCTCCCCTTTCTTTTCATCAGTTTTGGAAGGGCATCCAGTTCTACAAAACATTACTCTTGTCCTGTATGTTCTACATTTCAACTCAGTGTATTTTTTAAACCCTTCTCATATCTTATTCCTTTCAACAATGAGATCCCTTCGATACTTTGTAAGCTCTCTGTGAACAGGCCATGGCTGTAACAGGCAAGTAAGCAAACGCTAGGAAAATCCTACTAGGACAGTTAATCTTTGTTTGATAGCAGGTGTGGACTCAACAAGACTGAATGCTGTTAGTTACTCCAAAGGTGATTTAAGTATTGAAGGTGTTGGTTAAGGGTGTGCACATGCAAGTTGTATGTCACGTTAAAAGTTGGGATACGTTCTGAAATAACCTCTTGTGGTCAAATTTAAACAGGGATGTGTACATTGCAAAATATGATTACCGAAGAATAACATTAAAACCTTTCTGACCTGTATTGTCTCCATTTATGTGGGACAACATCACGACAAGAATTGATATTAGGAACACTGCCATAGTGATGAAATCTGAAAAGCACATTATACAATGAATGAATTCTTAAAGGAACACTATCTAGAAAACATTATTAAAAACAAACAAACATCCATTTCTTTCGTAAAGAAATACTTACAAGCTAGCTGGGGAGGAAATCTCTAGATATGGGGATTGGTCCTCATTCCCAGAACATCACATATTAAAGTTGAGTCAAGTAGATAGACGTGTGTAGACATTCTGATCAGGTTTTATCTACACAGGCAGAAAAGACATTTCACAAGCTTTTCATCTACTAAGTACATTGTGTCTTCACATTGTCTGCTCAGAACATTGTGGTCCTGAGAACAACATTAAAATTTACATCCTGGTGGATGGAAGCAAACTGACACAGGAAGATTGAGTAAGTTCCTGTGACTGCCAGGGTTTCGGTCCTGTTAATTTCACCATAAAAAAAAGATAGCAGCATCTACTAATTGCCATTAAAGCTATATTATGACTTAATTTACAGTATTATATATTAACAGATTTGTGGATTACTTGTACTGAACATGATGCCTGATCACACAAGAGAATACTGAAATGGTCATGGAAATATGAAACTTATGCTGTAAATTCTGTGTGAATGACTGACATTATGACACATGATATTTTCCCTTTGTTCTGGCGCTAATGGTCTGCTGTTAGTGTAATGTGTGAATAGCCATTCACCTCTCATCTGCTAATACATCAGAATATGTACAAATCTGCCACTCGCACATAATCCCGGTCAGCTACTCGTCTCCTTGTTACCTATAACCGAGTATAACGAGGTCACCCCAAAAGCGGGAGTGGGCGCTTCGTTTCTCGCAGCAAGCTGGTGAGTATGCAGAGGATGGCCACATTGAAGTGACTCCATTCTGCTCTTATCTGCCTACTGCATAAAGGCTTTCTTTTTTCTGCGTCCGGCCCTCAGAACTGCTCCCTCTCTCTGAGACTAATTGCCTGCAGCTACTAAATGTGCTGCCTGCCGCCTGCCAGAGAAAGAACAGTTATTATATTTGTAGTGATTACTTTTGTGACCGCCTGGCATGTTTCTCCAGCGCCCAGATTTAATGTTTGAGGGAACATAAATGAGCAAGCTGATTTCTCATTTTCCATTAAAAGACTTTTGTTCTCCCCTCTTCCATTCTGTACCTATTTATTGGCAAAAACTTTCCACTGGAATTTTTTTTTTTTTTTAAACTGAAAACGCTTAATATTACACTTTTACATTTAGTGCCAGAGATTCAGTTCGTTCAACAACAACCAGCCCAGTTGGACTTACCCAAACATATTTGTTATCTGACCATGAGCGACATTTAACCAGTTACGTGAAAAGTCTTTTTTCTTTTCAGTGTTCTGGTAAACCCCACCGCACTCATTTTCTAAACCAGGGTGTTACAACACAGTGGTCTTCCTTGATTAAGTAATGCCCTGTCAGGAAACGTGCCGGCCCCACTTCTTTACTCATCTCCCACGCAACTTCAAGAGAGCTTTTTTAATGCCAGAGAGGAGTCATACAGATGCAAAAAATATAGAAATATATTTTATTGCCTGCCATGATCCACAGCAGTTGAAACTTTATTAAGCATTATGAAAACACTGGCCAAAGTCTTTCAGGACAGACCGGCAATAAACACAATGGGAAAAGCTGGTTGAAGAAAAAGTTAATAACATACAAGTAAATACATTAATCACTTTTAATGAAACAAAAAACACCAAAATGAGTTTGAAATGGTGAATGTAAGAAAACAAGAAAAAAGGAAGAGACTTGGCACTGATACGCTCTGCTAAAAGCAAACACTGCTGTTCTCTTTTTTGTCTGAATCAACAAGCTGATACAATCAAAATGTGAAAGGCTTTGTAAGCGACTTGATGGAGATAAAGAAAAGCAATCACAGAACAACGCTCACCATCAACATCGCCAGGCCCGGGAAGCGCTTTCATCGGCTCCAGGGGAGATGAGACGAGAGGATGGAAAGAGCAGATTTGATCACGCTTGTGTTAAAGCTGGCAGCCAACTTCTCCTTGCTTTGCATTAGAACGCTGAATCTCCATGTCTACGCATTCACCAACAGAGATCACATGATGCGTGGTCAGTCCAAGATGGCGGGGGCCGGGGTGGGGGTCCAGAATCTGAACCACAATGAAACATGTGAGAATTTGGATGCATTTTAATCGAAATCGAAATTTAATAAAATGATCCGATCTGAAACTAGATAAAATTCTTCAATCTGAATGTAAACAGTAAAAGCTGAATAATTGCTTTAAAACTGAACAACGGAACATTGAATGTGAATGTCTAGTAAAAGCAAATAAAATAAAATAAAAATGAATAAAAATTCAGCATCCGGACTAACCTCACACTCTAATATTCAGCAAAGAATCTTTGTACAAAAACACATTGTTCATTGCTTATGAAAATGCCTCTATTATTGAATTTGAATGCAATCAACTTCCATTAAAGACCATGGAGGGGTTTATATTTTAATGCAGATTTAGTTTCAACAATTTTTTAACATAATGATGGATGGAAAAAATATTATGTTAATACAAGAAAACTTTCCCGATGTCCACTCTGGTGATTGTTGCATAGGCATTAGCAGGATATTCAGACCCCAAGAAAAATATTTGTGCTACATGTTTTTTTATTACTGAACACAGGAGAAGCTTTTATTAATTTCTGTGCAGCTCTGAGAAGGTATATGACAGAAGGGAGAGAATATTTTCCATTTGTGCTTTTATTTGTAAGAAGAAGAGGAAGAGATCAACTGGCTGCCAGATCAGGAAGCACCACACCCAGACATGGTAAATTGGATGTCACATACAATGTAAAAATGATCCTTAAACTATTTCTACATAGTTTTCTTCCTTTATTAGTATCATAAAATCACTAAATATTAATTGATTACCACAAAAGGAAGCTTTGCATTTAGCTTTGCATTCGCAGTGGCATTGTTTCCATTAACCATTCTTTGCTGAAATTTTGTCTGAAAATAGGAGAATCGAGCAACATCCAGCACATCCCAAAGAATCTCAGTGAATTAAGGTTGCAGTAGATTGTCACAGCAAGGACAAAAATGATTGTCTCATGATCCCAGAACCACTCTTTCACCATCACAGCCTGAAATATCTTCACACTCTCAGGAAAGAAAACAATTCCTTAGATGGAAAAGTGTTATTGTTCAGTATATTGATGTACCGGCCTGACTTCATTTTACCACCACATATTATTACTGGACACAGACCTGATGATCTGAAGCAACCACAAACCAGAACACTACCTCAACAGGCTTGTACAGTTGGGCCTATGCAAAGGTGTGTGTGTGAGGGGGATTTAAAACACCGTCCGGACGGTTCTCTGTGTCTCCATGTGGATGTCAACATTTCAGTCATTCAAACCAAAGAGAAACCAAAAACCCATTTTAGAGAAAAGCATTCTCATGTGTATGGAGTCTACCCTGATGTGCCCATCATTCTAGCACAGGATCAATCTGCACTCATCAGACTGCACAGCTGTCTATCACACCATAGCCAAATCTTTGTGCTCCATTGCAAATTGAAACCTTTTTAGCATGTCCTAACTAACAAGTCGCCTTATTATGGCTAAACATCTGTTTAGAGATGATTTCATCTTCCTTAATAATATGCTCCACTCACTTATCATTATTTGATTTTGTTGATTTGCTCATTTAACTCTTGGTACAGTAAGATTGTTGTGCTAGTAACAGCAGGAAATGTTATCCTTGGTTTATCCTCTGAGAAGATATGTGTGGGCCAACCTACAGTGCAGCTGCAGTCACTACAAGGTTGAAGCACTATTCATGGCTACCCTTGTGCTGTCTTTGGAATTAAAATAGCTTTTAAACATGATTGTAAGTTGTTTCTTGACCCCCTTGGGACATGGCAACATTTTTGGTTTATTAGCTTATTAAATCCTAAAATGGTTTTGTGTCTGGGGTCTCGTTTCAAACAAATGAGTCCACAAATAGCATACCCTCGTTTAAAGTCTTTGGCCCCTTCCTTACTGTCTAAAAATAAACAGCATCAGTGTAATGAGACACACCCGCTAATCAGAGCTGAGATGCTGAGAGAGAATAAAGAGTAACAGAATTGGAGCTGGTCTCTAATTAAAAATGCATTAGCTGATTATCGGGCAGTTGAATATTTTCCTTGATCTTTTCCCAAGTTCAACGTTAATGAGCAGATTATTAGCTTCGAAAAAGCAGGTCTTCCACAAAGTTGGACTTGTGGGTCCTCAATTTAATCTTTCATATTTGCAAATGTAAACAAACATGTAGCTAGCTATATAAAGTTGCATTACTTAGTGGTTGCATTATGTCTATAACATTATCCCTGAGGATAGGAAAGATGGAAATTGTTTACGTAATATGTTTTTATGCTCAAAAATGTCAAGTCTGTTAGCAGCAATCAATACAGGTGTGACAATGGCAATGCCACAATGTTCTTTTTATTATCCAGCACAAAACTGTGCTACGGTCACGTGTCCGATGCACGCGGGACACAGTGGGGAAAGGCGAGAGAGAGGAAGGGGGAGATGAGGGGAGGGGAGGGCGCTCAGACAAGCCAAGGCTCACGCTCCTGCTCCTTACAAGCATCCAATCCACTTTTATGTAGTAGCTGTCACACGCGGTCTGCAAAATGGAATTGACTATTGATTTCCCCCTTACCACAGGCCCGTGGCACTGCCAGCCTAGCGTGCTGGAAGGCAGGTGAGAGCGAGGGAGGATAGGAGGAAGAGAAAAGTCTGGTGTGTATGTGTGTGTGTGTGTGAGAGAGAGGGGGATACACTCTTATTAACCACCGCAGGTCCCATGGGATTGTGTGCAGGAGACAGCAGGAGTGTTACCGCAGTGTAATGAAAACTGCGGTGGGTTTAATGGACAAGGCATGCCCCCAAACGCAGGTGACAATGAACTGGTGTGCTCAATAGCATGGCAATCCACAGATATCCAAACACTTTCTGATGAAACCCATGCAGACATAGCAATGAAGGAGTAACCTTTTTTTTATTAGAGAAAACTAAATAATATCTTGCAGCAGACTAGTGATGCAATGCCTAGAGCCACTCTGAGGCAGGGGGCTATTTAGACTTATTTCCAGTGTGAAATTTAACACACAATGCCACAACATTAAGACAAATGTAAAGCTGCTTTGGAATCCTTAGTGAAAGGCTTTTTGTTCACACCGCTCCACTTCCCCATCTTGTTTCTGTGTTTGCAATGCAATGTTTTGCAATGCACTTCAGTTTTAATATTGAAGACAATACATTCCTGGAACACTGAGGAATTTCACAAAAACAGTTAATTGTCTGCATTTGTATTACCTTTTCTGGTCCCTAGACTGATTGCACCATGTTAGATGGCAATGCAATTTTTAAAATTATACCATACATACTCGGAGAAGAAAATTATATAAATGGTGTTCTTTCCACCCAACTTGGTGCAAAGCTTAATAAAAGTCCAATATTGACTCGGGAAGGCCTGGGTGTCTGAACCCTTTAGCAACACTTGCAATGAGATTCCGACACATTTCGCATTAAGGATGGGACTAGCTGTCACCCATGTGAATTCTGGGAGGAAATGCCAACAGTAACGTGTCAGCGATACCCGGCGATGAACAACGGCCCTGGCAGCGCAGACAGCCCAGCGCAGAGACAAAAGTCTGACTTTCTCAAACCTATCAGCAACCCTGGCAAATATCCTCCCATTAAAGCCACAGCAGCGCCATGCGGGAGAACTGCTGGTGTCTGTTGCAGCTACAACCTGCCCATAACCTGTCACATGCACACCCCCTTCATTTGAACGCATGATGTATGAGCATGCCTCTCCATACACTCTCAATAGCCAAGAAAAAGAAAAGCCAAAAGAAAGCGCCGCAGTTAATTGCTTCACTTTGGACTGTCACTTACAGACTCCCAAATGGACTTGAGTAGAAGACTTACTGCCAGTCCCTGTTTTTCTGTTTTTGTCAGGAGATTGATTTATGGAGCACTCCTCCAAACCTTACCCACTTTCTTGTTTACCCAGAATGCCTTTCAGGTGGTGCTGGAAAGCTGGGAAAGCACAAAGAAGGCAGGCTTCTTCTAATTCATCAAGTGTAGTGGGAATCCTATTGTGTTAATCATAATTAGAGTCCAGAATAGCCATGACAATGTCTGCTTCTTGTTCTTTACTGTTACGGTACAGCAGATCCGCAGAGTCTGACAACACCTGCATGGTGTTTGAGCAATATTATGGCACGAGAAAATCAAGAGCATAATTTACCAGGTAAGCAAACGTTGATCCACTCAGTCAAGGTACCTGATTTTTGAAGAACTGCAGTCTATCTAACGGGACCTGTAAAGAGATGAGTGGATTTTAAGGCACATCAATTCTCTGTAATCCTCTAACCTGTGGCAACCTGCATTCTGTCCAAGTGTCTGTAGGGGGCAGTGTAGCATCGTGTAGAATTATCCAGAAACACTCGTACCCTTGCACCAGCAGTCTGTTTACATGCTCCAACGTATGTAAGTGCAAGCGCCCACGCTGACATAGTAGCAGAGAACATGAACCATGAGAGGTCAGTGTTTTCATGGGTCCAAAGGCCAGAAATAAATAAATGGATAGATAAATAGATTTTTTACCTGCACAAACACAGAACCAAATGGTTCTTATTTACCGGAATAAAGCTAATTCCCGTAAACTAAAAGTCAGGACTGAGGAGAAGTGGAACCAGTTTTTTAAAGGAAGGAGACGCCCATGAATTTCACTTTGGTGACAGATCGGTTAGTGCTGATAAGGCACAGATGACAGCCTTTGTCATCAGAGAGGGCGGAGTCCTGCATGCTTACAGTCTTAAAACTATACCAGAATGTATAAATAAAGGTGTTGACACATGCTATCCATTTTCTGCAAGGTTTGAAGTGTTTGTCCATTTATGCAGACCTATAGACTATTATGTTCCATGTTTACACACTGAACAGCTTCATTACACTACATTTATTAGCATTTAAACCTTCACCGACAAATCACACTGTAGGATATTTATTAGGATGGAGACAGAGGACAGGACCACAGCAAAACCAATCCACAGGCAGTTAAGAGGAAGTTGGGGAAGTCATGACAACACTTCGGTTACTTTTTAAATTCATTTGGGTACTTTTTTTTAATTTTTAATCATGGGCTACACAACACAATGTGGACAAGTTAGAGGGCGCTATGGAGGCCCGAGATGGACTATTTCAATGAAAGGGATGCTTCTCTGGAGTTTCTTTTGAACACTTTCTGAAACACCCTTCATTTCATACTGCTGTTGTGGTGGCATGAAGTGCCTCCCTCTGCGGAAAGGGTTGAAACTGCGACCAACTTTCCTCTGGATCTGAACAGCGCCAAATCCAGAGGCTGATACTGGGTCATGACTCGCAAAGTACTTGAAATGACCAGGCACACTGAATTTTACCATCTGTGGATGGTTAGGTCCTGAATTGTAGCCATCTGCCAGTCGGTTCGAGCCAGAGTTGCCTGTAATGTCGGGCTTGTGAAAAAAGGCACGACTGGAGTGTTCCCAGTGTGCTCCGGCAGCAAGTTGATTAGACAGGACGTCATTATTCCGCCAGGAATCAATTCCAAGAGGCGCCAAACCTCCACCATGAGCTGAAGTGTAAAAAGTAAATTAAAATCAAAATAATTTTATTGTGCATGCAAATGTGCCAGAAACATGCCATACCTTTTGCTTTGTGAGAACAGTACACACCACCAGCAAACACAAAAGGAGAAGGCAGCAGGCTTTTAAAAGAAACCAAAAGTATTAACTAACGTATACAAAAACTCCTCACAGGCCAGTGCGATGAAGTGCATGTGACTTAACGGGAATAACGTTGAAAAAGCCTCACTCACCTCAGACAAATTGCGAGAAAAAGAAACATTGCAGCAGCAAACACACACTCGTTCCACTGCTAACGTGCCCTCCTGGCTTTAATTGGTTCTACAGGCTCAATTTGGCAATTAGAAGTTTCTATGGAAACCTGTGTAGTTGTGCCTAAATGGCCAAAGCCATTTAAGGAAATTGGACATAAATGTTGTAGTAGTTTGTGTTTAATTGCAAAAAAACCTGGTTTTGAAGTCGCAGTGTCACAAATGTGTAGATAGGATCCCATTTGTCTGATCCTGTGTTCATTTTCTGACTAATAATATGCAATAATTAAAAAAGATGACAAAATATGTATTACTTGTTTTTATGCTACTTGTTTTAATGTGGATCAAAAAACAAGTTTGCATTGTGAAAGGTTAACATTTGCTTAACTTCAAAATCTTAAGTGAACTTAACTGCTCACACAAATAAAATAAAATGGATTCACCAAGGATGTGGAAATTAGGTATTAGCAAATGAATGACAGACCAACCAAAAATAATCAAACTGTGCCTAGCCGAATTGGCATAATTTTAATGAAAGAGTCTGCTGAAGAATAAGCATATTAAAGACAAAGTGCAGTACACACAACACAGCTTGTTTATTAGCAGCCATTTGCTGGAACTGACAGACCTTCATATTTGTGCATGTTCAAGTAGACCTCCAGAGAAAGGAATTTCTTCTGAGAATCCTTTTTTCACAGCATACAACAGAATAAGAAAAAGTTAAAGGATCTCAGACTGGACAGGCCCAAATGAAATATTAAGCAGCAGGCAGAGGATGGAGGACTGGTTTAAACCCAAGGCTTCGCCTACGTGTTATAAGAAACAACAACATGGGAAGATCAGCTTAAACACCCTTGGCAGCTAGTATTCCTTGTTGAGCTTAGACTTGCTGAACAGATCAGAAAGCAATAATATTATCATGCATTCTGTATTTCTGAGGTCTAAAGTGAAAACGTACAAGTGTTGCAGCAACGGACTCCAGAAGCGTGTTTATCAGGCTCCATGAGCTGCTAGTTGCATCACCAGGACTCGTTTTGTGAATCATCACAGCTTGTCTGGCACAGCCTCACTGCTGTTGTGCACATCCCTGAATCAGCTTTATTCACTGCTGGAAAAAAATGCTTTTCTTTTTGCGGGCAGAGGCGCTCGCTGACTTCTGCACTTTGTTGTGCAAACTGTCCACACGTAAAACTGGTGCTGAATGGGGACGCCTGTGATAAATGGACTAAAGTTCATTTTGACACGTTAATGGTTACAGGTTGATGGATTGCTTTTGAACATGCACATTACTAGACACCTTCACCTACCGTCAGAAGCAGGCAGTGCAGAGAAATGCTGGCAATGTGATCGGTTTTTGGCAGCTGCTGGATGAAAGTACACAAACACGAAATGATGCTAATTTTGTGGCTGCTTCTGCATTAATAATCGATTGTCTTAAAGTAATTGATCACGTCACCTTTGAAGCTGTTCACTGGCTCAGATTAACCAGCATGTTTGACAAGACACGTTTCAATATCAGCTGATGAAAACATTAGAAAGAATTTATTAGAAACACAGGTTGTTGAAGTGTAATGTAACAAACACCGTAAGTGTATTTTAGTAGAAGGTTACATTTTGTAAAAAACTGGGGAGAATGGAGTAAAAAACTCTCTCTCTACACACAAAAGCACTGTGTTCAAACCACTCCAACTTGATGTTACCTGGCAGAAAGAGGCATGGGACAATAGAGGTTAAAAGGATGAGCAGTTTCTAATATATTAATACCAGTAAATTATTATTGCAGTTAAATGTGAATATTGTATGTAAAAAGGTACCAATGTTACAGAGAAAACCACAATGAGAGACATGAGGAAAAGATAGAAATAGACAGTACAGCCGGAACCAAGCTTCAGAGACATCACCTGATCCAGGAGAAAAATTGGAGGAGAGAAAAGACTCGAAAATCGGAAAGTCCGGTTTCGATGGAAAAGCCAAGTCCAGTCCCCCACACATGATCAATCCTTTATACACCTGGCCTACAGGAAGCTGTCACAGACCAATCATAACCTGTTGTTTCTGATGTCACGCCCCCGGTGCCTCCCGTCTGGGGAAGACAAAGAGAGCAGGCGGTCCCGACGGCCGGCACGTCGCACCTTTGGCTCGGGGGAGGGCTGCCAAATGTTGCAATTCTGTTCGACAAAAACAGAGGTGTTGAATCTCCATGCACAACAAAAGCACAGAAAGGTCATGGCTCCGCGATGTCCCATCTTACAATTTCATCAAAAATGTTTCACCTTGTCTTTATAACAGCAGATCCAGTGATTTACTGCATTCTTTACAGCTATTTTAACTTGTATTCCAGCACGTCTCTGTGATAAATAATGTGTTAATCTATTTTTTATATAGATTGTCTAAATTTGGGTTAAAAAATCTGACCTACAAAATGCATTTGAATGCCCCCCCCTCTCATTCCCCATGTTCTGTCTGTCTGGCCTGATGACAGCCAGGGCTACGATTACCCCAGGGAGGAATGCTGGGAACTGGTGGACACCAATAACAAGGAGCTGTAGAGTAAGGGTGACTGGCTGTGGTGATTTGCCAAGATCTCCAGGTTTAACCACAGTACTCTTGCCATGACGTCCGGACCTACATGCATCCGTTCTTTAATCCCAGCAAAAACTCCAGGATTGTCTCCAGTGCTGGCCCTCCTGCTTCCACCAGGTTCACAGCCGGTTTCATAACCTCACCTACTGACCCCAACTGCAGCTGGATACCCAGGTTCAACAGCAGTCCCACAATCACGTCAGGGTATGTACAGGAAGGTTCCAGTGATGTTTTCATGGAAAACCTCAAGCTTCCAGAAAGTACAATCTCAATAGAAATTCAGATAACACAATTAATGGTTTTATTTCATTAGGAAAGAAATGCCAGTGCCTGGATGTGACTAGTGAAGGGACACCTCAGAGTATTGCAGTGGAGGGCAGTGGAAGCTTTTAATAATTCACCCAAATTATTTCTGTCAGCACTGACAAGCTAAACGGTGGCTTGATTTAATTCTGTAATTGCACAGTCACCTTTGGTCCTGGACCCATACTTTGGTAATTAATAGGGCCTTCCATTATTTGAAAAGTGGCACCAGAAGTAATAGAATTCAAATTGAAGGTGATATGGAGCTGGGAAACATATAGGCTCACCAGGCCAATATCCTCACCTGATAGTGGGGTCAGTGAAGTCACTAAATGCAAGCCCCAGCTTCAAAGAGTGTAACAGTACAGCAGAAGCAAGGTTTCTTGAACTGGATGTTGCCCACGATATCAATTGTCAATTTGGTCATACACTGAAAAGCCATTTAGTAATTATGGCCACTGTAGACTGAAGCAGAAGGGGTGGATACATTTTTATTAAAATTATCATTACACAGTGGCATTCAGGGATTTCTTTATGTGCACATGCACATGACAATAATATATGTAAAAAAAAATTCTACTATTAAAGTCAATCTCATCAGTAACCATAAGGGGGCAGGAAGTATGTAAGGAAGTAGCCCTGGAATCAGAAGGTTGCAGGTTCGAATCCCGAACCACCAAAGTGCCACTGAGGTCCCCTTGATCAAGGTTCCATCCCCACACAGTGCTGCCCAGGCACCTTTCATCACTAAGGGTGATGGTTAAATGAGGACATATTTCACCGTGTCACCGTGTGCTGTGCTGCAGTGATTCAGATTGACAATCACTTCACTTTCAACATTTAATGCAGGCACAATAACAAGAACATAGGAGTCAGGCAAGAAGTTTAATGTGAGAGCCGTTATGCATTGGTGCGATAGCAATAGACACAGAATTGTGTCATTTATTTTTTAAGGGTGCTGGGAAACTGGCATATTTATATAATTATTTCTTATTTCAGGAACCAAAAGTGGACAATTTTTAGTGTTTGCAATTTTTAGGTCTTTTACGGAGAGATAAACACAACCTTGAAAGATGTTTTCATTTATTTATTTTATTAATTTATTTTTAGGTTTACCACTTGCAACCTTATAAAATAGTCGAATATCAGACTATTAAATTGCTGTAACTACAACTGTAATTCTTTAAATTCAGGAAGCGAATGCATTTCTTGGTGCCAATCCCAAGTCTGGGATGTAACAGGAAGGGCATCTACTCAGTTGCGGGTTAACCAGACCGGTTGATCCATTGTGGTAGCAGTTGAAGGAAGAAGACTAGTGGATCCAAGACCAGCACAGCTTGTGCTGCATCATCTTGGTTGATGCAATAATGATTGTCACTAAGGCAAATTTAATTTTGGTGCTGGCCCTGCATCCCTGAGTCAAGAATTTCACGAACCAGTACCAGCTAACCGAGGTTCAGGTTTCTATTGAGCAGCTTTGGTCCACTGCTGCAAAGTTACAGCTGAACCTGAGTAAGAAACTTCTATTTTGTTTGGTTCCCCGTCATTCTATCCTTGGCTTGTGTGTCTTTTTTTCTTATCTTTATGTGGGCCCACATGCCAAGTTGATTTAGTAATAGCCATTTTGTTGAGTTGAGAGTTAGCGTCCTCCATTTTCCCCCACTGTGTATTCATGCCACACAGTAACTGTTCATTCATAATGCAAAAGAACTAGTAGATGAACTTAACCAGAGCACTGACAATATATCTTCTCGGGTGCACTAGACAAGCTCAGTCATGGTGGACTAAACTCTTGTGAGCCTATGACTGCTGGGAAATAATTTCCAATCAATCGGGGTGTGTAACCCGTAAAATACATGCTTCTGAGAAAACATGGACATCACTACAACCACTTCAAATCCTCGCTGAAGTGGCTCCAAAATGAAGTCTAACCCCCGACCTTCCAGAGGCAATTTAATCACTTCAATCGTGTTGTGTTTTCAGCTAATTTTATAAACCACTGTAAATGTGTATCAAAATCAATTATGCCTAATGTGGCAATATGCAGTCCTGAGAGAATACAACACATCAAAGTACATAAGCACACAATCCAATTATGAGTGTTTACCGTGCAGATTGAATCAGCGAGCTCTTTGCTTTTAAACCAACCCCCCATCCTGTCTTCAATCCCTGCATTCATTTAGTAAACAACCTCTACTGAAGCGCAGTAGAAAAATATTCAGTTGTTTTCACTCCAATATGCTGGCTAAAGGGACCGGACTTCGGTTCAAATGGCTCATTATTGGACTGATTTCAGCGACAGGGTGCCATTGATTGAAAAACATGAAGATGGAGCAACATTCCTCCTTTCAGCTCTGCTCTTCCTCATACTTCTCTTGCTGCTCCATCCTCATTAGAAGACAGACCTCCTGGGCTCAGTGGCCATGAAGAGCCCATATTGTATATTTCAATCAGCAGCAATGAAGGAATCTCTGTTTTACTTTCATCAGAAGTCAACTGGTTGTCTGAAATGCTTCGTAATGTGCAATCATCATCCCTGAGCAGTGATTGTCAAAATCAAGAATTTATCTAATTAAATGACATTGATATCCCCTTAAACAAACGACCATACATGCTTATATGATATTCTTTGTCAGATTTAAAGTAGTTTTCCCTCGTAGTTTGACAATAAGAAACGCAGAGCTAATCAACGATCTTGTAGTTAGTTATTCATAGTGCTTTCTCTCCAGATTCCTGGTGATTGTAGACGTTGTCCCAGCTGTCTCAGTCAAGGTGGTTCGACAAAATTGACGGCCCATGTCACCCACATCAAAAAGTGCCACTGCATACAGCTGGATGTTTTTTCCTAGAACAATTTGCAAATATACTCTTTGTGCTCTGTAAAGCAAAAGTTATTTGTTAAATGTTAAATGACTTTGCAGACATTTCTTTGCCAACTTCGCTATGATACGATGTGCACAATGTGTGTGGACTGTGACGCGCTAGCAGGGTCCGTTGAGAAAATGTTACAATGTAATGTTTTTAACGTAGAGGCATCTGACTGAAATGAAATAAAAATAAAACCCGTTTCGCTTATTTTTTCCCATCCTATCAAGACCGCTATGATCGAGACCAAGACAAGACCGAGACTAAATAGAGAACTACAGCACTAATGATCTTTGCTGGAATTTGCACAGGTCCGTCTTTTTCTTGAAACAAATGAGCTGAGAAGATAACATAGAATGTCATTTCTGTTCCTTGAGGTAAATTGCTCTTCCATTTGCATGTATGTAATGTAATTTAATCTACTTGATGGATTATTGGCAACATTTCAGTTTTCACAATGATTTATTTGTGAAATAATTCCCATTTATACACAAATATGACACAAATACTGTTTTTCACAAAGTTTGATGCTTTTGTTTGTATTATGGCAATTTGCATGTACTCCAGAAAATCCCTCTTTGCCATGAAAATGAAATTAATCCAGTCCCAGAAGATCCAGGTTCAAACCCTACTTACTACCATTGTGTCCCTGAGCAAGACACTTAACCATAAGTTGCTCCAGGGGGGGACTGTCCCGGTAACTACTGATTGTAAGGCGCTCTGGATTAAGGTGTCAGATAAATGCCTTAAATGTAACTAATTTCACTAAACCTTTACCACACTAAATAAAAAATTGAACAGATCCATCACTATCGCAATTCATTTATACTGAAAAGCGAGGGTGATGCAGAGTTAGTACACAGCAAAAAAGATGTAACACTGTAATAATTAACAGTGACAATGTGACAGGTCTTTCATATTCCATCCTAATTCAAAAGAAAACCTTTTGACAAATACAACCCACAATACATCCAAAATAACAGCTGTAATATGCACCTGTCAATTTGTGGGAATGATTTTGCCATCTTCACATTTCATGAGAGTTCCATAACAGCATAACCATTTTAATACATAATGCAGCCTTCAGCATTACAAGCAAAAAAATGCAGCCAAGGTCCATGAAATCAGACTTTTTTTTAATGAAAATGCAATCACCCATCCAGTTTGTCCTAAATGTATTTGACAGGGTTGAAGTCAGGGCTTGGTGTGACCCAATTAAGTTCTTCACCAAACTCATCCAAGCATATACAGTATTTATGAACCATCAGACACTGCACACTGAGAAATGGAAGTACCACTGTGTACCTATATGGGTACAAATGCATGTCGCTGGGGTAGTACCCTGGTTGCAGTGTGACGTGGTCTGCAAAGGGAAGCACACTTGTGGTGTTGCCCCGGGAGACCTTGCGTAAGGAGAACCTTCAACTCACAGGCACAGAGTCTTAGTCCACTGAGCTATACACTGCTATGTCGGTCTGTCTGTGATTTGTTTCTGTCATTGATGTATTTTCATGTAGAGAAGGAAGTGCAGAGTCGGGACATTCTGGGAAAGGGATTTTACTAATAAACAGAAACAAAACAAGGCGCGATGGCCGAAAACAGGGAATAAAGGGGAAAACATAAACTAGCCCGCAGGCGTGTGGCGGTTGCCAGAACTCAGAACACAAACAGGTTAAAAAAAAGCGGAGTCACAGGCTTTTAAAAGCCTCCCAGATAGGCTACAGCTTGAAACCGCACCTGGAGCCAATCTTGACACATGTACATTCCTTTTGTCCTTTTTGTGTTATGCTTCTGTGAAAAAAACATTTGGAAAACATTTTTGTTCATTTCCATGTGGTGCAGGTCCATGGGTACGACTATGTTTTTTCCCCAAATCATGTTCCTTTAAACCTACAACACGGTATCACAATACTTTTTGAGGTACAATCAACTGAAAGGAACAGTTTTGTACCTGGAGGTTTAATATTGTATGCTGTGTCTACCTTTATTTCATCCATGCTGGAATAATATAAGAGTTTTACCCAAACTGTGTCCACAAAGCATTAAGATCACCTTTCAATAGAACCCTGAACAGTCCTACAAATTCACAGTAGGAACAATAGAGTCAGGCAGATAACATCCACCCTGTATCCACCAAACCCAGACTTGTCCATCGAACTGCCAATCAGAGAAGCCTGATTTGTCACTCTGTAGATTAGTCCACAGTTCAGTGGAGGCGTGCTTTACTCTACTCCCTCTGATGCTTGGTGAGGCTTGTGCACAGCTACTCAGCCATTGAAATCAATTTTATGAAGCTCCCTCTGCACAGTTTTATTATGTGCTCATAATAATTCCAGTGGAAGTCTGGAACTCTTCTACTATAGAATGAGCAGAGCATTTGTGACTTTTATGCACAATGGACCTTATCAGCATTACCCTGCTCTGTTGTTCCTAAACTTGCCACAGATGAAATCTCACAAACATTCTTATTGTAAAGGTGGCATCCTATCACTATATTATACCTGAGCTCTTCAGAATGAGCAATTTGTTTCACATGTAAATGCAAACTGCATGGTGAGGTGCTGATTTTATGCACCTGTGGCAATGGGTGTGATTGAATAAAGCTTATTCTGATTCTTATCATATGCTGCTTAATAATATAATCACTTTTGTCCTTTAATGTCTACAAGCAGATGTAGAGCTGAGCATGTCACATCTCTGTATCATAATAGATGAGAGCAGTGAGATAGAAGACACAACAATGTGACATTTTGACTCATTGGACTACAAAACATGATTTCGTGGTGTTACTGTCCATCTTATATCAGATTGACTCCAGAGGTGTCAGCAGTGCTTCTGTACAATACGGATGACTTCAGCTTTACATAGTAAATACTTCACTTATCTCTGTAGATGCAGCAGTCAATGTTGGCTGCCAAAGGATTACTGAAAGTTTCCCTAGCCTATTTCCCTATCAATTACAGACTCCAGATTTTAAACAGTGTGCACAAAAATATATTTTGTGAAACAAGATAAATTACATAAAGACATGCACATTTGTTGCTTGTTGTCAACAGAAATATAAATCCCTCTTATCAATAAAAGCTAGAAGTCATCACTTTATTTCGTTCACAGAGAACCAAAGCAATGATTAATTTTCCCTCACCATTATGTGAACAGAAGGCTGTATTATAGGGGTGTTGAAATTAATCGTATAATCTATGTATCGCGATGCAAACATGGACGATTCTGCATTGATGCAGTTCAGAACATAATCGATTATATCACGATGTTGCTTGGTGATTTTATAAAAATTCTCGTTAAAGAGTAGTACAGGTAATACTTGATACTGAACTAGAAGAAGCGATTACAATTGCAGAAATCAAGACTGCAATTAAAAGTATGCAGAGTGTTAAATCTCCAGGCCCAGATGGGTACCCATTAAAATTCTTTAAGAAATTCACTCATCTCAGCTCTACATTGTTGCTGTCTGTTTTCGAAGAATCATTCATAAGCCACTCTTTACCACCTACTATGCGTCAAGCAGTTATCTCATTAATATAAAAAATATTTTTCGAATGCAGTTCATAACAACCAATATCACCATTAAACGCAGATGCCAAAATATTAGTGGAAAATACAAGCTTTACGAGGTTATCCCCTCAGTGATTGGATCTAATCAAACAGGCTTTACAAAAAAACGCTTTTCTTTTTCCAATATAAGACATCTTATGAAAATTCTATACAACCCCTCCCAATCCAAGGTCCCTGAAATAATTATTTGACTTGATGCTGAAAAGGCGTTGGATTGTGTGAACTGGGATTTTCTTTTCCTCACTCTCAAGAAATTTGGTCTAGGTTCAAAATGTATATAATGGATAGGTATACTATACTTGTCCCCGGAAGCTGCTGTAAGAACCAATGATGATATATCACCTTTCTTTGAGCTATGACATGGGACAAGGTTGCCCTTTATCCCCTCTCCTCTTTGCATAAACAATAGAGCCACTTACCTTTGCAGTAAGCACACGGTTATAAAGTTCATTTTCAAAAAAAGCGAGTTAATACCATTTCGTGCTACCATACAGGATATCTTTCTCTACCAAACCCCCTTTAGAATTGCTCATAATACATTTAAATATTTAGGAATTTGGATAAGTGCTAAATTCAAAGATCTCTACAAAGCTAACTATCAACCTCTTTGGTTTTGGCTTACTCGCCTCTTTGAATCGAGACCTTGAAAGGTGGAACTCACATTCCCCAGCCCTTGTGTTATGTGGTAGTAGCCTAGTGGGTAACGCATTCGCCATGAACCAGAAGACCCAGGTTCAAATCCCACTTACTACCATTGTGTCCCTGAGCAAGACCCTTAACCCTAAGTTGCTCCAGGGGGACTGTCCCTGTAACTACTGATTGTAAGTCGCTCTGGATAAGGGCATCTGATAAATGCTCTAAATGTAAATGTTATGTTGGCAGAGTGTGTATCAGGAATTACACACACGCGCAACAGAGCAGGAACAGAGAAACTCCATTTTATTTTTTCACCTCTCTCCACTCTCCTTCTTCCTCCATACCAACATGTAAAAAAAAATAAATGCCCTCTGTGGCTACCCAGCATAACCCAGAACAAGGTGTATTGGAAGTGGACACAACATCTCCCCTTTTGAATAAGAATTACACTTCTATCCATTGTAACAAAATGAACTGTCACAGTGCAAATTCGGTGACGCACTTGCAGACATGCTTGGAGCGAGGGGACGAGTCGTCGTACAGGAGAGGACACTGGACGTGCTGGGGAGGAGGACCGGGGGTGCTTGGTATGTGAGAGGGAAGCAGGAGGTGAATGGGAACGGAGCGATGCAGTGGACGGGCTGCAGAGCGGTGGGGAGGGAGCTCTGGCTGTGTGGGGAGCAGCGGGGAAGGAGGTGAGGGGATGATGCTGGGGTGGACCGGGACAGAGGAGAACAGGAATACGGTTGGTTTGAGGACAGTTCGGGAGCGTGGGCTTGACGGGAGGAGGTCTTGGGCGGCAGGAAGGTGGGGCAACATGAAGTATCGTCTTAGCAATGGGGACAAAAACTCAAGGTCAGGGATGGGCAAAGGTCGAGGTCACGAGGTTCAATCAGTCAGACGATTGTCGTATCAAGAGGGGCAGGCAAAACTCAAAGTCAAGGACAGGCAAAGGTCGTGGTCATGAGGTTCAGTTTGGCAGGTTAGCATCTCTGGGGAATAAATTCAACTCTCACTTCTCACTTAGACTCTCACTTCTGCTTCCGGGTCGCTGTCTCCCCGGCTGGTCTGGCACTCTCTGGTGGGCTGGAGGTGTGTTGGCCGTAACATTAACCGATAACACCATTATTCAAATATTTACATTCACCTCACTCAACCACTTTCAACCACCACAAAATCTGAAGTCCAGTGTGGGGGGTTTCTTCTCCTGACAGGACCTGACCCTCTATCAGAATCAGATGCTAGAGCAGAATCTGTTTTACAGATATGATGTCCAAGGACACAGTCACCCAGGAAGTATCTGGTAGAGGAATGGATTGTAGTGGAGCATCATAAATAACTGCAGACTTGTCATTCTTCCGATACAGTTCTATATCAGTGACTCTGTGGCAATCCATCTTTGGTCACCAATACAGTTCTGTCAGGCATTGTTTAGTATGGACAATGCCTTGATGTGTTTCATGAGCAATAGCAATAAGTCTCAGCTGTGATGACTGAGGCACTAGCAATCTATGGGTGCATCTGACTATACACTCATCCATAACTGCGATTTGAAAGTATGGCTGCAAGTCAGACTCAAGTCAGGCCAACCCTTCTGTATCTGCACACAAAGTTTTGTGCGTACTGGACAGTCCTTGCATTCAGACTGGAAATCATCCTCACACACAGCTGAGAGAATGGCTGCAACAGATTCAACATCCTCTGAATATGCAACATCTGTCTCAGGAAGTGGAAGTCTGGATAAGCAGTCAGCAACTTGGTTCAAGGTTCCAGTCCTGTATTGTACTTCATAGTCAAACTCTGACCATCTGGCTATGCGTAAACCAGCTCTGTGATTACCCTTGGTAGTCAACAGTGTCGTAAGTGCTTGGTGATCAGTGCGTAAGAAGAATCTTCTTCCCAGAGCCATGTATGTCATTTTTCTGCAGCCCAGACGCAAGCTAAGGTTTCTTTCTCAACAATGGAGTACTTCCTCTCTGCATCAGACAAGCTACGAGATACAAACACAACAGTTTGTTCTGCATCATTAACATCAAGCTGAGTCAGAACAGCACCTATAGTCTGAAGCATCGGTTGAGATGGTAGGCTTGCTAGGGTCGAACAACACCAAAGCAGGGATGTGTACGATCAACTTCTTATCTTGATCAAACGCTGCTTGTGCTGATTCATTCAAGTGAAATGTACAATATTTGCGCAACAGAGCTCTCATCGGTCCAACATAGTTGAGCATAAAATTGCTTTACCATGCACTTAAGCCAAGAAATGAGTGCAGGGTTGCAGGGTCAGTAGGAGGCAGAGCCTGCAATATAGCAGTAACAAGATCCAACCCTCTGGACTGATGTTCAGAGTAGTTTGTCAGAGGTTGCACTTGTCAACATTGAGTTTAAGTCTTGAGTTTAACAACTGATTCTGTGTAACACAGCATTCAGGTTGTCCTCATGTTCAGCTTCAAATGTTCTGTGTATGATGACATTGTCAAGGTAGCTTTGTAAACCTTTTTGGCCATTTAGCATGTGTGCCATAATCTTCTGAAACACTGCAGGTGCTGAACTCAGTCCATATGGAACTCTGCAGTATTGGTATAGTCCCTCATGGGTAATGAACAGTAAGTTCTGTCTACTGTCTTCATGTAGTTTCTGCTGATGGTAGGCCGATTTAAGATCTAAAGTGGAGAACATGATAGCTCCACGCAGCTCAGACAGAATGTCCTCGATCAGTGGTAAAGGATGACTGTCGACGAACACTGCTTTATTTGGCTCTCTTAAATCAACACACATGCATGTTTGTTCATTTGTCCTTGCTTGGGATTGTATGTGTTTATATTTGTGGGAAAAAAAAAGATGCTTTGGATAAAAAAAAAAGTAGTGCAAGTAGTGACTGTGACAGCCTGATCTGAGTACAGGGCCACTCCAGGCCACTCCAGGCCTTGTACTCTGTACGCAGCCAAAGTTTAAATTCTCTGAACTGTCGTTTGTGGCTTTAGGTTGTAATGGGTTTGTGTCTATGTGTATTAGAGGAAACTATGGTGCAGCATGCAGAGAAAGGAGGCCCGCTGGGAAGAAAGAGAATCTCACACTGCTGCTGGGGTTTCCATCACGCTCTCTGCTCTCAGAGCAGAAGACTAACTCCGCCCATAGCATAGTGATGTAGTACCAGTAAATACAACTGTTATATGGTGAACACCGACATTGTCATCATGTGTCAATGTACAAAATGTATGGGGTGCATGGCGATGCATCGATGTTGAGGCATTGATAATCGTAATCAAATTAAAATGTGAGGAAAGTGAAGGTTATGCATTTTGTCCACAGTATGCATCTGAATCCCTGGTTGATGCATTTGTTAGATAGAGTGGTACTGATTAAACATACAGGGCTCTATTTTCACACACGTTTCAGCACAAGCATGACATGTTTAGTAACTGATACATAATATGTCATTGTCACGGCTACAACTGCAAGCCCCCCAGGGGGAGCACCTGGAAGCAGAAGTGAGCAGGGTCAGCGTCCAGCATAAAAGCCAGGTGGCCATTTTGCCTGCCCTCGAGCACGAGTTTTCCTGTCCCTTTGTACTTCTGTGACTGCATGTTGCCGAATAGTTCTTCTGTCCAGGACCAAACAACGTCAGCCTGTGACATCCATGATGCCCCCACACCAGACTCATCCTCAAGCCAGTTGTCTTCCTGTTCTCCCCTGCCCCGATACACCCCAGCCATCTCCCTCCGAGCCAGACTCTCATTTACAGCATTTATCAGCCTTATCCAGAGTGACTTAAAATCAGTAGTTACAGGGACATTCCCCCCCTGGAGACACTCAGGGTTAAGTGTCTTGCTCAGGGACAGTAAGTGGGATTTCATAGGCGAGTGTGTTACCCACTACCACTCTCCCTGCTTAGAAGGCACGTCCTTTGTCCCATTCCTGTTCCCCCTCACATTCAGTCTTCCTCCATCATGCCAAGCGCCTCCGGCCCTCCTCTCCAACTCCTCCAGTGCCCATTCACTTTGCTGAGAATTATTATCCAGCCTCCATCATGTCAAATAGTGCGTCCTTGAACTTGTGCAATGACAGTCTATAATAAAGACAGAGTAGGAGTATCTAAAAACTCAGTTGATTGCGCTTATGTTGTGAGCGAATTATGTGGGTTAATTGCTTGTCACAATAAATATTAATATAATGGAATACATTATTGAGGCATGCAAGCAAGTCAAGTGTCTACAGGCAGAGGTGATCCTGTTTAATCCTGGTGGTCCATCTCTCTATTGAGTAAAATGAAGTTCTGGTGAATTCCTTCCTTTCTTCCCTATCACAATAGAGCAACATCTGAGTTGGTCTTCACTACAAGAACTTTATAGCATCCAGAGCTTCTCTCCCAGTCGGCTGTAAATTCATCAATAAATGCAGCATGCTGTCTTGTTTCAAAATCTGCACAGTTTATTGTATTCATCATCTGCAATTAAACAAGAAAGAAAGCTGCGGTTTCAGGATATTTACGGATTCCCTGGGCTTCTGGGTGTCACACACTGCACACATTTACTGATGAGTAGATTAAAGGGTATTGTGCACAATTTCCTAAATTGTGAAAATATTACAATAAGGCTGCATTACTGCAATGCGCTGCACATAAAGACAATTAGAGCAGTACTAAGTAAAAAGACAAACACTGATGGCTAGGATGCAGTCAAAGATGCATGCATAAAGTGAATGTTTTTTTTTTATTATTTTTATTTACTTTTATGCATTCTTTTGGGGGAGGATTATTCTCAAAATAAATATAATATGAATAATGTTCCTTTGGAGGCCGTGGTGTATTAAAGAAAGCAGAAATAGGTAAAAGCATGGAAAGCTGTGCATAGCCAGTCCACAGTCTTTGCACCCATCTGTGTTAAAGTGTGCTCAGTGTTAATGATGGAGGGACAGCTGGTGTGAGATGCATGCTAAAATTATTGATAGCCTCAACAAAGAAACATGCAGCTCTTGCTTCCACGGTGAGTTTATTTGACTCGTGATTTCATGTTAGAAAGAGAGAGACAGAGCTGTTATGATACATGAAGCTGAAATGAAGCCTTCAAGAAAGGTACACAAAGGAGAAAAGGGGAACTCAGCTCTTCCCCAGCTGAACTGTAGATGAAGTGTAGTAAATCTGCTGTAGGTGTGAGAAGAGAATGATGGGATATCGGACGTCCTCTGGCTTCACCATCCCTTGGTAGATGTCTAGAGGCACAGAAAGATGAGAGAAGTGACACTGTGAGATTTGGTACATATGCAGTGTTTTTTTTGGGGGGGTGGGGGTAATAGTGTGGGTGGGGAGTCTCCTGGCACAGTTTCTCTGCTCTGTCACTTTTTCCAATCATACTTGACATCATCCACCTGTTTACCTGTCAGGCTTCTCTGAAAAGACCTGCCACAGCAGTCCTCAAACCAAACTGAAGTGTGTCCGCGAGCTACATAAATCTATAAAGAGCGTTTTAAAATGAATGAGAATGACTGCTAAGAAAAAGTATTTGAGGGTGAACTTGTCAAAACTTGTGCTCCTTCTTTCCTGCTTGCAAACTACTTTCTAGACACCACAGATCCTAAATCCTGAAACATCTCAATATGGTCTGAACATGAGTCATCAGTACAGGTCCATGTTCCTATGCACAAGGTTGGGTTGGACAGTTTCTCCTGTTTCCTGCCACGGTACATTGCTATAGAATTAGATCTTATCTAATTCTATAAATACCCTTAATTAAATACATTTAATCTAAGTTAAGGGTATTTGGGTACAATGTAAAACAGAGGTAGGTCTTTGCTTGTTTAGGCATGACTGCCTGATGCACCTCCTCCAATGTCTACGAATTTGCTTGCTGCAGGGTCATCACCCAGGTACCAACGAATCTCCATTCCACCTCCCTGCACTCTTCCACAGTATTTTAATCTTTTCTGCTCCCATGCAGCCTCCATGCCTGCTCCCCATGGTCTAGTTAGCTTGATGAGCACAATGTCTTGGACATGAAGCTTACTCCTCAGGTGGATTCTCACTTTGCAGGCCTGGGCTGTATGTAGAGATGTCCACGTAGCCCTCATGGAACTTGTAGCACAGCATTTCCACCACCCAGCCCTTCTAGAACAGACTGCATGTCCTGCTAGTAGGTGCCCTGCACTTGATGACTGCTTCTGCCCCTCTAGGACCTCTGCCATCGATAGCGGTCTTGGGAGAGTACGGTCTCACAGAAGGTGTCAGAAGCTTGTGCTTCTGATGAAGGTCAGCTGTCCTCTTTGCCAATCTACCGTTCTGAATTCCATGGGCGGGGGGAAAGAATTGTGTTTGGCCAGAAAGCTAAGCCTTGCTTCCGGGATCTTCCAAAAATCTGCCACGCTTACGGTTTTGCCAATCATGCCCTCCCAGTCCCCCTGGCAACCCAGGGAAATGTCCCTGATCTTGAGATGCTCATTCTGCATGTTTGTCACCTGTGCTACAATCAGCTCTTTCCTCTCTTTTCTGGTTACCTCTTACCAGAACTTCGAGGCCTCCCTATTGTCTCGTGATCACGTTCACGTGATCCTTAGAATGCGCCATTGAGTGATGCTCCGGCCATTTAAGCTGGATGGGCGCCAGCCGTCACTGCTCAGTCATTGTGTTTGGTTCACCAGCACTTCGACTCAGCTCCTTCAACCAAGTAAGACCGATCCTCGTCCTGTTTCTCTCCCTCGTGTTTCTCTGTTCCAGTTCTGTCTTTTCCTGTTCCTGTTTTTGGTTTGCGAACGTCAACACCCGTGGGGCTGACTCGTGCTTGCAGAGTAAATCGGTGGAGATTCACTCACCTCTTCGCATCAGCCACATTCTGCTCCTACATGCGCTCTTTCTATTCTGTCTACCCATAATCTGCCTGAGCTATTTCAACAATTTGCAGCCTAAGATGGATAACTATATGATCTTGATTGATGATCACAATAAAATTCAGCTCAATCTCAGTGATCAGCTTTTTGGAATTTTTTTTACCACAATGGCTCTGTCCAGCATGTAGAGAAGAGCACTCTTTATACCCTAGCTAGAACTCAGAGGTTCTGTGTGACCTACAGCACTTAGAACAACACTGTGTGAAAGCAGTGAACTCATTGTGCTCTTTCCTTTAGCTGCAGGACCAAAGGTGTCTATCTCAGAATTAGTCACTGAGTCATCATCTCTTTTCTCATTCAGAGCCCGCAGAGATACACTGACTACATCATCAGCATGGCAAAGGTGTAAAAACAATGAAGTCCATGTGGTGTTGGAGAAGAGAATAGAGTGTGTAGAAAAAACTCTTTCTCTATTGTGTTCATCTATTGTGCCAGCCATATCTACATGCCACATTGTAAGTGATACAGTAATTAGTCTATGTTCATTTTATACCTTGTCGGAGTGGATCCGGATTTAGAAATGCCTCGGTTTCTACGGTCCTGGGCTTTTTAGGATATGTAGATCCTTTTTATTTAAATTAAAGCACATAGATTCTATTCCTCCCTATGCAGTAAAATTCAGATAAAAGAGACTTACGGTCACAGATCCACATCCGAGCAAAGGTATCACGTCGGGATCACCATTTGTAAAAACAATGAAGACCATGTGGTGTGGGAGAGGAGAATAAGAGTGTGTAGAAAAAACTCTTTTTCCCTCCACACAAAGCACTGTATTCAACCACTCCAATTTGATGTTACCTGGCAGAAAGAGGCATGGCACAATAAAGGTTAAAAATGAACAGTTTCTAATTTATTAACACCGGTAAATAATTATTGTAGTTACATGTGAATATTGAATGTAAAAAGGTACCAAGGTTGCAGAGAAAATAAACATGAGAAGAAAGAGTAAAGAGGGAGAAGAGAAAGAGAGGGGGAGAGAAAGTCTCAGAAGCCTTCCGGCTTCCGATGGAAAACCCCCTGAGCAAGATAGCTCAGAGGTTCCTTTTTCCACATGTGAGCAGACTTTTATACCCCTGGCCTACAGGAAGTTGTCACTGGCCTACAGGAAGTTGTCACTGACCAATCAGAACCTGTTGTTTCTGATGTCACGCCCCCGGTGCCTCCCATTTGGGGAAGACAAAGAGGGTGGGCGGTCCTGACGGCTGATACTTCACACGTAACCGTCAGACAAAAGGCATGTAAAACAGAGGTGCCGAATCTTCACGCACAACCATCGACACAGGAATGTCACACTTCCCGCTGCAGACATCTGTTATGCAAGGCAAAAGCAGGCTCCCTGTGATGTTCATTCTTACAGAGGTCAACAGCAGGAGCCTGTAAAATAGCATTTGAAATACAATAGCGCCAAATGATTTCAGGAGGAATCTGCCTATCTCAAAGAAACTATACTTTTTCAAAAAACCTAATGCCTCCATACACAGAACTGCTGCACTGACTTCTGAAATCTCTGAAAGGAGACATTTTGTCACATTGTGGTGACTTATCCACTAATTCTCCACTTGATATTTTCGCAATTGTGATGGAACAAGGAATGCATTGATCTTGACTCATGTCTCTGCCTCCATTGCATGAACCGCTGCTAAGTGCAGCTGGTGATTATAGCAGTGGATATGGGGGAAAAAGGGTCAGGAAACGCTTTGGGAGATAATAAATTGTACATCCAGCTGACTCAGATCAAGAAGACCAATCAGGAGTTCCCCTGGAATGCAATCACAGACAAACCTAAGCTGCCTCTCTCTCACGTTGTACTACTTTTTATGCCAACCCTTGTGTGATCTGCATTATTGTATTTCTTTTTCATTCTGGATATTATTGATGTGTATTGTGCATTTTGATGAATATTTGTTGTATTTTCATTAAATTTTAGTTTCTTGGCTACTGATTAAAAATAATCTTATTAACTGCTAAGAACTTAGCTACCTCTCCTTTTCTTGATTGCTTGCGAGTTTTTCCTGCTCCATTCTGCACATGTGGCTAGAGGTACAAATGCAGAAGCCAGTCCTGAAGCCAGTTTGTTTATGCATTTGCCTGTTTGTTAAAAAATGCATAATTTCATTTATATAAACTAAACGTTTTTACTTGTTCCTTTTTATGGTGAACTGGCACAAAACTGCAACCTACCTTGCCATGCACCCAGGGCATTAAATTATCCCAGCATATGTTCTGAATGCAGCAGTCTATGTGCACTCAGTAAAACAGGGCCATATGGTGTGATGAATCCTGCTATTCTTTTTGAACAGATACCATCATAAAATACATATTAATGTCCAAGACCACCTACTACTAGTGCAACTGCATTTTTCTGAACTGACTGGGGAAAATAGGAATTAGGTAAATTATGTCCCTCCTTCTGTTGATTTTGTATGCAGGAATTCATAGCCTATTTGAGGCATGCTCACTGAAGCACTAAATTAAAGATGCTCTAACATTACCGGTCCAGAGCAGGTGTGTGTGTGACAAGAGAGAAGCAATCCGCACAGGGACAAAGGAGAGGCCTGTACATGCATGCAGAAAATTAAACCAGCCCTGCACCTGCCATCAGCACCCTCCCGAAGTCCAACACCGACCAACGTCTCCTGCACGCACCCGCTTCACCATGCAAATACTCCCACTCTGCTCCTCATCCGCCGTGTGATCTTGTGCCTTTCGTGTATTTCACATTCAGGCTGATTAACGGCGGGCTGCACTCAGTCATAATAGAGAAGCAGCGGCAACCTTTTAGGGGCGCTTTGAAACATTACCATTTCTTCTCCTAACAACATAACCTTGGTTACAAAAAGGTGGTGGGAGTGGGTAAGTTACTTTTCAACAGAAGAAGAATTGGAGGAACAAGACAAGCAGGCTTGATTGCTTTCAAATACACCTTACATAAAGCCGCCCGAGAATGGGGCATAATCATGGCAACCACTTTTCACAGACCTGCCATCATAAAACCATCCACAATTATGACTGTAGTGCCGTTCTCCTTTTTGATTACTTTTGTCTTTGAATGATCAGGTACCATGAAAGCAAGTTCAAATTACAATGTGTGGCTGGAATAAAAGAGGCATTTTTTTTGCTTTTCTATTCTTTTCACATTTGGAGGTGTCATGCCATTTGCTGTTAACAACATGATGTTTAAAGGATGTTAAGGATGCTGCTTGCTTTTCCACAACTTAGGTGGCCTGACTGTAGTGGCTACAGAAAAAAAGGCTACACACACATATTTATATAAAGTATGTCAGGTCTCTCCTTTTCTGGCTACTTTTGACTATAAAGTTTCTGGCCCATCAAATTAATTGCGGCTACTCGAATGTGAATGCTCCTGAGAGTTGCTCTCAGTAGAATATTTACTTTTCACTACCCATGCTTCTTGTTGTTCGTGATGGAGCACAATGCTTCCCCCTCATTCATCACTTGGAGTGAAACGCCATCTAGGGAGGCTTCTGATGTGCGAATTTTAGGCTGAATGGGGAAAAGGAACTGAAAAGCACGTCATGACCTCTGAGGTTTAAATGAGTATAATTAGACACCACCACTTGGGGCAGTGGTTGGCCTAGCGGGTTAACCAGAAGCCCAAGTTGCCAATGTAGTGATTCTTCTTCTGTGTTGTGTATTTTTATTTTGCTCCTCGAACAGCAAATGACGAGATGACACCAAGAGATTGCTTAATCATGAGTATTTTTCTGCACAAAAAGCAAAGTCGCACCAGAACATTGCATCACAACATCTCGTCTCCCTCCTTCCTGCGCCTCTCTCTACAATATACAGTATTATAAAAACATGCACACACAGAATATTCATAATATGTACATCATTTATAATACAAAGTAACATTCTGGGCACCAACCCCATGTACCTCTTACAGCCCACGCCATGTGTTCAAGACAATGGAACCAGGTCTCCAATCCACTAACCCAAGGGCATGGCTGCTACCATACAATTTTTTGGGGGTGATCAGACTTTTATAACTCACATAACTTTTCACAATAACCATAAATTAAACCATCAGAAAATACAGAAACATATTTGATATAACCAGAAACACTAATATCCTTGGATATTCCACAATTAATTAAACACCCAGGTTGTCACTATAATTCCCTTACCCTCACCAGAATACAGGTAACCAAAATAACAGTCTTTAGAACATAAGAAAATAGAAGTCACAAAGCACACTTAGATAAATACACTGATAAATCTAGTGTAATCACATCACTCTGGCACACCAAGGTGCCACTGAGGTGCCACAGAACAAAGCACCGTCCCCACACAGTACTCCCCGGATGCCTTCCATGGCTGGCCACTGCTGACCAAGGCTGATAGTTTTTTGATTTGCTTTACAGCTGTGTACAGCAAAAAAGCCTATGACACTGATGTCAATCGCTCTAAAAGTATATTTCAGAGTACATGGAAAATATTTGGATGTCAGAATATTGGGAATCAATGTCTTTGCCTTCAAGTGGAGGTTATGTTGAATATTTCAGTTCTCTATAAGCTACATTATTAATTACAATATCTGGAGATTTCAGATATGGACAAAGAAGCTGAATGTGAGGCGATATATTAGCCCATATTAAGGGCAACTGTGCATTTATGCATTTAAGATTAATATAATTTGATGTAATGTATTAGAAAATTAGTTGAATGTGTCTGTTAAAAAATTAGAGGAATTAACCACTATATACAGTACAGACCAAAAGTTTGGACACACCTTCTCATTCAATGTGTTTTCTTTATTTTAATGACAATTTACATTGGTAGATTCTCACTGAAGGCATCAAAACTATGAATGAACACATGTGGAGTTATGTACTTAACCAAAAAAAGTTGAAATGACTGAAAACATGTTTTATATTATAGTTTCTTCAAAATAGCTTACTACCATTGTGTCCCTGAGAAAGACACTTAGCCCTACAGCGGGACTGTCCCTGTAACTACTGATTGAAAGTCGCTCTGGATAAGGACGTCTGATAAAAGCTGTAAACGTAACTGTAAATGATTACTGCTTTGCACATTCTTGTCATTCTCTCGATGAGCTTCAAGAGGTTGTCACCTGAAATGGTTTTCACTTCACAGGTGTGCCTTATCAGGGTTAATTAGTGGAATTTCTTGTTTTATCAATGGGGTTGGGACCATCAGTTGTGTTGTGCAGAGGTCAGGTTACTACACAGCTGACAGCCCTATTGGACAACTGTTAAAATTCATATTAAGGCAAGAACCAATCAGCTAACTAAAGAAAAATGAGTGGCCATCATTACTTTAAGAAAAGGCAAAAACTGGCACAGATGACCAGAAAACCAAGAGTAACTTCTGTCACCAGCCTCAGAAATCAGAAGTTATCAGCAGCTCAGATCTTGTGTTTCTTTGGGCCAAGAAACACAAGAAATGGACATTAGACCAGTGAAAATCTGTGCTTTCATCTTATTAGTCCAAATTTGGTTCTTTGGTTCCAACCTCCATGTCTTTGAGAGATGCAGTTGACACTGTTGGGGATTTATTCAAAATTGAAGGCACACTGAACCAGCATGGCTACCACAGCATCCTGCAGTAACATGCCATCTCATCTGGTTTGTGTTTAGTTGGACGATCAATTATTTTTCAACAGGACAATAACCCCAAACACACCTCCAGGCTTTGTAAGGGCTATTTGACCAAGAAGGAGAGAGATGGAGTGCTGCGGCAGATGACCTGGCCTCCACAGTCACCGGACCTGAACCCAGTCGAGATGGTTTGGGGTGAGCTGGACTGCAGAGTGAAGACAAAGGGGTCAACAAGTGTTTAACACCTCTGGGAACTCTTTCAAGACTGTTGGAAAATCATTTCAGGTGACGACCTCTTGAAGTTCACCAAGAGAATGCCAGTGTGCAAAGCAGTAATTAGTGCTATTTTGCCAGTTGGCTTTGCTGTTTTGCACATTATTAGGCAACAGAATGTTGCTTCCTCCTAGAAAATGCACTTCCTCCTAGAAAATGCTGAATTCATCAAATTGTTTAACTCCCACTATTGGGGCATAACAATCCTTGTTAGAATACAAACTTGACACCGATCCTGACCTTAACAGAAATGTCCTGGACACAGTAACACACACATGCATCCCATTGTTGCTGCATATCATGAAAGTCATTTAAAGGTGAATGTGTTTTGTAATGTCATTTTCAAAGATGCATGTAGAGTTCATGGTTTTACAAGCCAACTGCATTGCATCTTAATGCATCGTGCTATTATTATTATATCATTCATTTTAGATGGTATGATGTATGTGATAATGTATTGTTTATGCCACATTTTAGTAGTATTATGACTGCTTAGGAAATGCAGTCATGGCTCACATTTGCCACTGTCACAGACATTCTGGAACCATAATGTTTCTTCTAATTTCTTACCACAATGCAACGGTGGACATCTCTGCTCTCTTTTACTGATATGTGCCAAGGTGAGAGACCAGACTGACATCAGTGCTCAATCCTGAACTTCATCCTGATATGCTGCAACCAATGTTGTCATTCCAACACTATCAGATGTTACTATGCACTGCAAAAGAGAAAGAAAAGAACAAAGGCGTGCAGACAAGGATGGAATTCCTGAGTGGGTTTAGCATGACAGCTGTCACTCAGCAGTTATCCGATAAAGAGCCTCCACCTGGCAAACAGTTGTCATTTTGTAATGCAATTTACAGTTGTTATCTAATGGATCCAGCACCGAAAATTCTGTTAATTAGATTCAGATTATAATTACAATGTTTTCTGCAGTAATGTTTTATGCATGAGTTTGTATGCTGCTATTAGGCATGGGCATCGCTTTCACTCCTGTTGGCTCAGCAGGTTGGGTCAGCCTGACCTTGACTCTGGCAGTAAGTGCATGTTGGTCCTGTATGTTGTGTTGAACAGGGTTATCTGCTGAATTATCACGGAAACATTTGTTGATGTGAAAATGAGCACAAATGAATTTTTTAGTTCCGTCACTCAAGATTTTTGATTTTGGAAAAACAGCAACATGACTTCCTGTCTACGGCAAACATAGTGATTGGTGAATGGTATCAATGACATAATTTCTGTGAATGCCCACTATCTTCGCTAGGCCACTATCCTCCTTGAATCACCTCTCTCCTCCTCATTAGCATTTAAAGCACCAAAACAACATGTCCCATGGAAATCTTATTGTGGGACTGGATCAAAGTGGCTAATTAGTAATTCTGCACCACGCCTGAATTTCAGAAAGAGATTTCAAAAGCATGTCACGGAAAAGAGGATGCAAAAGCACCACTAAAAAAAATAGGATTTTTAATAATCTCAAAACCAGACACAAGGACCCTCACAGAAACACAGGACAGAAATAAAGGATAAATGACTGGACAAGGACATGACACAGCAGGCACATTTATACACATGAACACAGATGCACAGGAAATCAGGGAGCCCATAGACAACACGAAACATCCTGCACCCTGATAAGTCAGTCACTTTCAGCAGTTACAAAATGGAGACATATTTTGTCTGAAGATGTGTTGTCTTTCAATTGAGGTATGGACAAAATAAAAGGATATGGCTCAAGTGCTATAATCTGTAGTGAGTCTGTAAAGTGGCAGATATGCGTTTTGCCAGTTTATTTTTTCATAAATGAAATGCAAATTCATTTCTCAATTTTAATTATTTTGTCATAAACTTATCTATGTTTCTTGGAGAACTAATTTCTCTAAATGTCCAATATTTGCATAACATAAAGGGGTCTTTTTGTCATTAGATTGTTGACAAGCACTATGGAAAATATTTCATATATTACTATAATTGCATTATGTTGACTAGCAAAAAACAATCAGTATTATATCATGTTATTATAATATGTCTGTTATGAATCTGTAGAGCTGTGTTTTATTCCAGTGTTATTTATTCATGAACTCTTCTGTTGGGGTGTTCAGGCGTCCGTGGCGACCCTGGTTCTCCCTGAGAGCAAGAGCCCATGCTGACGCTGTGTGTGAACTTCCATGATGCATGAGCCATCTGTCATGTCTGATGTTCCCTGGGTCGCAGACAGGACGTGCCCGGCTGGCACGCTGTGACCGCACCACGTGGGCATCACTTGGGCTCAGCAAGGTCTACTGTAATTAAATTAAATCTCACAACACGGGTTCCCGGAGATCCCCCATAGCACCAGGTATCAAATGCTGAAGCTAGTGCTTAAGATGCAAGCAAGTCCAGACCCCCCCCCCCCCCCCCCCCCCCCCCCAAAAATAAAATTTTATTAAGAAAAATAATTAGAAAAGTTTATTAAAACATCATGAGTAATTGCTCTGCAAGGATGTTCTAGAAGTACAACAGCAAGGTCACAACAACAGTCACAATCATTAATGGTATTAGATTGAGCCTAGAGGGTTGTCAGAATTAACCAGGATAATTTGGCCCCTGGGAGCACAGCTCACATTTGTGAAGTTTGTAGGCAACATCTGCGTTCTCACACAACCACTCCTCTTGCTTGAGGTCTCCAACATCTGCTTGGAATGTAAACAGGCGTAGGATTGATGGAAACACCTGCGCTTTGTCAAAGCTGCACTCTCTGGGACTCTTCAGCTGCACGTCTGTGGGTCCATGCCAGGAGATGAATGCGTTAAAAAAAATCACGATAACATCCTCTATTCTATTAAAAGCCACACTGCTGTTGATTGAATATGATTGTGGAAGGTTGGAAAGAGGACTGCTCAGGATTGGATGTAAGGATCTGAGGACACACCTTGCTGAGTACAACCAGGCTGTGGAGCTGATTCGAGGCTACTGCTGCAGTTCTTAAGACAACATAACTATTCACACACACACACACACACACACACACACACACGGTTATCATATTGATTGATTGGCCGCTCCTGGGCTGGAGAGGGAGTATGGGATGGTGGTCAGGTGGTGGGGGTGTGAAGTTTATGCTACCCAGGCCGTTTTCTTGTGGGGGTTAAGTCTTTTTATGAGGAGCTCTGGGTAAACTGAAGGGGTCCTTGCTGTCCCTGCCCCCTGCAGCTCGTTTGAAAGACGTCCCATTGATTTGAGACAGCCTTCACATCGGGCTTTATTCTTCTCACCTGAAATGCCAGTGAGGCCGATGATTGATGCTATATTTATGAGGGGGGGCTTGTGTTCTGGGGTTGTGGGTGGAATTGCACCGTACGAGTCGTAGGGCTGAGATGACGTGGATCTTGGCTCTCCGGGCCCTCTTCTTCCCCGCGCTTCACGCAGGCCTTGCTTTGAAGTGAAGAACGCTTTGACGGAATATTCTATAAGAGGCTAACTGCGTCAGATCATGGTGCAGAAGACTGCAGAAGGTTACATTATTTATCAGGCTGCATCCACGTATGTGGGCCAGAATTCGGTATCATCCAGGGCTGTACGGGCTTCAGGCTTTACACGTGATGGCTGCGTCTAGGCAAGCGCACGCATAAGGCAGGCTCCTCATTAAACCCCCGTAGCGCCTGCTGAACCCAGGAGCGATGTGTATGATACATTGATCATACATGATACATCTTCAGTGCATGGAAACTATTGTGTTTGACCAAAGGGTGGAGATCTTGCACTCCACAGATCCGGTCTTTTCATGTTCCTCATCACAAACGTTGATTCAGGGGCAGTCAGTGGCATGTGACAAATAACGGGACTTGTTTGCACTGATGTGTAGCTAACGCTCCTTCTGCCATACGTTTCCCCCTCAACGAGACTGGAGATTTGATTAAAATACTTGGCCGGCAGCGAGGAAAAGTCAAGCTGCTTGCGTTTGTATTTTCTCCAGAGGACAGCATAATTTATGACATTTTGAAAAAAAAAAACGTGCTCCTTGCCCTCACAGGAAAAGGGGCATTCTATGCATCTACGTAATTGACTCCCTTGTGGATGCAAACGCACAAATAACCTAATGACACAGTGAAATGCATTATGCAATCCTTTCAAGCTATTTAGAAGGCTAAATTCTTTGAATTTCAAAGCCACTTTGTGACGGTGTTCCTTCCCTTCATGTGAGTCTTGCTGTTTTTCCTTTTTTTTGTGCAAATAAAAAAACCATCAATCTTGTAAGCCAGTGCATTGCTGCCCTCAAGGTCACACAACAGGTTTTTGGGTGAGTTTTTCTTGACAGGCAGGCGCATGGACATCCCCCTTCCCTCCTGCCTGATCAATGAAGGCAGCCTTCAGCTCCATCGCTCCAGACCCCCAGAGCGCCAGTGGGGAATTAAACCACAGAGGTGATCAGTGTGTTTCCACTAGCCGCTTATTGAATATTCTACTTTAAGGAGCCCTGCGAGGTTCAAACTCGGCCTGAGAGGAAGTCGGGTGCAGGGAGGGATCGATAGTTGGACTCATTTGCCGTGGAGGGGCCATCCGGACAGGCAGCAAGGGTGCCGACTTCAAGGGGACTCCTGTCAGGCGCTCAAGGGGAAATGGTGGCTGCTGACATCGGAGGGGGGAGTCTGGCATTTGTCAGAGCTGCCCTAAAACACTGTCACATTGTTTACTTTCTCCTTTTCCAAATTCAGCCCGACTCCGGCATTTTTAAAACTGTAACACAAACGAAAAAAAAAAAAAAATACATTACAGTATTACTCTCATTGGATAAATGCAACCTTAAGACACCCGAACGTGCATCTGTGTTCTTCCGGGAAAGACAGCAAGGTGGGAACTCCTCCGGTGAAATAATTAGCTGGCATTTCTTTGTCAATGGCGCTCATGCGAGACTAAACTCATTTCATGGCAAAGGAAACAAATCTCTCTCTTAAATACCACTGACACAGCAGGGGCCAACCCTTAGCATTTCAGCAGTCAAAACTGTAATTACAAAATAAATCTGGAACAAATGCCACCCATGCCCTGCCCCCAGAACACAGCACCCACCCTCCACCAGCATGAAACTCATAATACACACACCTTGTTGTAAACCTATATATCACAGCGCAGTTGGCTCTGCGTCACAGCATCGCAGGTCAAATGAGAGAAGATGGGTATGCTTCACTTTTCATAACGAGGTGCTGTGCGTAATGCCCGTTGTTAGGGTGCACTGTGGATTAAAGCTTTCATTTTTATTGTGCATGAATGGGACGAAACTAAATGCAGATGGTGCACGTAGACTTTAATTGTCCACCTATTTAGCATCCGCTAAGTAAATCCTATGCTAATATGCCCCTTAGACACAAAACTGCACAAAACTACACACAAGCTGCAGCTTTATTTTACTGTAACACAATGCACCAGTAAATTTTTTTTCTGTGTAATTGCATTTGCTTAATCAGTTCAGTAGTTGGAGTAACAATAACTTTCAGAAACATTAACATATGAGCACTTGCCTGGATAAAAGGCCACCAAGATATTGGTGTACAGACAATACACACACTGCTTTATCCTTCTCTTTCACTCCCTGTCACTCTCATGCACACACAGTGGAGGCTACAGGATGGGTGTGGATAATAATGAGCTGTGACTGGAGATTTCATGGGGCGACGTGACGGATTGCACCATGAAGTGGTAAACACTGTTCCTCTCAGGCACATTCTGAGCCCCGGCAACAGAGGGTAACCGCATTTCTCTAGTCTCCACCTCACTTATTACAGAATACAGTTTCTTTTATAATAGTGTGGTTTACAAGTGTTAACATGGCAGGGAGTCCTCACATGCAGCAGAGTGTAACACTGCTCTCCGTTCCACTGCCTCCTCTATCCTGGTCTGCCTCTCACACATGCGCCTGCCTGGCACAGTTCACATGGCCCGATGCGGCAGGTGGTGCCGAAGGGCACCTGGCTGCAATGCATATGGCTGCCTGTAGGTGGCAATGGGCATCTTCTACTGACTCTGTTACTCTGCTCAGTTGGTTGTTGCTCACCAGGTTATGGTGCGGTGAGTTACCAGGTCCAGGGAGCACCTGAACTCCTCATTTCATCTACATTTCATTTCAGGCATTATTTTATTTGTCATCTTAGTGTTAAAGACTTTTTGTTTTCTGTAAAGGAAGCTATTCTAATGCATAAGGATACGTGAGACACAACACATACAGCACAAAGACCAGCATCATTATTTTTAATTGCAAACAGAAATCTTCAGAGAGCAATATGATCCATATCTCTCGGGATGAATTAATGCCTGCCCCTGGAGACAGATAAACCGGAAGATTCTTCACTATTTCTTAAGAAAAGGGTTTTACAAACAGACATCAGTTTCTCATATTGGGTATTCATAGAGGTTGATAAAATGTATTATTTATATAAAGTACATAGATAAATAAATTATAACGTGGGACGTGCATGGCTTGTAGTGTATGCACCCTCAAGGCCCACAATGCATTTCAAGGTCACTGTATCTATACTAGAAAAAGACTCCGGTGTCCTATCAGTTCATGCCTCATGACTTCCTATCTTCCTGCTGGTGTATTGGGTGTAAACCTCTTAACACAGTTCACTGGGATTTTCGCCTCACAGCCCTGTTCTTGTCTGTCGCCTGCAGAATGCAGAGGACACAGCTAAGCCCCGAGACCTTTAAACAAACTGTATCTGTAAAAAGACCCATCATTCCCTGACTTGCACCTAACACTATGCTTCCACATTGTAGAAAATCAGAAAAATTGCTTCAAATGTCAAATAAGAACATACATTTATATATATTTATAGCGAATAGTTTCTGTAGCCACATAAAAACCCACCCACACAACTTCGCCTCCGGCTGGAAAAGGTTACCCTAATTATCCAGTGTTTCACTCTGCAGCCGCACTATGTAAATGCTCAACATGTCCTCACACCATCATGAATTCTGAGTGGTCCATAAAGTGCCTCATAGAACCACAGCAACACGCGTCTCAACTCATCTGTTCTCTAAAAACAAGAACAGTAAACGTAATATAATTATATTATGCACACTACCAGTCAAAAGTTTGGATGCACCCTACTTATTTATGGGTCTTGCATTTATAGAACATAACTGAAGACATAGGACTATGAAATAACACACATGAGGAAATGTCATAAATAAAAACAGCAAACAAGGAAAAAAGTTTTACATTTGCGTCTCTCCAAATCACGGAGCTTTTGCTGCGATGGCAGCATTTCACACTCTTGTCTTCTCTCCACAACCTTAAGTTACACAGCAGGGACGGTTTCCAACAGTCCTGAAGGTTTATGCTGCACACATTCTTATCATTCAGTCATGTTTTGATGATGACAATAGTGAACAAAGCAGCCATGAAGGTAAAAAGAAGCGAAAAAATTATTGCATTGGATTCTTCAAAATGGCCTCCATAACAGCCACAGTAAATGTGTCTAAACTTTTTAATATGGGTTTTAATAACTGATGACTTTTAATTATTTACTAAAGTATTAATTCTTTAATAAATGTGTGATTAATATGCAGCTGTACTATGTTTAATATTTCTTTTTTGTCATGGACAGAAAATTCTGGAAACCCCTGGCTGTAGTGTAGGGTTTCCTTCCAATCTTGTTTCCTCAAAGCCTGGTCCAGTGCTATTGTCAGGTTCCACTGGTATAGTGGCAGCACACAGGCTGGAGAGGAGACTGATAAGGGACCAGCAAAGACTCACCTCCTTATCTCCTCTACACACTCCTAGTTCACTGCAATTTTTCACCCAATCATGTTGGAGGAGGGGAAAAATGATATTGTTCATTTTTTAATTACTATAATCTCTCACTGATACAAAACCCAGGAACATGTGGGATGGTGGAGGAGAGAATCTAGCATTTGCCACTTTTTTTTGTTGTTGTTCATGAGGCCCAACACAAAATTAATCAGTGTCATGTTTGCATTGGTTAGCTCTTTTGCTGCACTTTCCAGCTAACATCAAAGGACAAAGAGGGTTTTCGAGGTTACATTGGCTTGTAAAATGACTTGTCAGGGCAAAGCTAAAAACCTGGTAATGTTCCTGCCTCAGCATCGCCTCAAACTGCCAAAAAAGCTACAGTAAACAAAGTCGATCAGATATTATTTGCTCAGAGAGAGTAATGATGGCATCGCATACATTTTATATGATTGCGTTTTGGGCCATTAAGTCTAAAAATAATTGAGTGCTCAGATTGATGAGAGAGTTATAGCAGGATGGTGAGATATGAGGGTAAACTCCCCATCTGAATCAGAGCTCAATTTTTCCTGTTCTGATGGAGCTCACTCAGCCATGAGGCTGATCACTATAAGTCTGCATCTCAGATGACGGTCTCACTGGTAGAGATAGAGTGCACACTTTTTGAAAAGGTGAAGTTGAGTGTTTAAAGCATGGTGAATGGTAAATGTACTAGGACGATTCAAACCTGATCTATCAACAAATATTTTGTCAATCTTAACCTGCCTCTAGTGTAAAAAAAAAAAACATGAACCATGCAGCTTCTCTAAAAAAAATCAATGCATTTCAGGTCTGGTGCCCCTGCTGGCAGTATCATTTTTCCATCGTCCATCTCCATGTTTATGCAATATAATACATATTTCAGTGTCAATATGAGTCAGTACAGTCAAGATTATTAGCTGATGCTCACATCTGTAGGTTTTTGGTCCATTTTTATTAACGGTCTTCTCCAGAGTGACGCAAATCACTGCTTTGTATTTATGGCATTTATCAGATGCTTTTAACCAGAGTGCTTTACAATCAGTAGTTACAGGGACAGTTCCCCTGGAGACACTCAGAGTTAAGTGTCTTGCTCAGGGACACAATGGTAGTAAGTTGGGTTTGAACCAGTGAATTTGTGGTCTATTTGGTTCATAGGCAAGTATCTTTCCCACTAGACCACTACCACCACTTTGTAGGTCACATCTGATCTTCATACCTGTATAACTAGACTTAAAACAACTGCTGTTCAACAGAGAATATTAGCTTAGTTACATACAGCATAAGCCCTTTTTCCAGTGTATTTAACCTAGCTTTAAATTTGGCATGTGCAGTGTACCAGATGCACTGGGGGCACACATTGGTTAAATAATAAAAAAAAAACTGTAATACAAAACTTAATAGCCACTCAGTGAACAAGTACATGATTACTTGGGGGAAAGATAACACTTACTTGCTTTCAAACCAAGCCATGGATGTAGATTTGGTTAGTTTAATGTCTGCTGTACATATCCTTATCACGATGTGTCCATTGCTTCACAGTCAGTTAGCAACATTTTTTTTAAAAACCTATTCAAGCATTAACTGTTTACTGGATCTTGACCTCTTTTAAACATTTCAATAGTAATAATTGTATATTTCTTTATAATGTTTTACAGGGTAGGTTCCTATGTATTTGCAAATACAGAACCCCCAAGGGTCCCCAACCTGGGGAACATCATTAGAACATTTCTTTTTCGTTTCTCAGGCAGATGCCACCTTGTTCACTAAAGGCAGCAAAAAAATTGTGGACACATATGGGGGGCTCACTGACAAAGTATGTGTTTGTCATTTTCTCCCAGTCTCCCTGTCCTTGGGTTAGGTCTCCTTCAGAACAGGATCCCTGTGTTGCTATGCATGACAACTGCACCGCTGAAACTGTGAAACTGTGTCTTCCCTCTGGCGATTGCTTCCTGCTGTCATATGGGTGATGGCATGTCAGATGGCTGCATGCCGGCGATTGGAGTCCTGCTCCCACTTCCTCCATAATGAAGAGGTCGTTGTGATCTCTCGCCTGCACTCAGGGCTCGCCCGGAGGCCTGGCAAATAACTCGTCCCCGCCTTCATCGATGAATAAATAGATCTTAATCACAGCTGGCAAGAGACCCCAAGAGTAATTTTGGGCTCAACACTTTCTTTATTTATAGATTTATGCAGTTACCTCTACAAGTGATAAAAACTAAAGAGCAGAACACAAATTTATCAAACATTATGCATATTAATAATTGCTTTTGAAAAGGATAAAAATATACTTCAGCCAGCGTGATTATGTTTGTTATGCAGTACATGGTTGACAGTCTGGATAATTGAGCAGCCCAGGTTACACATAAATGTCTAGATAATAGATGAGCGATACAGAACACAGAATAATGGTGATTAAAGGACACAAGGCAAAGGTGAGACAGGTCACTGGGTTGCAGGGGCCGGTTTTTCAAAAGTAATCCACTAGGATTTTGGATAACGGATTGGATCAAATCTTGAAAATGTTTTTTTCAAAAGAAAAAAACAGATTACATAATTGGATTAGATCACGTAATCCAATCTTGGTTTTGATCCGGATCAATCCTTTAGTTTGGGTTTTTCAGATTTTATTTGTAGGATTTGGATCACTTTGATCCAAAACATCTGGATTAAACTGATCCCATCAGAAGGGTGGATTCAGCGTGGATTTCATGCCCAAAATGTAATGAAAATTGTATCAAATAATATCAAGTATCTTACAAGATATCCTATTTATTCATAAGTTTTTAATTTTATTTGTTCATCCATCAGGCTACAGTGATTAGATAGGCTTTAACGTATTCAGCCTTTCAGTATAGGCCTACAGCAAAGTAGAAAGAGTTTGGTCTCATAAAATAATCCCCCAAACACCTGTCAAAATTGACCAAAAACAGTCATTTTTATTCTGTCACTAATTGATTGGTCCAATATATTTATTCATCACAATCGAAAATATTATGTTTTTTAGAATATTTATTAATGATGCATGCAATGATTACAGAAATGCAAAGAATGACTATCACTGATTTTTGAAATCCAAAACAAATCCAAATCAGAAATAGTGTCTAACTATTGTGTCCCTTGTTGCATGTCCTGTTTGCTTGCGTTCTGGCAGAATGCAGGAGGTTGGTCAGGGTCTCCAAGGGGCAGAGAGGGACATTGCGCTTAGTAGCGATGTTGTGCAGGACAATACAGGCAAGGGTTATGTTGCATGCTTTCTGTGGTTCCGCTCTCAGGTAGTTAAGGCATGCAAAGCGCCTCTTAAGAACTCCATTTAAACACTCAATTACACATCTTGCTCTGCAATGAGCAGTGTTGAAGCGTGTCTGCGCTGGTGTATTTGCTGTTAGAAAAGGAGTCATCAGCCATGTTAGGAGTGTGTAGGCCATCCGGTCAGTTGGTTTGGAGGTCTCTATATAGAGTGCTCTCCCTCAGGATGCGTGGATCACGGACAGACCCAGGCCACTTGACAACGCAGTTGGTGATGAGCATCACACACAAGTCAGCATCACACCCAAGTTGGACATTAATGCTGTGCCTCCCCTTTCTGTTTATAAATTCATTCTCACGAGGTGCTTGTATATGCACATGTGTGCAGTCGATTGCTCCAATAGTATTGGGCATATTCCCCAAAAGAAAAAAGCTGTGCTTGGCATGGCCAATCTGGTTGTCCTTTGGAAAAGAAACTAATTCATTGACCAGACTGGCCAGTGCGATTGACACATCTCTCACCACATCACACACAGCTGATTTCACCACTCCCATTTACCAACAACTTGATAGAAAGTACCACATGCATAAAAACGGAGATCAATGAGGATCTAGTCTTCCACAGACAGACCGTTGGGTTCTGTGTTGAAGTTTTGGCCTGAAAGGGTTCATAAGGTACTCAGCCTTCCCAAAGCGAAACTGGACATACAGCTCCTCAGTGGTGTATTGCTCCAGTGGCTTGGTACGTTCAACATACACCCTTTGACGATATCCTCTCCTGGCAGTGGTGGTGGCGGTGGACAACACCTGCCATTTCACTGTCTCTCTGTGAATCCTCTGAGAAAGGCTGATTTTTAATAGATGTGTAATTGGTCTTTTCAAACACACCTATTACAACTGATTAGTTTTGGGTTGTTTTCAATTGAGGAAATTGGACCCAAGGTCTAAAAATGATAAACTATACTGTTCACTATAGTAAAGCAACGGAACCATGGACTCAAGAAGCTGTATCTTCGCTGCTGCTGAAACCAATGCACTACTAGAGGGTGATCGGTGCCATTATGGAACAATAGTGGGAAGTTTTAATTCTGCTAAGGATACCAACAAAAATAAAAATGATGTTTGGATTTTAATCACATAAAATGTGAATGCTATAGGGTCTGGCCAGAGGAGGACCACAGACCAAATCAAATTGGGGTGGAGGAATCTTAAGGGCAAGGCAACAAAGCCAAAAACCCACAAACAGGCAACAAGCCCTTTAAGATGGGAGATTGGTCCTCGACATCATCAAGGTGTTGTAGGGGATGGAGAGCCTTGCATTGACGAGGAGGAGGAGAATCTGCCAGTTCCTCCTGAGGCTTATCCAGAGAGCATATTTATATTGAATCTCAGCTCTGTTCCTGAGGAAGAAGCTGGATCGTCATTGGTTGAGCCAGGGGTAGTTGCCACAGGATCTCAGAGGAAAGGCTTGAAGCGCCCTTCATCAAACAAAGATGATGATTACAAGGCACTTCTGCAAAAAGAAACTGAAAGGGCAGAAGCACAGCTTCGTCTGGCAGAGGAACAACTGACTCTGACCAAACTGCAGCAAACCAAGGCCAGACTTGAGATCCGCCTCCTAAAGGCTATGCTCAGACAAGCTGGTCTCTCCACATCAGATGAGGATGTCTGAAATTATTGTGGAGTATTTGACATCTTTTTTTTTTTTTTTATCCAATACATCTATATTTGAAACTTGTTATAAAAATCCTCAATATATAGTGTTTGTGTTGTAGGTCTCAGATGAGCCGAAGGCTGGAAGAGGATGGGGTGGGTTTTTTCTTGTTTTAGTTTTTTTTTATGTGTGTGTTTTCATTTCAAATAAAAATAAACTTATATTGATCCCACACTGGCTATTCTACATTGTGATTTCCTATCCTGTTTGAGCACTGGTTATCCAGATTTGATGATCCTGAAAAGTTCCTATCCAGATCAGATTGATCAAATCCGATGTTGCTTTGAAAAACTGGCTCAAAAGCAAGTTGGATTACGTGATCATGGATCGCAAAAAAAGGATTACTAAATCTGGATCAATTTTATCCGGATTAAACATTTTGTAAAACCGGGCCCAGGTGACAGATAATGGTCACAACAGGTCAAAGGATCACTTCTCTATCACCTGTAGTGCTAGGGGGGGCATGACAGACAGCAGGCTGCTAGGGCCAGGATGTGACTTTTGGGCAACTGAACTACTGGGTTTTACTATTTCTGCTGCATTAACCCTAGTGCTGTTAAAGGTGTTTTGTTTTGGTAATAGCTGTAAGCAGGACATGAAGTGAAACACACATGGTGACACAAGAAAATGTGTCATCTGCATTTAACCAATTATCTTAACAGTGGGCAGCCATGAAAGGCTGTGTGTGGGGATGGAACTTTGCTCATTGGCATCTTGGCGGTTCGGGATTCAAACAGGCAACCTTCCAATTATGGGTCCACTGCTCAAAATTAGACCTACTATCTCTGCAATAAGTAACTCTTTGGGACCTCCGCTGGAGGCGGAGTTGGGAGAGTAGAAGTCAAGACCCTCAAGCAATCACCCGGCGCTGGCCCCTCCCTTACTGTTGCAACCGGTGGGTGGCGCCGTGCTGCTGGTATAGGAGGCAGGCCTCAACCTGCAGGGGGCTGGGTGCATCTCTGCAGGGGGTTGTGGGTGTGTATTGGTTGGTGGCATCAGCGGGCAGCTCCTTCAGTACACCTGAAGATGGTGGGAGCGGCATTTTCATTAGTGCGTGGAACTGGTACCGGTAGCTGCCAGGGAAAGTGGGCGCTCTCTGTAGCTGGCGGGGTCACTGGTGCTGCGCTACCGACCTGCTGGGGAACGCAAAGGCAGAGGGGTGTAGAGTCCAGGACTGAAACTGGAGGGATGAGTTCCCAGTGAGGCAGGCTCAGCAGTGCAGTTGCTGGCTGACGACTCCCTGTTGCCCTGTTTCACCAGCTTACACCTGCCCACAGATGGCATCTCTCTATCTGGTCGTGGGGGTCAAATCCTCATCCAAGTGCTCCTTGCTGGTGCCCGGAATCACCACTACTGCAGGTGCTCTTCTCCATTGTCTTTCTACTCTGCTATATGCTTCTGCGCTTCTAGTTTGGGCTGCTGCTGCATTCGGTCATGACCACAGGTTTAAGGGGGAAGTAAGATGTTGCAGATATGGAACACCTGGACAAAAGGGATTTAGACAAAAGAAAAGAAAATGGCACAAAAGAAACTGGCACGAGGGCCAAAAACCAAGGGAAGAACAAACACTAACTGGCATGTGGCGATTGTCAGGAACTGAAAACAACTACCCATATGGTAATGAAAAATTTACTTCAATGCAGCAGTGATGTCTGCATGCTGCATTTCAGGTTTTATGGAGCACTGATCCATTAAGCCTAATTGGTGCCAGCTGGGATGGATCAGGACTCTATAATCAGGTGTATGGGCACCTGCTGTGACGGCCCCACGGCCTTAGGGCATCACAGTTATATATGATTTCTCATCTTATCTAATTAAATGCATATGGCTACAATTATTATTTTGTACATATTTTATGCTATTATAATTTACTCAAGAAAACCTCATGTGTAATTGTGTACAGCAATTAAAACAATTACTTATCCAGGATAAATTAAATCAACCTACAGCCCGAAAAAGTGTGTGACATCATTTTGAGCTGTGCGGTTCTGCATACTGTAGCTCTGGACAACCACGTTCCATCTGCAGCATGATGTGATGCCGAGAGGTTGCATTAGATGAAGACAGGACATCATTCAGCATGTTCTAGAATTTGAGTGATAATTTCTTATCCTTGTGTGCTATGTGCGCAGTCTTTAAAAAAAAGACAAGGACTGTAGATACTTTATTCTTTTTATTGTGTTTTATAGTTTTACTTTATGTTTTTTTATGTTCCATTATATCCTTTAATAAGCCACATATCTCTGATTGTCTGTGCAGGACCTGTTCAGTCAGGACCCATGGTTATGGTGGAAGTCCTGGATGGGCACTGGTGCTTGGTGCCGAAATTAAAATTGATCAAGTTTACATTTGTTTGTTTGATGAAGAAAACATTAAATTGTATTTAATAATTTTAAATAGCAATCAATTCCAGCCACTTCTTTTTTTATACATAAATGTAAATCATTTTGAATTTAGTACAACTAAGCCAAACACATTACTAGGAATGTAATGTTGTAATGACGTCAATTGCCACTTTGGAGCCTCTTTGCCACCTTTCGTTCATTTAGGTCGCAACATTTGGGGCCGTGGCTCTGTAAATTATGCTTGTTTCAGGTTGTTAATGCTGCCAAATTTATCAACAAGGACATACACCCGGATCTGTACATGTACATTTGTTTCATTAATCACACCTTGCTTCCAGTGTCCTGGGATGGGTTCCAGCAGCCACGACCCTGACCAGGACTGGTTATGGAAAGTGAGTGAGTGATTGAGTAGTATTTTCTGGTAAAATAAACAAGTAGATTACTAAATGAACTAATTAAATGATACATTTTTGTAAGAATACAAAAATGTGTGCAAATTGTGTTGACTTCATCAGCAAGTCTGCGCTCTCACTGATTATTATAACACACTTTCCCATCCACACAGGATTGGCTTCCCCCACCTGACACTCATTCAAAATCATTCTCGTTTTGTCAGATGTCGTTAGCCACAGATAACTGGCTATTCATCAGAGGTGAGCATTTTGGCCAGGCTGCTGGCCCCGTGTTTCAGATTGCTGGGCCTGGTGTGAATTGTTCTCCGTCAGTGGCCACCCGCCGCAGACCCATTGCTGATTTCCTTCCTTTGGGCTTAAGCCGGGCCCTGCATGTTATTGATCTCCCTCCGGTCTAATCACTGGCCTTGTCACATTGCAACAAAAGGGAGCCCAGCCAAGATGAAAGCAATTTAGACCAGCATTGGGAAGATTGCGGCCCAATTTTATAAATGTATTTATTTCATTATTTTTGGCACTGAAATGGGCGGTAATTTTTTGACAACCAATGCTCCAATGGTTTTTAGAGAAAGATCTTTTCTTTTCTGTTAAAATTTAACCCCACTTTCTACCTGATTTGCATACTAGAATAAGACTAGTGTAACTTTGAATTGATACTGTTAAATAAATAATGGCAATAAATAAACTATATTGTTATGCTCCTATGAATGTGGTGTTTATTTGTCTGCTGACGTGTGGTTGTGCGAAAACATTTTCCTGAGTGGGTAGGCCCTCTAAATAACTGGTTCTGCCTTGGTGTAGTGATTGGCAGTTTTTCTTTTTAAGATGTCTAATTCCAGTGTTTCGAGGGCAACAAGAGTTTAGGAAGTTACCTAGGAGTCGGTGTACTGTGTGTTGGTCCTGGTCTTGGTTGTTAAAACACCTAAATAACCCGGTCCTTCTTCTTGAGGAAGAAGGTGCATTGAGTAGGTTGCTCTCCACTATGGTCTGGTAAAACATCTGCAACAGTTTTTTTGCAGATGTTGAATGAAGCCTTCTGAAGTACAGATGGCCATGTCCTTTTCTGCCCAGATCATCTGTGATGGCAGTATAGTGCATATTAGTATTTGCTGAACAAATGTAAAATACAAATATAAATATACAGATTTATAAAATATGTGTTCAAAAGCAAACTTACAACCAACCGCCAGTCCAAGAAAAATGCGTATTTGACATTTAAACGGCTTACATCACTATAGAATTAGATTAATTATACTGTGGAGATCATGAACTTTTTTCACTAATTACTACAGTCTTAAGGTTGTCTTTATCACCCTGGACTGGAAAGTGTGGTGAGCTCACCTGAGGCATCGCAGGCCTCTGGATTAAGTACAATAATTAAATGAACCTTTCTGGCTGTGTGATAATGGAAACGTGGTTGCAGAGGAGACACATCCCCCTTTCAGCTGACGAATAACAGCCGCTGGAACCCGAAAAAAATTTGTGTCAATATTACCATTTAAATTGAGCATCCATCCCACAGGCCAGACACATGCACAAATAAATAATTGAATTTGTACCCCTTTCTGCATACAGCAAGGGCTCCCCGGCCTCACTCAGTTTCCATATCCCTGTATCTGTGTTTGCAGAGGCCATCAGCTTTGCCTTGGGGGCAGCTTAAATAATAATCAGGACTCAACACTCAGTCTAAAGAGGTACCCCGGAACCTGCCTCACCCCTCCTTCTTCCTGTCTTCCAATCTAAATGAAGAGGTCTTCCACAATCACCGCTTCCTCTCCTCTCTCCAGTAGGCCGCTGGGAGGGCCCTTGTCTAATCAGCCGCTGCATGTCTGAGTTACATTATATGTGTTTTTGCTCAGACCAACATGACTTTGAGCACAATTTTCAGCTAGTGTTGATACTCATCAGTCAACATTAATACATGCTAATAGTAATTGTAGCAAAGCGTATTTTGTCCCTGGGATTTTATTTTTAAAAATCTGATATATTGCAGGATTACTTTTGATAAGAAAAATTAAAAAGCGCCATGTTTTCTCCTTCAGTGGTATGCATGGTCTAGGCTGTGAAAGGGAGCTCTCATAGCAAATGACATTGACAGAGGTTGCTGTGTACGGCACCATTGGTATTAACTTTGACCTCCTGCAAGACCCTTTCCTCATGAACCAGTGAGCAAAAAGCTCAGGAAGTGAGCTGACATAGCATCTTCAACCAAAACATCATCCCCCTCTGTTTGTGTCTGAACCTCAACCATTAATAACACTCCCCTGTGAACCAGTTAACCACTCCTCCCATTCATCACAGTCCTCTGAAAAAAGTTTCTATCTAAGCGATGACTTCTGCGTTGATGTTTTAGAGGTCTCTCTTGCTTAGATAGAATGCCATCTGGCATCCGTTTCCTAGGGAACAGGGTCTCCTTGGACTCTGGGTTCAAACAGAATATCCTGGGGATGGTGCCTGTGAAATGAAATGGACGAGGTAAAAGCTCCAGGTTGCACAGGACTCATAGAGCGGTGCTTGTATGGGTTACAGGAATAAGGCAAGGTGACAGCAGTGGGGAGGACTAGAAAATGTTGCAACTTAAGGCCATTTGAAGGGCATCTCACTAATCCTCTGATGGGAAAAATACTCTGGTGGTTCCATTTCGTTTTCATTTTTAAAAGCTTATGGTTTTGTGCATTTAGTAGCTGCGTCAAAACAATGAAAGCCCAGCAACCAGAATTAAAAAGGCATCCAGGCATCAAGATTTCTGGCATCCAGAAATATTCAATACTTTTTTGTCAGTTTAATTAGAGGTTTTAATCACTGTGCTGTGTGTATTCACTTTTTGCTTAATTTATTTAGTAGCGTTGCAAATTTTGTCACTAATTAATTCATGTTTTATTGTGCTCAAATATCATGCTTGCTTAGTGCATTTGTTGTGGTAATTAACATGGCAATCATGTGACTGCAGTCTCTGGGGTTTTTTTATCATTAACATATTTAGCAAAAATGCTTTAAAAAAATCAAAATGACCTTTTAGGTGTTCTTTTTTAATATTTTAGCATTCATTTTTCAAACCCATTTCCACAAAGATTTGTTTGCTGTCTGATTAGTGCACGCAATTTAGCAAGTGTGCCAGAAAAGCCATGTGGCCAGCTGGTAACAATAAGTCTCCTAAAGTTGGATGTTTGTTCATGATGGTCTTGATAGGAACACCTGGCCGATCAGCATAATGTTAGCTGACTAAGTGAATAGTTACGTTTACAAATGCAGACAATTTTTTTGCTTCTTTTTCTTTTTAATAAAAAAAAAAACAAACTGAAAATCAAAGTTTCTCTGTGTAGCTGGTGAAAATATTTAATCAGAAAACAGTAGAAGGAAGGTGGATTATTTCGTACATACCTTCTCACTTAATTCTTATCGCAGTGCCCCTCGCTGTGGGTGACAGGAGCAGTTTTCACAGGACTGCTTTCCTGTTTTCCTATCTGATCCTGAGCACCTGAAACCCTTCACAAATGTCACACACTCCAGCCAAGCCGATAGGAGTTGTGACTTACTGCCGTGTTGTCATGACAGTAATATAAGTATAAAGGGCAGTAATTGTTATTGTGAAATGTTGCAGCGCAGCACACGGTGCACACAGTGAAATTTGTCCTCTGCTTTTAACCATCAGCCTTAGTGAGCAGTGGGCAGCCATGACAGACGCCCGTGGAGAGAAAACAGATTAAATGAAGAGTGCTGTTTTCATTGTTCTTAAAAAGTGAATGTTTTTGACTTAGTTAAATACTAATACCATGGTTCTGACAGCTGCACATTTATAATAATTTATAATTAATACTTTTAAAATGTTATTTCCTTGCCTTTTTCACATATCATTTATTTCTTGATGTGAAAATATTTTTTGACAGTTCTGATAGATAGCTCTACCATTATTTTTTTGAGTGCCTAATGTATAGTGTTATTATCCTTCCGCAGATTTACAGTACACTTAACATGTCTATTAAGACTGGGTACATTAACAATATAATAATGATGGTATCATAGGTATGGGCACAAAATAATTAGGCTATATTAAATGCAATCGTATTTTTCAATCATTCACACACACTGCGTGATGTTAGTCTCATTAAAATTTACTTTTGAAATACATGTGAATATATTAATCCAAATGAAATTACACTAAATCAAACTTCTCAAAGTCAGACTAATACAGTCGTATAACACGACTATTAGGTCAAGTTTGTCCTGTGTGTCTGCATCCAGGATCTCTGTGCATGTCCCACAATTCACTTCAACCCAGAAGTTGCAGCATGTGATTTTGGATACTGTAACATGTCCAATTCACTGCTCAACATGGTACCAATTTGCCACAGGCTGAATTGTTTGTTTGTTTGTTTGTTGGTATAAGGACAGTAAAGCCAAGTCAAGCTGTAACTGCAGATATAACCATAGTGAAACTGCATGAAAAACAAAATTGAGAAATCACCTTAAATGTCTGAACGTGAAGTCAGATTGTACGCGATTGGTGCAGATACATTCCATGACTCCTATTTCCAGGCCCATGTCTGCTGCTGTTGTTCTGGCAAAGTGCAAGAAGTTTAATGAAGCATCTGCTCTACTGCCTGGGGCTCAAACACGCAGCAGCTTCTGATCACCAGCATCACACCACCTTCTGGGCAGCATGTAAAGAAGCAAGGCTTCTACAGGGAAAAAAGAAATATGAAGAAAAGAGCGCTGTTTGTAGTCTGCACTACTCACACTCTAGATCTTGTCCTCTAACATATATATAAAGTGTGGGGGCAGCAAATTGCAATATTATTTTTTTCTGTGCAATGTTCTGTTAAAGAAACAATTTACACAATTACAGTTTTCACAGCATTTTGGTCATTTTTTTGCCCCATGTTGCATGACTACTATCGCCCCTATTTCATTCTGTATCCATGAATTCGAGGAAAGAGGCTAAATCAAAGATGTGTATTTTTTGATTAGACTTTTTAGGCTAGTTTGAGCAGGTGTTTTTGCAACTATTTCAACCTGCAATCTTATCCGCTAGGCCACCACTGCCCACACCACTTAGTGTGTAAGTTATGTCTGTGTATGTAGTGCAGAAGTTCATTGTGCTTTCCCCTGATTCCCTGATTGTGTTTACTTGTCATGTGTAGTATAAATGTGTCCTGGCTGCAACTTGTCCTGTTCGGTCATTGTGTACTTTTACTCTGTCTTGTGTGTAATGGATTAAAATCCCAAGTCATTTTCTCCCTGCACTGCCGCTGACTCAGCCCCGTGTCCTGTGATATGGTAGTAACCTTGTGGGTAACACACTCGCCTATGAACCAAAAGACCCAGGTTCAAATCCCACTTACTACCACTGTGTCCCTTAACCCTGAGTGTCTCCAGGGGGGACTGTCCCTGTAACTACTGATTGTAAGTTGCTCTGAATAAGGGCGTCTGATAAATTTTGTAAATGTAAATGGTATCTAGCCGTGTCCCGGCACTCATTGCAGTCAACAGTGGGGTCGAGGATGCCTGGCCCTGTGTTCCCTGTCAGGGTCACACAGATGAGGTCAGTGGGGGTGCGGATGCCTGTAATGTCCAGCAAGGTCCCGTGGCTCATCATGGTCCTCAGTGCCAAAGGGGTTTTCAAGACTGTGGAAGATCATCATAAACGGTTCAGCAATGGAGATTGTAAAAAGCACCAAGTTCCTTGGTGTGCACAACACTGAGGAACTTACGTGGATAGTCAGTGCCACCTTATTGATCAAGAAAGCTCATCAGAGACTACATTTCCTGTGGAGGCTAAAATGGGTGAGCCTCCCCCCACCCATCCATCTTATTCTACAGAGGAACCATCAAGAGCATCCTGACCAGCTGCATCACTGTCTGGTAACTGCAACACTTCTGACCTCCGGACCAGAGTTTCACTGTTGTCCTGTGTAATGTTCCCTAATCGTTCTCACCTGTGTCAAATGTATAAAGCTGCCCTGTTCGTTTCTGTTCGCGGTCAGGTCTTTAATGTTAAGTTCCGTGTTCACCAGTGTCAACGTCTCGGATGTCTCCCCTGTCTTGTGTTTCACCATTAAACCCCAGTTTCGTGATGTCAGGTGATAGCGTCCTTCATTCCTCGTCACACTTCGTCCTCCTCTCTGTGCACCCGCCGTGTCATGCCCGCATGGACGTGACACAGATCTACCAGGTTGAGGAACAGTTTTTACCCCCAGACTGCCCGGCTCCTCTATACATTGCCCCCGGATCATCCACATCACCTCAAACACATCTGAAGCCCTAGACTATCTGCATCTGATTTTTTTTGGCACCTTACAAACTGAACAGTAGTGTATCTGCACTTTAATCTCTCACTACCTCACACTGTGCTGCTGTGTTATTATTATCATCATATCATATCACTACTACAACAACTACTACTACTATCATTATTTTCATAGTGTATCATATACTATATACACAATACACCAAATATATCCATACAGTGATATATTGTCATACTGCAGCTGCTTGTCTGCCTGGTTTGCCTGCCTTCTTCAGCCTGCTGCCATCAGGGAGGAGACTTCGGAGTCTCCAGGCCAGGACCAGCAGACTGAATGACAACTTCACCCATCAGGCTGTCAGGAAGCTTATCTCTTTCCCGGCTCTTTCCCACTCCCCTCTTCTGCCCCACAAACTTTTTGAATTCTAACACACACACACACACACACACACACACACACACACACACACAGTCACTCTGTGCAGCATTGGTCTGCCAACTACCTCACACTACTCATAGTCAGTTACAAGACTGCTCTGACACTTTTACACTTTACAAGCTCTGATGCACTACATTGTTTACATTGTTTAAGTGGTTTGCACTCTCTACCATGTGCCCTTACTTGTATATTGTGTTTTTAAATTTGATATATTATGCTTATTTTTATACCTTTGTATTTAATGTTACTGTGTTGTATTTAATGTTACTTGTATGCACCATGTGTCTGAGAGTAACGCAATTTCAATTCTCTGTATGTCCTGTACATGTGGCAGATTTGACAATAAAGTTGACTTTGACTTTGTCTAGTTTGTCTGGACCTGTACTTTATTATGGGTCAATGGGACAATATTTATTTTCTGAAGCTTCACAATCTTGTCTCTTGAACATGTAAATGATGAGATGACAATAAAGTTGACTGACTTAATTTTGCCAGTGCAGGGAGAATAGCAGTGTGGTGCTGTGGGAGAAATTGGGAAGGTTGAAAACCGGATGTGCTGCATTCTGTATTAGTCTTAATAAAAAGGATGAAAAGTTGATGTCCTAGTGAACCAGCGTCTGCCAAAAGCTGTAATGTAAAGGTCACAGCTGGGAGCAGATCCTTCTCCTATAGAGCTCTGCATTTTTTTCTGGCTTTTTGTTAAAGTCCTAGACATTTCACTTCACTTTGACACAGTGTCAATTATAAAGTCCAGTTTATCACAGAGTCGCCCTGTTAGACAGTGTTAAATTCACCCTAGTTAGGCTGTCCTAGTTATGGTACCAGGCCACTGTAGCACCAATATACCACTATTACCATATATTTCAGTATCGGTCATACGGTGCCACCGCCTGCCGCTGCTTCTGTTTGTTTTCTCTGAGACACGGAATCAAGCGCCCAGACTACTGGCAGACTCCAGTGAAGAGACCAGCAAATAAATCCTGGTTCCTGACAACTGCTAAATGAGGACATTGCATGAAACGACCCAGAGGGTCCCCACAGCCACCACCACAGTAACAACTACAGCTTCAGGGATCTTCAAATGGACCAGTAACACCATAATGGACATGTAATATAGACCATGCCACTGGACTACATTCTGGACTTCTCCAACCCTACAACTGTAGGACTTATTATTATTTTTTTCTTTCTTTCTTTCCTATTGTACAAATCATCACAAACCCTGCACTGACACCATTTGCAGGATCACTCTACCCTGGAAGGGGGTCCTTCTCTGTATCACTCCTTCCCAAGGTTTCTTCCTTTCTTTTTTTCTCTCTCCTAGAGTTTTTTTGTGTGGAGTTTTTCCTTGTGTGCAGAAGGGTCAAGTGTGGGGGTGTCAACTGTATGGCTTGTCAAAGCCCATTGAGACATACTGTATGTGAGTTTGGGCTATATAAATACATGTTGTTGTTGGACACTCTCCTTCGCTGGGGTTGCTCCAGTTGAGAGGCGGAGGGCTGGAGGTGGCCTGTTTGTTGGGGTTTACCCTGGGGGACAAGGTAGCTTCCCTGCACTTTCTGGTTGGGTAAAGGGTCCTGACACCCTTTTTGGAGTCCCTGGGACCAGTGCTAGATAGACTCCATTGTCCTTCTGGGGGACTTCAACGCTCACATGGGCAATGACAGCATGACCTGGAGGGGCGTGATTGGGAGAAATGGACCGCCAGATCTGAACTCGAGTGAACTCGAGTCATGTTTTGTTATTGGACTTCTGTGCAAGCCGCAGTTTGGCCATAACAAATACCATGTTCGAACATAAGGATGCCCATCAGTACACTTGGTACCAGGGCAGCCTAGGTCGCTGGTCGATGATTTACTTTGTAGTCGTATCTGACCTGTGACCATGTCCGGCTGTTGCTAGCTGTGGTCGCAAGATGGCCAGTGCCAGTCATGGTGGTAACCCCCGTACCCGCTGGTGGACACAATTGGTTAGGGGAGCCATCAAGCTGAAGAAAGAGGTCTACAGGGCATGTCTGAGAAGCAGCAGAAGTTACTGGATGGCCAAGCGGGGTGTGCAGAGGCAAAATCCCGGGCGTGGGAGGAGTTCGGTGAGGACATGGAGGAAGACTACCGATTGGCTCAAAGAGGTTCTGGCAAACAATCCGACTGTTTACAGTGGGGATGGGGAGCTGCTGACGTCGAATGGGGCTATAGTCAGGGGATGGAAGGAATACTTTGAGGAGCTCCTCAATCCCACCAACGTGCATTCCAAGGAGGAACCGGTGGAGTGGCAGACTGGGGTGGTGGTCCCCATTTTAAAGAAGGGGGAAGTGTTCCAACTATAAGGGGATCACAGCCTCCCTGGAAAGGTCTACTCCAAGGTACTGGAGAGGAGGGTCCGGTCGATAGTTGAATCTCAGATTGAGGAGGAGCAATGTGGTTTTCGGCCTGGCTGTGGAAATGTGGACCAGCTCTTTACCCTTGCTAAGGTGATGGAGGGGGCATGGGAGTTTGCCCAACCAATCCACATGTGTTTTGTGGATTTGGAGAAGGCTTATGACAGTGTCCCCGGGGGCACCCAATGGGGGGCACTCCAGGACTATCGGGTTGATGGCCCTTTGTTAAGGGCCATTCAGTCCCTGTACCAGAGAAGTGTGAGTTTGGTCCGCATAGCCGGCAGTAAGTCGGACCTGTTCCCGGTGAGGGTTGGACTCTGCCAGGGCTGCCCTTTGTCACCAGATCTGTTCATAACTGTAAAAAAGACCGTGTGGTGGGGTGAGAGAACTGAGTGTAGAAAAACTCCACACAAAGCACTGTATTCAAACCACTCCAACTTGATGTTACCTGGCAGAAAGAGGCATGGCACAATAGAGGTTAAAAATGAACAGTTTCTAATTTATTAACACTGGTAAATAATTATTGTAGTTACATGTGAACATTGAATGTAAAAAGTTACCAAGGTTACAGAGAAAACCAAAATGAGAAGAAAGAGTAAAGTGGGAGAGAGAGAGAGAGAGAGAGAAAGAGGCAGAGGCCATGGGAAATAATGAGATGATAGAGCAGGCTCGAAAACTAGAAGATCCGGTTTCGATGGAAAGACAACTGGGAAAGAAAAGAAAAGGAAAAAAGACCTTTCCCCACATGTGAGCAGACCTTTATACCCCTGGCCTACAGGAAGTTGTCACAGATCAGAACCTGTTGTTTCTGATGTCATGCCCCCGGTGCCTCCCATCTGGGGAAGACAAAGAGAGTGGGCAGTTCTGACGGCCGACACTTTACACGTTTGGCTCGGGGGCCTCCCATCTGCGCAAGACAAAGAGGGTAGGCGGTCCCGACAGCCAACACCTCACACGTTTGGCTTGTGGCTTGTTAAGGCTTGTGAAACAGAGGTGTGAATCTTCATGCACAACAATTTGCACAGGAATGTCACATTTCTCCTTGTAGACGGTCGCTATGCAAAACAAAAGCATGGTCCTGCGATGCCCAATCTTACATAACCTATATGGACAGAATTTTTGCCGCAGCTGTGGTGTGGAGGGTGTCAAGTTTGGTGTCAGGAGAATGTTGGTTCTTGACCGGAAAAGGGTGGCTTGCCAACTCCTAGTCGGGAGAGAGGTCCTGCCTCTCGGGTGTTGTTCATGAGTGAGGGAAAAAGGGACCAGGAGATCGACAGGAGGATTGGGGCAGTGTCCGCAGTGATGTGGACGCTGAACCGATCTGTCATGGTGAAGAGGGAGATGAGCCAGAAAGCAAGGCTCTCGATTTACCGGTCGATCTATGTCCCAATCCTCACCTATGGTCATGAGCTTTTGGTAATGACCGAAAGAATGAGATGGCGGATACAATCGGCCGAAATGAGTTTCCTTCGTAGGGTGGCCAGGCACAGCCTTAGAGATAGGGTGAGGAGCTCGGCCTTGTCTGGCAGTCTTGTTGATTGTGAACTCATTTTCGTGACTTTGTAAGCATTTTTCTTGTAGTGATTGTTGCCTGCTACCTGACCTTTTCCCTCCCCGTCAAAGGCTGGATTACATCCCTCCTCTATCACCAGCCCTCTTCCAGTACTCGCCAGAACAGAAAAGAACCAGATCCGCCGCCGCATGGTCACTTCAATGCTCCACTCCTCCTCCAGACTCCACCGCACTCTCACCTCCAGCCATCGCGCCTCTTTTGCCTGCTCTGTATCCAGTTCCAGAATGTCTGGCCATGTGGCTTTGGACCAGTCCTGTGACACTTAAATGCAAACCAAAAATCAAGGTGCTAAAGACTCAATGATTAAATTATTTTTTTGCTGAAAATGATTAGTGGTATATGCAAATTCAATCATCTGTAAATATGCAGAGTTACATACTTGTCAGGATTGACTGCAGCTGGGCTAATCACCAGTGGCCAATCCTGACAATGCTTAAAACCCAGAGATTTCTGCCCTCTCAGGCATTTTCATGAACTCAGGCATGAACTTGACTTCTGAACGTGAATGTGTTTATGTATTTGAGTTCTGGCAATTGCCACACGCCTGCGGGTTCGTTTATGTTCTTTATTTAAGTTAAACTGTTTTCGGCCACCGAGCCATTGTTTATTTCTTTATTGTTTGTTTTATAATAAAAAACCTGTTCCCAGCATGTCACACCTCTGCGCTTCCTTCCTCTGTAAATCCGTAGTCGTGACAATACTAAAAATAAATATCTAAACAAAATATTTCTCTGAGCAGGGACCACAGGGTCACTTTTTTATTCTGTCTACCTATCTAGCATACATGCAAAAACATACAGGACTTTTGTTGACATGCACATGTTATTTGCGGTAATGAAAACAGTAAATATTTTACAACAACAGTTAAACAGCTTTTTACACATTATGCACATGGTTGTTTGCACAGAAATAATTTAGTTTTAACCAATTTTCTGGCATCTTTTAAAGAAAAAAAAGCACACAATGAAGTAAAAAATATATATATTTTTAAATCTGGTTTTGTGCATTTATATATTACTGTGCTCTCTGATTGAATGAAATTAATGGGTAGAGCCTGGCCATCACAACAACAGACAAACAAATATTTTGTTTGACAGTTTTAATCAACTGATATTTTTTGATTATGTGGAACAATGAAATTATTCCCACTTCAATGCATTTTCCAATTTTAGATCCACTGCCTCACCCACGTTACCCTCATTTGTTAGTGTTACTTTAGTAAAAATAATTTTCTGTATGGTAAATAAAAAAAGCCCTGGCAAACTTGGCCGGTTTTTGTGTATTGTCAGCATAGATATCAGAGACCCTGGGGGGGTTTCAAGCCTATGCTATGTAGAGAATTTGGATGAAAGAAAGAAGAGAGAGTGGGTGATGCTCACTGTGATATTATTAATAGTAATCAGTAATTGGAAACGTTGACTTTCTCCCCAACCCACATTTCAGTACACTGAGCATGTATTGGGAAACAAAACACTAGTAATTATAAATACAGTTAAAAAGAGCATAAGCCATATGAGCTGTTGATTCAATAGCCATCCCCTATTTCAAATTTACCAGAGAAAGCAGAGACAATGTATATTTTTAAAATGCCCATTAAGTTTTGTTTTCATAGAACTTTTAAATGTGCCAAATCTGCCATAGATGTAGATTCTGTGTGTCCAAAACCAAACCTGTGCCTGATCATATGTTTTATTACTAGTGGTGTGAACCTTCACTGATCTCAGGATTCAATTATCAATTCTTCAATATCGATGCATCCCATTAATTTTCTACATTTACGTGGCGGAAGTGAGGTAAGCATAATAAGCAGAGTTTCCTCCACTACACACCGTCCGAAACCCATTACAACCTGAAGCTACAAATGGTAGAAAACAGCCTGGTTCAGACATTTGTGGCGTCAGGTGAGGGCAGACTGGAAACAATCCATTTTTCTGCTCATTGGAGAAAATCTAAAGCTGCACACTCGTCCGACATGATTCAATTGGTCGTATGAATCAGTCAAAGTTAAAAAATTTGTGGTGCGAGAACAAAGTCTCAGAGTGCCACAAAGCGGCAAAGCACACACTGCTCCCCGGGAGGGGGTGGTACTTTGCTCAGTGGCACTTCAGTGGCACCTTGGTGGCTCTGGATTTGAACCGGCAATCTTCGGATTACTGGGCTGCCTTCTTAAGCACTAGGCCACCACTGCCCCTGCAAGTGACAATTGTAAAATTGTTAAACAAAAACACACTGAGAACAACTATTAAAACCATTCAAGCTAAATAGTTTTTCATTTGCATAACTGGTAAGCCAAAAATGGTAAGCCAAAAATTGTAGAAGTGTTTCAGCCAGCATCTTGTAAATGTGCCTGTTCTGTTCAGTTCGGCCCTCATGATGGTTTAGTTTGTTAATAAATCCCTTTTATGGTCCAAAATGCCTTACTTGTGTGCCTCATTTCTTCTCCAAGCCTGAGCTGCCCATCCAAGAAGTGCAGAAGGCAGAAGAAGCAGAAGCGAAGAAAGATGGGGCAGAAGAGAATTTGGTGATCCGCAAATCTCAGACGTGGGCCAAAGGTCGGCAGGGGTCCGGGGTCTCTGCCATGCCATATGAAGGCAGGGGGTCTGGAGAGGACCCCAACAACAGCAGGGCCAGAGCTCTGTGAATGCTGCTCCCCACCCTACTGCCTCAGCCGATGTTTCTGCATGGGCTCCGTGGACTGAGCCCTTGGAGGGGGCTCTGTCATGGCCAGGCGCTGCTTGACAAACAGGCAGCACCGATCAGCCTAACAATGGAGCCCTGAGACCAAACTGAGACCAATCTGGCCTCATTGACAAGGGCTCCATAGAAGAGAGAATCAGCATTAACGTGAACTATGACAATGTAAGATGGGAAATCCCAGGTCCATGGCACTTTGCTTTTGTCTTGCGTGGAGGTCCCTTGCCTGTGTCTTTGTCGGGCTGCAACACGGGCATCAAGGGCGGGCAAATGGCTTGGGGTGTCGCAACGAGAGACAGGGCGGAAACATCAAAGAACAAATCCTGGTTGGTCTGTGGAAACTGTTTAAGAGTCAAATGTATGAAAGAATCTTGGTGGCTTCATTTTCCTCTTCCATTGGGAGCTGAGGGGTTTACCCCGAGTTTTTGAGGGTTGGCTGCTCTCTTTGATTCTCAAGGGTCAAGCTGCCACTGCAGCCTGGCTCCTGGCTTTTCTGTCTCTTCCTCTATCCCTTTCTCCTTTCTTCTATTTTGTTTTTTTCTGAAACTTTGGTACCCTTTTTTACATACAATATTTATATGTAACTGCATTAATAATGTACTGGTGTAAATAAATTAGAAACTGTTTGTTCTTATAACCTCTATTGTGTAATGCCTCTTTCATGCCAGGTAACATCAGATGAGTGTTACTTCACATTGTTTCAGCTCAAGACACAGACCTACAGGTTTGTTTTTGTTCATTCCTTTTTTGTTCTGTTTGCCCCTTGTGCCAGTATTATTTGTGAATAAATCCCTTTTGTGTCCCAGAATGCCTTACTTCTCCATCTCATTTCTGCCCAAACCCAAAGATGTGACACAATTTACAGCTTGTAGGTCATAACTGTGGAGTTCATTTTTAAACAAATGACTGAAAACCAGTGTAGTGCTAAAGGTCATGATGTTGGCAGCCACCAACCGAATGCCACTTGTCCCTGGGCAAATGAAAATTGTTGAATAAATGGAAAGGTAAATTAAAATCTGTTATGAAACTAGGGCTGCACGATTTGGGGAAAAAAAGACATATTGCAATTATTGATATCAATATTGCGATATGCGATATGATAAAGGGCACTTGCTTGTATATCAATGAAAAGTCGCATACAAATTACTAATAGTGAAATGTTTAATTTCAAAGTGAAACATACAAACTACTTATAACAACTTGAAATGCCCAGTGCTTTCAAAATACAATACTCTACAAAATTAAATAATCACAAAAAACTCTTTACATTACTGTCGAACGACAAACCCTGGTAAGGCTAAACAACTGTTTTGATTATATTTGGCCATTATAAAAACCCGTATTATAGTTCTTATGTTTAACCAAAGCGTTGTTTGCAGGCTGACTTGAACACAGGGATGCATAGCTTTGCTATCTTAGATAAGGTTATGATTTGTAAACTGAGGTGAATTTCTTTAGGAAACCTTCCAAGTTTGAGAAAAGTTAACTAAACAGCTAAGGACAGTCTAAATAGTTAATGCCTACGTTTAGCCAAAACGTTGTTTGGAGGCTGACTTGAACACAGGAATGCATAGTACTGCTCGCCTGGTCCCTCCATCTCTGAAGGTAAAAGGAAAACATTCATCTAGACTCTTCTCCGTCTTGGCCCCTCGGTGGTGGAATGAACTTCCCCTCGAGGTCAGAACAGCTCAGTCACTGAGCACCTTCAAACGACAGCTCAAGACCTCCCTCTTTAAAGAATATTTAGATTAAATTGTAATTTTCTTGTTGTCGAACTTTGTGTACAGAATCTACAACAGAGTGAATAAAATAGATGTATTCATAGTTGGGGTCCTAGTGAACCGGAATTGATCTCTTCAACGATGGTAACTTGAAAGCACGTTGTAAGTCGCTCTGGATAAGGGCGTCTGCCAAATGCCGTAAATGTAAATGTAAATGTAAATGTAAATGCATAGCTTTGCTAGCTTAGCTAAGGTTAAGACTTATAAAACAGGATTTTATAATGGCCAAATATATTCAAAACAATTGTCCAGCCTTACCTATGAAATGTAATCCCCCGGGATCTGGTTTGGAGCGTACAGCGGTTTGTACAGCCCCAAGCAGCACAAGAGTGAGACCTTTTTATGAACTTCTCTCCATAGCAGAGCCTATCGCAATATGGCGGCAACGTTGACGTACGATGCAGCTCGTCATGCGCCGTCTACCCATATGTCTATGCGAGTCAGGAATCTGAGGTCTCCACTGAACCGAACCGAAAGTCATGTGACCAAACACGTCACATTCGACTGAAGTGAGACTTCAGTCAGCTCGCAAACTTTGAGAGAATGAGTGATATGTTGCCGATTCAATCCATGTACTAATCATTTAAATCGCAGCTTTTTGCATTCATGTAATCGCACAGACTGACATCACGATTACGATTGCGATTAGATTAATCGTACAGTACTATATGAAACAATATATGGAAAACATCCTATGATCCATAAAAGTATTTTACATTAAAAACAGATTGGACACGGTATGTACAAAGCATTACTCCACCCTACACCCATTCTATATTCCCATTAACTTTGTTTTGCTCATAATCTGTTTATGTGCTAGTGCAAAATAAGGATTTGTGACTCTAAGAAATCAACTGAAGAGGAGAGAATTTAAGCATTTTTGCATGCTCAAGTGATTGTGGATGCTAATTAGTTCACTGTCAAAATCTGATGGACGCTTGTGGCTCAGAAATCTCTTAAAAATTGGTTATTGGAGAGTGCTATTTAGCTCACTATAACACCTAACCTGGTTTGTGATGAGAGCAAGCTGACCTATGAATATACAAAATGAATGAAGTCTTGCATGCTCTGCAGCCCTTAAACGACTGAGGACACAAGCTTCATGGTATGGAATAGCACAATAGAATAATAATAGAAATTATTAAATACAATTTTTATTTGCCACACACTGGCAATTCTAACCTAATTCTAACCTACTATTCAAATATTTTGACTGCTCATGTTGAAAAAAATCAAACAAAAAATCAAATGGTGTGTAAGAGTATAAATGAGAAGGGCTTTTTTTCATATTCAAGTTATTTAAACTTTCAGGTGATTGCCAGAACTCAAAACACATCAAACAGTTGTCAGGTCCAGAAAGGACAAGTTCACGAAAATGTCGGAGCTGCCGAAGGGCGGAATGACAGCGCCTTATAAAACGCTGTCCTGATTGGGTACAGGTGAGTCCCCAGGTGCTGTCAAATCCTGACAAATATTTTATTAATTTTCATCCACATTCACCTTTGAACCCATAAAACATAAAATATTTTTTATAATGCAACAGATGGAGTAAAGAAGGATTTTAACTGCTTGTCTCATAAAATGCAGACAGAACTCAGATAATCATAAATTGTCATTGTTTCATCTTTTCTGTTACATCCCAATTCTGATTTCACACACCTTGTGACACCTTAAAGTCACCTCAGACTATGTAGCTGTGAGAAAAGGGATTCCTCTGCACACTAGGAGCTGAACTGTTGACAGGTGACATATTACACCCCTTTTCCACAAGATGACCCTGGGGTCTTTACAAAACGTACATGCTTTGGTCAAAACACCAGAATCAACCATCACCACAGCTCCCAATCTCAATATAAACCGCCTTGTTCAAAATAAGCCTGTTGTTGAATGACTTGTCTTCTGGCACAGTTCTATTATCTCACACTTTGACAGTTAGTGTGAAAAATAGGTAGTTGAGGTAGTTGCTAAAGACACATCTGAGTCAGAGGTAAGGGTGTTTTGTTGACCTACGCATCATGTACATTCTTGAAATGAAGTGATTGTCATTGTGATGCACAGCACAGCACAACGTGACACAACGAAATGTGTCCTATGCTTTTAATCATCAGCCTACGTGAGCAGTGGGCAGCCATGACAGCAGTGTGTGGGTACGGTGCTTTGCTCAGTGGCACCTCAGTGGTACCTTGGTGGATCGGGATTTGAACCGGCAACCTTCTGATTATGGGGCTGCTTCCTTAACCGCTAGGCCACCACTGTTTTTTTACGTCTCACATTATGCCAAAATAATGTGTCACTTTTAACACTAAGCAGGTGGTATTTCAGTCCATGTAAAAAAATGCAGAAGATGCAGAAATTGCCCTGGAGACAGATGGCAATGACAGCTGGATCGAGTTTTAGCTCTGTCATCCTGTGTAATGAGAGCTGTAAAGCAATCACTAATCCAAAGTGCACAAAATAGCAGCCCTTATAGCCTTTTTAAAGAACACCATGCCTAAACAGAATAAGATTGCGAGTTGGTGATGATTTTTTTCATCGGCATGTGTGTCAGTGATTAACAGATTCACCATATTCTTAACCTTATTTACAAGTTCTAATGGAATCAGAAACATATGCTGTTCCTCTACTGATGATTTCATTAAAGAATCCTATTCATTTACTTGTGAACATGTAATAGAGTTTATCAATGGTGAATGCATTTTGAAGACTTGTGCGGAGGGTAGATAGATACAAAAAGGCTTAACCCTCCCCATACATCTTCCATAGATCATAATATTGCAAATCTTACCGTTTAAGACTTGGTTTAGATATCAAACCACAGTGCCACATCCTTTCAAAATAATTACTGCAGCTTCATATGTTTTAACCCACATGTAGGGAAGCCTTCATTAATAAAAGAGAAGCTGCGTGCTTATGGATTACAATACTCGGGGTACATGGCTCTTTCAACAGGGGAACAAAGAATCTATTATCTGTCTTGTTCTTGATAAAGGGAAAAAACAACTTTTGATGTACATGCATTGAAAACAACTTACACATGAAGTAAAAATTATTAAGATTTAAAAAATTTTGAATTTTTTTTTCAAATGAGTATAACTGAAAGAAAAATGTGATAAGATAAGGATGAATATCCTTTCGTTCTGGATGTAGCTGATGTGTTGGCAGAAAATATATAAAAATATATTCAGATGATATATCCGTGAGAAAAAATGCGTCCCTTGGTCATCTTGTTTATGAGATGAAAAATCCAGATTGCTTTATATAAATCAAAGGGAGTAAACATTTGTTTGTGGAAGAAAGAAGAAAAAGAAGAAACTTCGGTATTTTTCATTGTTTATGTCAGAATGTGACCAAAATCCTCTCGCAGTTACTGTGTGCCGGTCTGGATCGGTAAGGATCCTGACGATTTCTGCGAGTGATAATGCTGTAATGACTTGCACTAGATTCACTCACTCTAGCTCGCTCCCAACATTTGATCTGAGAGACACGTTCCTTCTTTTGCTTTTTCCTGGTGGAACACAATTACAGGGAATTACAGATGGAAATGCAGGTGCAATCAAAGGCAACTGCGCTATCAGAGCCATGCAATCCGCATCCAATCATGGAAAAAGGCCAGGAATGGCGACTCATGAATGGCTACTCATTCCTGTTTTGCTCTGTTAGTGGAGAATTGTGTTGAAGCAGAGTGTATACTAATCTTCGCGCAGGAAAGATCCTGTACAGTTGCTAGTAAGCAATGGGCTAGTAAGAGTAAAGTCACAAAAATATGGCAAGAAATGCCTGCTACAGTGTTTACAGTCAGGAGATGTGTTTAGCTGCGTGCAACCAATAAAGTTATCATCCGTCTATGCTGCTGGATTTTGCTGCTCATGCACCATCCCAAGTACAATTCGTACATTTCTGGCTCCCTGAAAAAAAAAAAAGGTGCACTCATCCCCACAAACACACACATCATTCACTACCCTTGGGCGCTGCACTCTGTGATCCAAGCCATCCACTTCAAATTACTGCTAATGAAAACACTTAAACCAGCCTGGTACACAAAGATACAGTGTGAGACACACAAAGTGTTCCTTCCGAGCCAGAAAAACAAACTGGCGAAAACTGAGAAAGTCAATTCGCACAGCTGCAACCTCTGCTGCAGTGCTGAGAGAAAGCCAGCAAAGGTGACTCCGTGTCAACATTATGAATCTCGGATATCAATAACTCTCTCCTTGGGCGCAAAACATTTGGCTCCCTCTGGTTCACCTTAACCAGCATTCATTAAAGTGAGTTGGAGGAGTGCGCTTAGTCAAAATGTGGACTGCGCTCACTGCTGGTGGTGTGGCTCATGGCCAGGACAGCCCTCCAGGTCTCTACATCTCTTCGCCCTGAAAGCCCCAGAGGCCTTAAACCTTGCCCCCCTGTGATGTGGTGAGGCCAAATAAATATGATATATGTCATATTGGTGGTCTTTGGATGTCAGACCTGCCAACACTATGTACTATGTCTCTGGGCAAATCAAATCAAATAATTCAGGCAGATTTAAAAATGAGGTGAACCTTGACATCATTCCTATCAATTTTGGTGTAAAATTTTTCGTATGTTCATCTATAATCCTGCAAAAGAGAAAGTGCTGGTAATCTTTCGTTCTCATTCCCATCACCACAACCACTCATTCATTCTGACATTAAGTTATTTCCCTCATGCTGTTCTCATTATTAACAAATTAATAAATATGCATTTGGCAGGCAGGATGTCTGCTACTACCATAAGATTCATTACATCACATTGTTCATGTGTTCTCAGCTTCATCAGCCCCTTCTCTAATTTAAGTCAGAAAAAAAATGAATGTAAAAAATAAAATGGATGTTTTCTTGCTGAAATGTGAATGTATCTGCTTTTAAATGTGGCTTGGCTGGCAGCAGCTTCCTCCCTGTTTCCAAAACTTTGCACTACCACTGAATCTTTTAGTGGTACACAGTGCCTTACAGCCCCTTACAACTTAAAAAAATATATACATTGCACCAGAACAGTAGAAAATCTGAGACTTGTGCATAACTAGGGGAATGCAAACACGACGACAACAGTCTGACTAATTAGATGATATAACAACAGATCATATCTGAATCATGGAAATTTGGTTCTTTTTGAAGAATTCTGAGAACTGCTATGCTACCCAGGAGCCAACTCCCACCTTTAGACCACCGAAGCATCTAAATCTGCATGCTCGTATTGAAATAAAATTGGCCCTTACTTTTGTTGACAATAAAAAGGAACAGTTGCTTGGCACACCTTAGATCAGTGGGAGGCTTTCTTCATAGCAGCTCGTAAACCTTTTAAGGCCTCAGAAAGATTCTTAGAAAAAAGGTTAAAAAAAAAGCCTGCTGAATTTCTGAAATGAAACAATAATAGTGACCGGTCTGTAATCTGTCTTTCATTATTACATGTGTATTAGAAAAACCACTGGTGTGAGTTCTAAAATACGATTAAATCAGCCAAGTTCCAAATTCTCAAATCTCTCAAGAGGCCTCTGTCAGCATACAGTTTTACTTGATTTATTATTTATTCAGGCACAAAATCTGTTTTTATGTTGGTTTTACTGATGCGTTACTAAGCAGTTATCTGTTTATGAACTTTATTTCTTGGTAGTGGAACATATTGCTCTAAATGTACTCACGTGTTGGTCTGCTAATTGTGTAACGTTTTATGAAAATATTTTATTCAAATGGAATAACTTAATTTAACATAATGTTTATTACAGTTAAGGAGTCCTCTTTGGAACTCTGACACATGTAAAACATAATAAAGATGGGCTGTCTATGGTGCTGATTTGTGCACAACCCTCATAAGATGACCATAACCTAACTCCTCCAGAATAATAATAAGAATTGTAGATCAGAGCAGTTCATGAGTAAGTTGATTTAATATGTATTTTAAGATTAATATGTAGGTTGTTCTGCATAGAATATTATTACATCTAAGTCATTATTGTTATTTTAATTGAACACAAATACAAATACTGTGTCATTATTGGTATCGGGAGATCTGAGTGCTGACATTTTTTTTCATCTGAAAAAGTGAGAATCTGGTATTTTCTTGTTAAGCGGAGCATTACAAAAGGAACAAAGGAGGGTTGTCAGTTCTTAAAATAATGGAGAACTCTTCCACAACACCCACAGAACATGATGGCTGCTCTAAGCTGAAGCGTCTGAAGCACAGCCAAGCCAATTTTCAGCCACACTCTAAACAAAATCCTACTCACAGATGACACGTGACCAAACCAAGCAGTGGTGTCATCCACCGGGGCAGATTTCTATTTTTATAAAGCAGGTCTCATTTGATCAAATGCTCTTATTAAATAAACAAAACCTTGCCTTTTCAATGGCCAGTATAAATGGATTATGAAGTGGGTATATCACATAATCCCCATGTCCTAAAAGCACGTTGATAGCATGCTGGTCATGATGGACCCTCAAGCTGGCTCCCTGGTATGGTCCCGCATGGCGGCCCCGGACCCTCGGGCTGGCTCCCCTGTGTGGTCGAGCATGGCGGCCCCAGACCCTCCCGGAGCCTCCGGCGACCGTTCACGGCACCCCTGTCTGGTGCCTACTGGGATCATGCAGCCCCTCTCGCTGCACGTCCCCGCTGGCAGAGTGGCCAGCTTCCCTCCCTGCACCCTCTTTCACCGGATCCTGACTGGCACTGGGTATGGTGGTGGGGCAGTGTTCGATCCCTGGCTCAAGCTTTGCCGATCAAACTCCGCCCTCAGTCTATCGAGGAAGTCCCAAAAACCCATTCCGTCCATCTCTCCCTGCTGCCACATGGCTGTGCCCCAGCCCCATGCTGACCCAGTCAGACGCGTGAGAATGGTGGAGATCTTCTCCGCATCTGAGAGGGAAGGAAGAGCAGCAAAGTTCATGCCACAGGATGTTAGAAAAGACTGGTATGTACCTGCTGCTCCACTGAAAGGTCCTGGGACTAGTGGGATGTCCCACACGGGCTGGGCGTGTGGCTGGAAATGGTGGTGGGTGTGTGGTGCGGAGGGTGGTGGACGTCCTCTACAGCAGGTGGGGGTGCTGGTGCTGCGCTGCTGTATAGATGTGTGCCGTATAGGTGTGTGGCGAGCGGAGCTGGAGAGGCGGATCACCCTGCTGATATCCTGGACCCAGGGCGCGATCAGCTCCCACGGGCAGTAGTCTGGCCATTCTGTCTGGAGCCCGCCCAGCTCTCCACTGGTGGCACGCCTCCGTTGCCGCTTCGTGGTTTTGCGGAGTCTCCAGGAGTCGACGTCATCACACAGCGCCACTCGCCATGGCTCACCGGGAAGAAAGCGTTCAACCAGGACGGGAGGATTGTATACAGGCGCGTCTCGCCGCGCATGTTCCCGATGCCACGGGCAACCTTCCAGCAATCTCCGCTGGTGCCCGCGCTCCCCTCGCCTGGCTGAGTTCTTCTCAGTCATCCTCCTCTGCCTTCTCTCTCTTAGCTTTTGGGTGGAGCGGCGACATTCTGTCACGATGGCGAGCTGACGGGGGAGGGAAGCGCAGAGTCGGGACATTCTAGGAAAGGGATTTTATTTATATCAATAAAGGAACTAAAACAAATTCAGGCTCGATGGCCATAAACGGTGCAAATAGGGAACAACACAAACTTGCCCGGCAGAGGCTTTTAACAGCTGTCAGAATTGGCTTCAGCTGTAGCCATCTAGGTATCAGAAGAGTTAAATTCATTGCTAATAATTTATGGAGTCAGATTAACAAGGCCAACGCAATTCTCTGATGTCTACCCTTCACTGAGTTTGGTTTTCCATCCCTATTTTACACTTAAAGTTAATGACCACAATAACACACCACAAATTAATAAAATCTCAGATACACAGTTTGCTTTCAGATTGATTCAAAATTTGTTGAGTGTAATTTGACAGAAAAATAACCTTGTTTTCCCGATTTGTGTTTTGCCCTTAACACATGGTTACATAATGTGACGTGATTATTTTAGCACAGCTTTGACGTCTCAGAATAGATAGAACGAGATGGTGGGAGAGGTCTGCCACAGAAGGGTTCATCTCTTTATGTTCTATCTAGTTAACCATGACACTCCAGCCCATTAAATAAAATAGATTATTGATTTTGCGATCTTCACAAGCGGTGAGATTTTCTAGCTGCAACCCATGCAGCAAAGGATGAGCAGAAGGAAAGCACAAATTATTGGGTGCCCTGTCACTCAATGCGGCATCATTTACTGAAAAGGCAGTATGTGTGTGTTTGTGAGAGAGAGAGAGATAGAGAATCAATCTGTGTGTAAATGTGCACTAAAAGCAGGCTGCAGAGATCCCACAATGCTGAATGCGACAGACCTACCCTGAATCAGTAGAAGAATCCCCAGGAGGGGGAAATGAGTGAAGAGGTGCTGGAGTCATCATTACAGCCTTACACCAATCCAACCGATTTTACATTGATCCGGCACCTCTGGGTGGAGGAGGTGACTGAGTTAGCCTCCGAGATGACAGATGGGCAAGCTATGAGTGTACTGTGAGACCAGGATAGCTGCGTGAAGCTCAGGCTTCGGTAATAACTGGAGTTCATGACTGAGGTCAGTTTCGAGGGAAGAGTTCTAGTATTTAATTTTGACTTTAGTGTCCATCCCAGAAATCTGTTGGTCCAGGTTGGTCTCCATACACATGAGGTTTAGAAGAGGCTACAATTATTATCAGTATTGTTGCAATTATGATGCTACTTAGCCTTTATTATTTTTTTCTTTTGCTATTATTTGCTTTTATTCCATTTTTTTTATATGAGCCACCTTGATTATTGCAATTCTCAGTTGAAAGCAGTTCACAGTGGGAAAGAACAGATTTTCTATGCATCTTAAAAAATTCTGTATTCCTCTTTGCCCTATTTTTTGTTCTTGTTGAGTTTTAATCAGTAGTCCTGTCTTGATAGCTCCATGCATGCACCATGCTACTTGTTATGCATACTAGTTATATTATTACATATTCTATTGGTAACTAAATAGAATATGCATAACTCCAAGGAAGACATGCCAACCCTGGTGAGAAACTTTTTTATGTTCATCCTCGGACAGCATTATTTGCTTCAAATGAACATAAATGTTGTCAGGATTGACTGCAGCTGTGCTCAACACCGGTGGCCAATCCTGACAGTGCTTAAATGCCGGATGTTTCCGCCCCTTCCAGGTCTCCGGCATTTTGGTGAACTTGACATTGTAACCGTGTAGGTGTTAGTATTTTCAGTTCTGGCAATCGCCACACGCCTACGGGTTTGTTTACGTTCTTCATTCAGTTAAATCGTTTTCGGCCACCGCGCCATTGTTTATTTGTGTTTATTGTTTGTTTGTTATAATAAAACCCCCTTCCCAGCATGTCAAACCTCTGCGCTTCCTTCCCCCGTAAGCCCGTAGCCGTGACAAATGTATACTCTCATCTGGTATTTGTGCTAACTGTTTTGTTTTTTTTTACCTGCTCTTTTATTTTGTAGTTTATTTGAATTATTTTAATTCAATTATTTGTATTATTTGTAGAGTTATTTGAATGCAGACTTGTTTATTAAGACAGACCTGAAAGATTTTAAAGGGCTAATCTTTTATTACAAAACATATCATACTCCACTGATCAATGGCCTCAGAAGTACATTTCCGTTAATTAACCCGCAGTGAGAAATGGGTTGTGGCAGCATGATATGGCAAACAGTTGTTACTTTAGATGTGACAATCACTTCACTTTGACTGACTTCGTTGTGTAATGAAAATGGATATGGTTTTCAAAAATAAATAAATAAATAAATAAATGTCCACTCCCCCTTGCAAGTTCATTTACACGAACCCCCATTAGTATTTTCATTGTAGTTAACTTACTATTAGCTTTTTATGAAGCTGTATTTAATATTGGGTTGATGACTAGAGATTTTTATAAATGTTTCTATTATTCTAGGTTACTGTGCTACAATAGCTCCTTATTAAACTCTAAATAAACATTAAATGTTCTTTCAAATTGTAATATTCATTTAAATTATTTTATGTATCTTTCAATATCTGACAACGATTGTGAGAAAGTTCAAATTCTTCAAAACAAAATTCCTTAAGGTGTGTAATGATTGAACGGTGTTCACAGCCTTTATCAAACCTCCCCACAGCATCTCAGTTGTATTCAGATCTAGGAATGTCTCCTGTCCATTTCTTCTTGGTAGGATTGCTGGATTATTTTGCGTAGACCATTCTTGCATCAGCCCTAAACCATGCCGTTTCCACCCACCTGATTCACTGCTGGAGTGAGGATCTTTTCATCAAAAGATGACTCTGGTTCATTTCAAATTAACTACATTTCTGATTCATCTGTCCAGAGCACATCATTCTAAAAGTCCACTTCTTTTATACATGGCCTTTAACAGACTTCAGTCTTGCAGTGATTTCTTTTTTCAACCTACACCCTAAACCCGGATTTTGTTCATTACATAATCTGTTATGTTTTACAAAACTCCAACTAACTGAAAAGGAATGATCATGTTAAGCAGAGATTACTTATGAAGTTATGTTTCTGCTCGGGGTTGGAGGCTTACTGAAGTTTGGAGATTATGCCGCTTGAACAAAAGATCTGCCTTTCAGGAGATTTGTTGCTACATATTGAATAGTCAGTATTTGTGACAGAATATCACAGAAAATATCTATCTGGTGACAACAACACAAATCTTGTGGAAATGCAGTGAAAGTGTACATGCTGTGAGTTTGTGTCTGATACTAGGGGTCACATCTTAAAAAATAAGAGCCTTACAGGTTAAAACATGAAAGCTACAGTAGAACTGCAGTGTTCTGTAAAGTGTAGTGTAAAAATCGAGTGTTGTTATTGTCCCTCTACTAGATTTTGAATTAACATTTTAGACAAAGTTCTACCAGTACGAAAACATGTGCCAAAGGTCGTGGACAAAAGTTTTGAGAATGACACTAATACTGGTTTTCAGTGTTTTTACTGCTTCAGTGTTTTTAGTCAGTTGTTTCTGGTGTATTGAAGTATAATTTCAAGCATTTTATAAGACTTTTATTGACAATTACAACAAGTTCATGCAAATAGTCAGTATTTGCAGTGTTTGCAGTTTTTTTTCAAGACCTCTGCAGACCTCTTTCATTCAACTTCTGAGCCTTGACTGATGGCAACCATTCCTTCATAATCAGTGCTTGGAGTTTGTCAGGATTTTTGAGTTTTTGTTTGAACCTCCCACCTCTTGAGGCTTGAACACAAGTTCCAATTGGATTAAGGTTCAGGGAGTTTCCTGGCCATCGACCCAAAATTTCAATGTTTTGTTCCTATCACTTCCATCATGCTGGAAAAGGCATTGTTCTTCACCAAACTGTTCTTTGATGGTTGGCAGAAGATGCTGTCGGAGAATGTTTTGGTACCATTCTTTATTCATGGCTGTGTTAGACAAAATTGTGAGTGAGCCCACTCACATGAATGAGAAACTGCCCCACACATGAACGGTCTCTGGATTCTTTACTGTTGGCACGAGACAGGACTGATGGTAACGCTCACCTTTTCTTCTCCAGACAATCATTTTTTTCAGATGCCTCAAATCGAAAGGGGCTTCATCAGAGAAAAGGACTTTACTCCGGTCCTCAGCAGTCCTATCCCTGTAGTTTTTGCAGAATATCAATCTGTCCTTGATGTTTTTCTTGGAGAGAAGTGGCTTCTTTGCTGCCCTTCTCAGGAACTGCAGAACATCCTAACAACCCTGACATCCTGCATGATCTGTTAGAAGGAATTGCTCCTGTTGAGTTATCACTTTGCTTTTCAGACCTGATTTCTAAGAATTTTTTTTAACTTTAGTGCAAGATGGGGCATTCTGCAGGACACGGTACCACGGTCTCCTGTTCTTTGTTCTTGTGACCATTTGATAAATGATAGGTGTGAAGCGCCAGACATGTTTTTTGAGATCGCCCCTTTGTCTGCCCCAGATGAGAGACTCTGAGGGCGTGACGAAACAACAAATTCTGATTGGTCTGTGACAACTTCCTGTGGGTCAAATGTATAAAGGATGTTCACGTGTGGTGGCGGGGCACTTTATTCTCAGCTTCTTTTCCATCGGAACTGGGCCTTCCAGTTCCCAAATCTTCTCTTTACCCATTTTTCTCCTGAACCAAGTGATATCACCTGATCCAGAAGAAAAATGGGTAGAGAGAAGACTCAGGAACTGGAAGGTCCAAAGTCCAAAGTTGATCACATTGTATCATGAAAATATCAAATAAGTTTTCTGTCAGAAAGTTCCACAGCTTATGACAGTTCATGTTGCATCATCAGTCTTTGTTCATGGAATTAGATATTTTCCTGATATGATACTCTCTGTTGGTTCTTGTTCTGGCCTCCCAAACTTAGCAGGTCAAACTGATTGTGCCAAATAACAGATTTTGTTTGTCCGCAACAGGATATCATGAACATTTCAGATCTTTTAAATTGTGTTGCAAATCGAACCCATCTCTCCATGACCTCTGGTACATCAAGTCAACAAAACACCAAAAAAATCACCAATGAAAAAAAATCACAGTCAAAATCACAATGACCATCCCTAAATCTGTTTTTAAAAACAGGTACTGCTCACACAAAAGGTTGAAATTTACACAACAGCAAATGAGAACCTGGAACTGAAACAGTTGAAGAGTCTGTACTGTTCAGGACCAGAGCGAAGCAAAATTTAGTTTGAATGATTCATATTAAGCTAATGCTGAGTAAATGATAACAGCTGAGATCCTAGATCTTACTTTGAATAGGCTGATCAGGACTATAATTTTTACAGTCACAATATTCCCCAGAATTCATCTGAGGAGATGAGAGAAGAATCCCAGCACTACCCATCTGACTCCGTATCTGATTTGGAATGCATGTGAATAAAACATTTCTCAGAGCCCCTAAGGCTGTGCTGCATTCGAGATATTGATGTTATGACATCAGAGCAGACATTGTGGGTATAGCATTGAGTCCTTCCCAAAGGCAAAAGATATTGTATGGCATGTGCTTGATGGTGGTCTCCAGTAACTGTACAGGGCTACAGAGACACTCTTCTCTCTACAGATGGCAGTAGAATCCTGAAAATCAATAACGCAGAGAAGCTTTTGGGGCAGAAATGGCAACGAATTCCTCGGTAGCCTCATGGCCAAGATACATTTCACAACATGCAGTTTTTGCATCTGCAGAAATGATAATTCTACAGCAAGCAATCAGATCGTTTCTCTTGTACAGGGCTTCCGGGCACCTGGGGGCATCACTCATCCCATTTCCAACCAATGGACATATGTAGGCCAAGAGGGTCCCACATGGGCACTTATATCATGCTCTGGATGCCACATTCGCCGCCACCTGGTATATAAAAGGGTACGATGGGGTAGAGCTCTTCAGCCGAATTTATGATGAGCCCTGTTTTAATCTCAGGCTCACAAAGGCACAGCTGAATCGGGCGGAGTAAATGGGAGCTTGGGATAGAAGAGGAGGTGTTGAGCTGCACTGCACTGCACTGTGTCATTGGCAGACACGTTGGTTCACTGACTGCCCTGTAATTAACATAAAAAAGAAAGAATGAATGTAATGGAATCCTTCTTTACTGACTCCTAAAATAGAGTGCAGATGTTCATACTTCCAGTTCTAGCTCTAAATAAGGTCATCCATGCCCTTGGCAACACATCACACAGTCAGCTGGATTGAGCAACAACATTCTATGAGCAGGGCAATGATTGGACTCTTGCAGTGATTCGATAATGAGCACTTACTGATGAGCAATTTCAGATGAACTTGAATATTAAATGAATACAAGATGAATAATATAGAAGCATTTTGCTTCTGTAGTATTGTATTCTATTGGAAAATATAAAGATCCCTGAAAGGAAAAACTCACATGTGTGTGTTAGGTCTTGCACTGTAAGCATAATTCAGGTATGTTGTTTTGGGTGTGTTGGTGTGGTAAATGATCTTCAGTTGTTTTTTTTGGTTAGTGTCTTTTATGCTATGTGTTAAACAGAGTGTGTGTCTGTGTGTGAACAGTAACTGGCGTGGTGTTGTGTTCTCGCTTCACTTCATTATCTTCCATTCTGCCTCTCCTCTGTGGCCCAGGCGGCAGACTGCTCCCCCCTCACTGAGTTGTCTGATAGAATTTGGTCTTTTCACAACTGATGAAATCTCAGTAGCTTAGCAGCTGCGATCCACACTCGCTCCCTGGTGAACTACAAGCCTGCTCTACCCACCAACAAAAAGGAAGAAAAGAGAAGAGAACGGAAGGAGCACAGAATGAAGAAAAAAACTGTCAGCTTCATGTTGCAACAGCCACCGCTTTTCATTAGATGCATATTAAGGTCTGATGGAATTACTTGGAAATGCAGTAAAACCACAGAACAAGGCAAGATCATGGGCTCACAGCCAGTGTGTGTGAAGGGATCTGCAGCCTACAGTAAATTCGTGTATGCAGCCAGTGTGCATTCTTGTATTTGTGCGGTGCAGCAGAACAGACTTTTCTATCTCAGAGGCTCTTCACGCCATCTTTGCATGACATCGATTTTTCTCCCTACTACTTCATTCTTTGTATAACTCAGTAGGAATACCATTTCAGAGTTTTTAAGCAAATCCATACACTGTTTACCTGAGATTCTCTGAGAAAACAGGACTCTTTCACCATGTTGCGACTTTTGATTCAGCAGTACTAATCCAATTCATGTGGAAGCCGTCCCCTGTTGATTAAATGTCACTGAATAAATATGTTCACATTATGTGCATTCAGGAATGGAATGGGAGGAAAAGAAAAACAATGGCAGATTAAATTCAAAACCCATATTCACTGGTGGGCATATTAGCAACACAATTAATACAACAATGTGACATGTCTGCTACTGAAGAGTTATACTCTAGATATAACACTCTAAACTGATGTTTCTGACAACCATTTAATATGGTCCAAAAGACTGGTCTCTAATTGAATAATGCATGATTTTCTAACTGGTTCCATTTTTTAGACAGTTACATAACCCATCTTGATTGGTGACAAGACATATCCTATTAAATGACAATATACTGCATGTGGGTACTATTTTATAATGTCACGACTACGGGGCTGGCTCTCCGGTGTGTCAGGCGTGGCGGCCCCGGTCCCTCGGGCTGGTTCCCCGGCGTGGTCAGGCATGGCGGCTCCGGACCCTCGGCCTGGCTCCCTGGCGTGGTTTCACATGGCTGCCCCGGACCCTCGGACCTGCACACAACAATAAGGGCCGATCCATCTGGGTACGTGTGGGCCCTGTCTCCACACGTCCCCTCTGACGCGTTTTGCATCTTTCCCAGCACAGCGCAGGGAGGTGGTCCTGGAGCCTCCGGCGACCGTTCCAGGCACCCCAGGTTGGTGCCTTCTGGGACCCTGCAGCCCCTCTCGCTGCACGGCCCTGGTGCCCTGGTGCCAGACCATCCAGCTAGCCCCTTCTGCGTCCGTTGGGACAAGCAGGCCCTCTTCCTGCCTGTCCCAGCTGGGTCCTCATGCCTACCTGGGGGCTCTATGACGCTCCACCCCTCTGGAGGCGGACACAAGCCCATGCCTGGCCCGCCCTCGTCATCGGCTACTGGAGGACCCAGCTCCATCGCTTCACCACCTACCCTCCCCTCAGGAGGAGCCCCCAACCCGAACTGCACCCCCCCAAAAAATTATTTGGGGGAACACCCCCCGGCTGGACTTAGGGGTACCTTGGGGCTTGTCCACCTCATCTTGGACTGCCCCACTGAAGGGTCCCGGGACAATTGGGCTGTCCCACACAGGGCTGGGCACATCGTTGGAGATGGTGGTGGGTGTGTGGCGTGGGGGGTGGTAGACGTCTTCTCCAGCATGCGGGGGCAGTGTTGATGCGCTGCCGTTCAGCTGGGGAACATCCAGGCAGAGTCGACTGGAGCTGGGAAGGCGTCTTCCCTGCGAGGCAGTTCCGGCAGTGCAGTTGCTGGCTGGCAACCTCCTGTCGCCCTGTTCCACCAGCTTACCCCCGCATCGCTGTCTTCCTCCTCGTTGTTGTCGCACCTCTGGGAGTGACGTGGGTCTCCACGGACCTCGCGACGATCCTGGATGGGCACGATGGGCGGAGCGATCCTGGCACCGACTGCCCAATCGGAGTCATCCTCGTCGTAGTCCGTGTCGACCTCGTACCCTCGGAAGTCACGTGGGTCTTCACGGATGTCACGACAATCTCAGACGCGCACGCTGGGTGGAGCCATCCCGGCCCCGACCCCCCAACGAAAATCCACGTCATTGTTGCTTACGTCATCCATGTACCCACCGGTGACTCCGAGGGTCATCCACCCTGCTGGCATTCCCAGGGTGCGATCAACTCCCATGGGCAGTACTCTGGCCATTCGGGCTGGAGCCTGCCCACCTCCTCGCTGGAGGGATGCCGCCGTTGACACATAACAATTTCATCACAAATGTCAAGGCCAAAATTATTACTCTACCCAATGAAATTAAACAACTCCAGATTTCTCCACAAAAATGACCATTCAGAAGTGTTTGTTATTTGGGAAATAAATACACCATAAATAACAATGTCCTCTACGTTATAAGGATATAACATATTAAGGATATAATATAAGGCTATTTTATTGATACAGAGCCCCCATTAGCCCCATTTCATGGGTGCCCACTACTCAATAAGGGTGATGGGTTAAAACCAGACAATACATTTCGTTGTGTGTGCTGTGCTGCAGTGTTTCACAATAATTTCACTTTCACAAATTTCGATTTGTGCTTTGGTTTATTGTCATTGTTTGGTTCATGCTGCGACTATATGCAGAGTTTTTTACATTCTCCCACAAAATGTCAAGATAATTTTCTATTTCCACGATGCCATCCACCTGAACAAGGCTCCCTGTGACTGAGACTGCAAAACAGCTCCACAGCATGATGCTGCCACCACCATATTCAACTGTGGGAACTGTGTTGCTAGGGTTGAAGGTCTCTCCCTTTCAACAAACATAAACAACATCCATGTACTCAAAAAGTTTGATCTAATAAGACCAAAGCACATAATAAAAGCTAATAATTTTGGCCTCAACTGTATAACTCACAAACTGATTGAGGATATAACACGTCAGAGTTTCAAATGGAATAATGACTCATAAGCATCCTTTTTAAAAATGAGAGAAGGGAACAAAACAAAATAAATAAAAATTCTCCATCCATTTTGTGTCATGGGACAGGGAACAAAGGGCCCAAGCTCAAACGCTTAAGTTTTTAATAAAGAACCAAAACAGGATCACGGTCTGAAAACACAACACAGGTTCTCACAGATTACTAAATATTATCCACATATGGACACATGCTATGGGGGCAGGTGATTGTGCTGATGGGAGCTGGGCATGCATGCAGGTGCAGACGAGATGAGGGCGTGGCAGCAGGTGAGGGCAGACAGGACCGGGAAACTGGGGCGTGACACATTGAGCAGAAATGGACCTTTATCAGAACTAAATGTGATCTTTACCAGTGAAATTTTCAGCTAAAAAGTCATCGTTTAATGTGGTATTTTGAAGCCATTCCCCATTTACCCACGGTCATGCAGCATCGTAGTCTAACCTTCTGAAAAATGTGGGTGTTACTGTATCACAAAGCAAGTCCATATCACTAGAGATCTTCAGGGAAAAAAATCTGTTTAACCAATCTTGTTGTGTTCACTCCTGTCACTGTGCTGTGTCAAGGCCTGTCACTCTGTGTTAAAGAAACAATTTATTTAATGTTCAGTCAGCAGACATGCATCCCAGACATGCATTCCAATTCATCTGCCAGTGAAAGACATGTCCTCTGGTGTCTGGTGACTCTGATTGCATCTGATCAGTTCACAAAGGAGAAAGCGAATACTGGAAGCTTTTCAGTTCAGGTCATATCAGAAGCATAACGATGAAAAAAACACACTTCATAGCAATCAACGTATTTTCATGCTGAACTAATCATCGACTCTTCACACCTGACTTACAAATACAAGATGTAAAAATTAAACAGTCATATTTACATAGAATTCCGAATATGATAATGGCCACTATTTTCAAACTTGCGTGAGTTTCTGTATAAAATTCAGATTTTTTTGTTTCAGCTGAACAATATTTGATATATAATTTACTAAAACTGTGATTCCAGGACTCCTTCTTCCATTGCTCATTGGTCCAGCCCCTCCTCAAACTGTGATGCAGTGTGTCTTGTGAGATAGCATTATAACGAGATTATCATTAAATGTGGCTGTTAATGTTGAATAGAACTCTTGCTCTCTGTTTCTTTTTTACAAAATGTGACCTGTTCATCCAGTTTGCTTGACTGCGCATCAAAGCAACTATTTACTCCCTGTATTTAATAATCAATGCTGAGGACCATAAGTCAATATCTGGTTGAGAGAGCAGTCAGGAAAGAACTTTCATGAGTCTTTGCAGATTTCTAAGCAGATATACGTTCACTCCTGACTGGCAGGGATAGATATATGGCAAATTATCAAGCTCTTTCATGTTTCATTTCATCACCCAGAAATGCATACTTGTCAAGTGCCATAACCTTAAACAAAGGCAGACACCCACTCCACAATAAATGAAGGAACATGCGTATCCTTGACAAAGTAATTTACAGAATATTGGAATGATTTGCTCCATAATGGAGTCGCTTGGTGTAGGCGTTTCTTTTTTCATGTAAATGCACTTTGCCCTTGCATCAGCCCTCCATTCTCATTTTCTTATTGCATTGGATTTTTTTGCAAATATGTTCTGAGCGCCTCTCACTGCGCACTGACAGATTGACAAATGTCTGGGAAACATGCTGATTTAATAAGTTTCTGTGTATCTAATTATTGTTAAGAGTTGGGGCGGAGATGGTGTGGAGAGATGGCAAGGCTTGTGGTGTTATTCAGTTAAATAAATCATTCTCAGACAGAATAAAACAATAATGACCTCAGATTGCTTGAACTGATCTGAATATGCATGGCTTCATGGCTGAATATGCAATGTTTCTGTTTTAATACTTGGCCAAATAATGGATTAATATGAAATCATCTGAAGCTATTTTCCCATACAAAATATAAAAGTGCTCATATAAAGTAATAATGCATTATTTAAATAAACCATTGTTTATCTTTAGTATGAAAATTATGCATAAATTCTGATGTGTGCAGTTGTTGTCCGTGTTCAACCCCAGTGAAACCCACGTGCTGGAGCGTAGAAAGTTATGGGTGCATGCATGGGTGGAAGCACGAGGTCTGTAGAAACAGAGAAAATATACATAAATAGTATGGAAATTAATAATTGACATTTTCGTACATATAACATCTGTTTTGTTTTGGGTTTTTTTTTGTGCGGAAAATGTACTTTATTTGCTGTGTATTTAATGCATAGTTGTAGCTACTTAATTAGATTTTTTTTGTAATTAGGTATGGTGGTATTTATTAAACGATGTCAACATAATTGACTCACCAGTTCATATGCTGTACAATACAATTAATAAATAATTCACACACCTACTTATTCATACAGATACAAATATACCAATGTATATTTTATAATTCATAAACCTTTTTATCCCAGTTCCATGCCAGTGCACAGCCTCAGCTGACCCACTTACATGGCACCATAAGTCTTTGAGGTGAGGCTTAGGCCTCGGCCCCCGCAGGGTACGGTGTGTTAGCCGTGCTGTTTCAGCTCTGCAGCAGTAAGCTCTTGGGATGACTGTGCTGTTCTCAGGTAACGCATGCAAACACAGATAAGAACCCCCTCCCGCAGGAACAAGGCTCAGCTCTGTGACCTTGAATGGAATGTTCTCACCTGTTCTACGCTTTTGGCTTCAGATGCAGCAAGATTGGTTGTGCTATACATGACCAATCCAACTAAAAAAAAAATTCTACCCTTCCACCCCTGTCACACAGAGAGTAGTCTAGCTAATTTCCATAGAGGCATGTCACAATAATTACAAACCAGAGATGGAGGCAGCACAGCAGTTAATTACAGCAGTACCCGGCTCTTCTCTGCACCCTGTATTGTATTTATACATCTGTGCCCACATGGTGTAAAGTGAACTAGTTTGAAAATTGTTGCACATGGCGTTACATAGTGCACGCGTGTAAGGGTTAATTAAACCTGTCAAAGAAAACACATCTAATGAACTAGCAGTTTCACAAAGGAATCACTGTTACCCTACTATGAGATGCACAGACAGATAAGAAATTCATGATTAATGCCAAATAATTCTAAAAATAAAAGGAACAATCTTATAGGCTCTGGGTTAAACTGTACATGCCTTACACAAAGCAATTAATAACAGTAACTCTTAGAGACAGCTATATACTTGTGATTGCATTGTACGAATTCAACAAAAAATTGCGACAGGAGCATTAAAATGTAATCATTTCCCACCAAGGGAACAGTGCAGCTGTACAAAGGCGAATTTTTTTTTTTTTAATGCTGCAAGATATGGACAGCGCAATCACAGTAAATTTTCCACTCCTTGATTTTCTTTTCTGTGCATAAACGGGTATTGATCTGAAGCCATTACCAGCAGATAATTGGTTGCTATGGAGTTGGAAATTTGACAAATAATGGGGTTTCAGTGGATGAGTGTTTAAAAAAACATGAAAATGTGAATAGTATTAATAAGCAGTGCCTTAGGAAAAAAAGTAAATAAATATTTCATCATCAATTAAAATGCAAGCTGTTTCTCCCTTTTCCTGATAAAGCTGTACTAGAAATATTAACACATGGCTAATCAAGCATTTGCACATTAATGCAGAGTACAGACCTCAGACATATCTGTCGTTTTTACAACAAACACAACCAAAATATGAGGTAATTTGCTTTATTTGTTTGCAAATTAAGTATATGTGTTTGACATAAAACATGTATCTTCATAATGGATGGTGGGTTTTGCTGCTGCAGAACATGTTAATTAAATGAGTTTGAGACACAGCAGAGGACTTGTTTTTTAAGGAACGTTGCGTTCACCCACAGAGTGACACGTTTCCACACTGCTGCTCCTGGTCTGAAATCAGAAGTTCTGCTCCGAAGGCCTCTGACATCCACCCGGCTCCTATGATTACAGGGTTCAGCAGTGATGTGCAAACTAGCAGCGCAGTCGGTTTCAAAATAACAAGGTGATGTGGACAAAAACACCAAAAAAAGGCTCTAAAAATATTTTGGTAGCAAAATGTGGACTGGATATATGGAATGAAAGTCTGAATATATGGAATGAAATCTGACGTCATGCCGTAACATTGCAAATAATCCTACCAACATTCAGCATAGGACTACCGATGAAGAGATTTATTCAATATTTCCACATCAGGCGGGCTTCCCACCACCATTCCTACATAAATCCTCCATCTATTAATACAGAAACTGAGGTAATTAAACAGGGAGGAATTACAGGGCAAACTAACTCCCCGGCGTGGTCAGGCGTGGTCAGGCGTGGCGGCGTGGTCAGGCGTGGCGGCCCCGGTCCCTCGGGCTGGCTCCCCGGCGTGGTCAGGCGTGGCGGCCCCGGACCCTCGGCCTGGCTCCCCGGCGTGGTCCCGCTTGGCGGCCCCGGACCCTCGGCCTGGCTCCCCGGCGTGGTCCCGCTTGGTGGCCCCGGACCCTCGGCCTGGCTCCCCGGCGTGGTCCCGCATGGCGGCCCCGGACCCTCGTACCTGCACACAATAATCAGGGCCGATCCATCTGGGTATGTGTGGGCCCTGTCTCCACACGTCCCCTCTGACACTTCTTGTGTCACCCCCTGCACCGCGCTGGGAGATTGTACCAGAGCCTCCGGCGACTGTTCCAGGCACCCCAGGCTGGTGCCTTCTGGGACTATGCAGCCCCTCTCGCTGCACGGCCCTGGTGCCAAGGGGGGGGGCATTGCCAGACCATCCGGCTAGCCCCTTCTGCGTCCGTTGGGACAAGCAGGCCCTCTTCCTGCCTGTCCCAGCTGGGTCCTCATGCCTACCCGGGGGCTCTATGGCGCTCCACCCCTCTGGAGGCAGACGCAGGCCCATGCCTGGCCCGCCCTCCTCACTGGCTACCGGAGGACCCAGCTCCATCGCTTCCCCACCTCCCCTCCCCTAAGGAGGAGTCCCCAACCCGAACTGCACCCCCCCAAAAAATTCTTTGGGGGAGCACCCCCCCCGGCTGGACTTAGGGGTACCTTGGGGCTTGTCCACCTCGCCTTGGACCAGCACATTCGGGAACCTCCTCCCTGGGGTTCGGCTCCGCGGCTGGGTCGCCATCTGGTGGACACAAAGAGGGGAAGTGGGGGCGACATACGGACACATATGCCACGCACACACACACAGACAGAGACAGACAGAAGAGAGGGTCGTCTAGTTCCCTCTCTGAGCACTCCGGGACCTCCTCAGGGGGCACAGCCAGGATCTCGGGAGGCGCGACCTTCTCGTCGCCCGCCAGTGCTTGGTCTTCTTGCCCCGGATCCTGACTGGCGCTGGATGTGGTGGAGGGGCAGAGTTCGATCCCTGGCTCAGGCCGATCAAACTCCGCCCTCAGTCTCTGCTGGAAGTCCCGAAAACTGCTGTCTGTCTCTCCCTGCTGCCAGAGGGCTGCGCTCCAGCCCCATGCTGACCCAAGCAGACACGAGAGGATGGTGGTGGTCTTATCAGTGTCTGCTGCCCCACTGAAGGGTCCCGGGACAATTGGGCTGTCCCACACGGGGCTGGGCACGTCGCTGGAGATGGTCGCTGGAGGCAGTCCCGGCAACGCAGTTGCTGGCTGGCGACCTCCCGTCGCCCTCTTCCACCAGCTTTCCTCACACTGCTGGGAGGGACGTGGGTTTCCACGGACCTCGTGGCGATCCTGGATGGGCGGAGCCATCCCGGCACCGACTGCCCAAACGGCGTCATCCTGGTTGTCGTCCGTGTCCACCTCGTACCCCCGGAAGTCACATGGGTCATCACGGACGCCGCGATGATCTCGGACGCGCACGCTGGGCGGAGCCATCCCGGCAACGACCGCCCACCGAAAATCCACGTCATCATCGCTTTCGTCATCCGTGTCCTCCCACCTGTGACTCCGAGGGTCGTCCACCCTGCGGACATCCTGGACCCATGGCGCGATAAGCTCCCATGGGCAGTACTCTGGCCATTCGGGCTGGAGGCTGCCCACCTCCTCGCTGGAGGAACGCCGCCGTTGTTGCCGCTTCTTACCCCCCTGGAAGTGACGTGGGTCCCCACGGACCTTGCGACGATCGCAGACTGGTGAGATGGGCGGAGCCCAACTCTCGTCTCCCGTGCTCTCGTCGTCGTCCGTGTCGTCCACGGGGAGCCTTGCCAGCAGAGCGCAGAGTTCTTGGCTCGACATGCCGAAGATCGTGGGGGTCGCATCTTCTGCTCTCGCTGCCCACGTCACTTCCTCGCTGCTGCCGACGCCAACGTCCTCGCTCCGCCCACTCACCCGCCGACGTTGTCGCTTCCGGGTTTCGCGGAGTTTCCCGGGGGTGACGTAATCACGCGGCGCCGCGTACCACGGCTTCTCGGGGAGAAAACGCTCCACCAGAACGGGTGTCGCGTCTCTCGTCTGGCGTCCGCGTTCACCGCGCCGGGCTGAGTCCTTCGCGGCGTTTCTTCTCCTCTGCTTTCCACCTCTGCGCTTTTGGGGGGGTCTCTGGCATTCTGTCACGACTACGGACTTACGGGGGAAGGAAGCGCAGAGGTCTGACATGCTGGGAAGGGGGTTTTATTACAACAAACAATAAAGAAATACAAATAAACAGCGGCGCGGTGGCCGAAAACAATTTAACTACAATAAAGAACTGAAACTAACCCATAGGCGTGTGGCGATTGCCAGAACTCAAAACACATGAAACTAAACAAGGTCAAGTTCGTGCAGAGAGTCCACGAAAATGCCAGAGACCCCGAACGGGCGGAAACTTCCGGCATTTATGGGGCGTCAGGATTGGATTCAGGTGTGGAGCCCAGCTGCAGGCAATCCTGACACTCAGGGACACAATGGTAGTAAGTGGGATTTGAACCTGGGTCTTCTGGTTCACAGGGGAGTGTGTTACCCACTAGGCTACTACCACCCAAACTTTGTATGTGCAGCCTGAATCTAAACATTCAATGGCACGCTGGGATCAGGCAGCGCTGGTATTTCGGATTTGAAATGCTAAAGTTATTTTGCCCTGTAATTCCTCCCTGTTTACTTACCTCCGTTTCCGGATTACTAGACGGAGGTTATACATAGGAATGGTGGAGGGAAGCTCATCTGATGTTGAAGGCCTGTTTCGGTCAGTGCTTGATGAATAAACAGCTGCTGTCGCTGCATTAGGTCTTCCATGGTGAAACATTGAGTAAATCTCTTCATCAGTAGTTCTATGCTGAATGTTGGTAGAATTATTAGCAGTGTTACTGCAAGCACTAGACAGAGTGTTTATTATGTCATTGTTGCTTAAAATTGTTGCCACTAGGTTTGATGCAGTCTCACTCATAGTGAGGAACAATGCACCTGTTTAGCGAACTAACATTCACAAAATGGCGCCAATGGCTTGGTGACGTCAGATTTCATTCCATATATATGGAATGTGTGTGTGTGTGTGTGTGTATGTATGCATGTATGTATGTATGTATGTATGTACAGTATACCATCTGTCACATGATTAAATCATGTGACTAGGAGCAACACGGAAACGAGGTAACGTGTGCCCTATAAATTGACAAGAGAGCAGCTGCCGGCTGCTCGGTCATTGATTGACACTCGTTGTCAGAACCGGCTCCGCACCCCTCAAGCCAAATCAGCTTGTTCTAGTTAGTAATTAATCCTTAAACCCGATCTCCGTCCTGTCGCCCTGTTCTGTCCTGTCCTGCCCCGTCGTCAGACCCGGCTCCGCACGCCTCGAACCAAGTAAGCTCGTTCCAGTTTGTCTGTAACCCCGACACCTGATCTCCGTCCTGTCGCCCTGTTCTGTCCTGTCCTGTCTTTTTGCCTTAGACGCGAACGACAACATCAGCGTGGTGTTGCGGCTCGCGCCGCCAGCGTTCGCAGAATAACGCGGAGGAGCTTAACTGCCTCCGTGCGTCCCGCCGCACCGAGGTCTCTCGTCTCCTCCTACACGTTCGCGTGTCACCATCTACAATTTGATTACTCTGATTACTGCTTTGCACATTCTTGGCATTCTCTTCAAGAGGTCGTCACCTGAAATGGTTTTCCAACAGTCTTGAAAGAGTTCCCAGAAGCACTTGTTGGCACCTTTTCCTTCACTCTGCGGTCCAGCTCAACTCAAACCATCTCGATTGGGTTCAGGTCCGGTGACTGTGGAGGCCAGGTCTCCACTCTATGTTAAGTACATAACTCCACATGTGTTCATTCATAGTTTTGATGCCTTCAGTGAGAATCTACCAATGTAAATGGTCATGAAAATAAAGAAAATACATTGAACTTTTGGCCTGTACTAATATACAGTGGGTTGCAAAAGTATTCGGCTTATGACCAAATAGAGTGCACTTGTGTGTAATCTAGTATCAGTACAATTACAGCTGCTTTTTGACGGCCTCAGAGGTTGTTTAAGAGAATATTGGGAGCAACAACACCATGAAGTCCAAAGAACACACCAGACAGGTCAGGGATAAAGTTATTGAGAAATGTAAAGCAGGCTTAGGCTACAAAAAGATTTCCCAAGCCTTGAACATCCCACGGATCACTGTTCAAGCAATCATTCCGAAATGGAAGGAGTATGGCAATCTACCAAGACAAGGCCGTCCACCTAAACTCACAGGCCGAACAAGGACAGCGCCGATAAGAAATGCAGCCAAAAGGCCCATGGTGACTCTGAACGAGCTGCAAAGATCTACAGCTCAGGTGTGGGAATCTGTCCATGGGACAACTATTAGTCGTGCACTGCACAAATTTGGCCTTAATGGAAGAGTGGCAAGAAGAAAGCCATTGTTAAAAGAAAACCATAAGAAGTCTGCAGTTTGTCACAAGCCATATGGGGGACACAGCAAACATGTGGAAGAAGGTGCTCTGGTCAGATGAGACCAAAATTGAACTTTTTGGCCAAAATGCAAAAAGCTATGTGTGGCAGAAAACTAACGCCGCACATCACTCTGAAAACACCATCCCCACTGTCAAATATGGTGATGGCAGCATCATATTCTGGGGGTGCTTCTCTTCAGCAGGGACAGGGAAGCTGGTCAGAGTTGATGGGAAGATGGATGGAGCCAAATACAGGGAAATCTTGAAAGAAAACTTCTTGGAGTATGCAAAAGACTTGATACTGGGGCGGAGGTTCACCTTCCAGCAGGACAATGACCAGGGCAACAATGGAATGGTTTAAAACAAAACATATCCATGTGTTAGAATGGCCCAGTTAAGGTCCAGATCTAAATCCAAACGAGAATCTGTGGCAGGATCTGAAAACTGCTGTTCACAAGTGCTGTCCATCTATTCTGACTGAGCTGGAGGTGTTTTGCAAAGAAGAATGGGCAAGAATTTCAGTCTCTAGATGTGCAAAGCTGGTAGAGACATACCCTAAAAGACTGGCAGCTGTAATTGCAGCAAAAGGTGGTTCCACAAAGTATTGTCTCAGGGGGCTGAATAATTACACACACCCCACATTTGTTATTTATTTGTAAAAGATGTTTGGAATCATGTATGATTTTCGTTCTACTTCTCACTTTGTATTGGTCTTTCATGTGGAATTCCAATAAAATAAGAGTCTATATATATATATATATATATATATATATGAGTCCCTGACAAAAGTATTGTTGCTTATCTATTTTGTAGATTAACCTGACTTTTAATTAATCAATTGGTGTTAGAAAAAGCATATGCATAGCTAAAACCCTACCGAATGATGTTTAATACATTGAAACTAATTATTTTCACTGAAAAAAGATTTATCAAGAAGTATGTGATGGAGCACCATCCTGCTGCAGAATTTGGCCTATTTTATGGTTGGTTAAAGGTAGCTAAGTTTTCTTGGTATTTCAGACTATTGATGTTGCCTTCTACCCTGCAGATCTCTCGCACACCCCCATACTGAATGTAACCCCAGACCATGATTTTTCCACCACCAAACTTCACTGTTTTCTTGGTGAATCTCGTATCCATGCGGGCTCCAGTATGTCTCCTGCAGTATTTGCGGCGACTGGTGTAATTCCACAGAAGATTCATCTGAAAAATCCACCTTCTGCCTCTTTTCCAGCATCCATCCTTTTAGCAGGCCGTGGGCCTTGGCCAATGCCACACGTTTTTTCAATTGTCTTTTGTTTAGTGCTGGCTTCGGGGCCATGGAGGCCATTTCGAGACAGAATCCAACAAACTGATTCTGATTGCACAGGGACTTCAGGTGACCAGGTCTCGTGGAGCTCTGCTGCAGTGGAAAATGGGCTGGCCTTGGATTTTCGAACCAACAAACGTTCCTCTTGAGCAGTTGTCCTGCGGGGTATGTCTGACCTGGGCTTGTCAAAAACGTCTCAAGTCTTTTTTTTTTAAGGTGTCTGCCACATCAGCAGGGGTTCTGGTCTTCAGCCTCTTGATAATCAACACTTTAGTCCCAGGGTGAATTTTAGACATGTTTGCAGAGGTCTAGTTGCAGTTGATGTGAAGGTCTAGTGTACTGGGGGTCTTTTTATATACACCTGAGACCTAACTGATCCATTATTAGTCACAGGTGAAGCTCATATGACAAGGTGACAACACATGTCTTCGCAAAATTCACTCAATGGGCTTTACCAAGCTTTGAATATTAGAATACTTTTTGACAGTTTCATTTTTACTGAACCATTATTACAAAAGCTGTTGGGAATAAACTGAGCCATTTCTTGTAACAAATCTTGATTAGAAATATATTACAGCGGCGCTTGAGGTCAATTTGAACACAAGCAACAAAACTTGTCAGGGACTCTATATGGGGCAGTGGTTACCTAGTGATTAAGGAAGCGGCCCTGTAATCAGAAGGTTGACGGTTTGAATCATGATCCGCCAAGGTGCCATTGAGCTTCCACTGAGCAAAGCACCGTCCCCACAGACTGCTCCCCAGGCGCCTGTCATGGCTGCCCACTGCTCGCAAAAGGATGATGGTTAAAAGCAGAGGACACATTTTGTTGTGTCACCGTGTGCTGTGCTTCAGTGTATCACAATGCCAATTACTCCACTTTCACTTCACTTCATATATAATGAATATTTTTAATTGATTAACATATCCCTGTCAATTTGACTCTATGGCGTTACTACTTCATGTCTAATTTTTACTGGTGCAGCTCAAATTAATGAGGGAAACAAGGCTGAAAATTGTTACAAGCAGAATACCACAGAATGTTCTCATGGTTGTGTACACTTGGATGTTTGAACTAATGCAGCTCCTTGCTTGTTCCTCTGTGCCTGTCTGGGCTACGGTGGCCCTGAAGGCCTAAAACACAACATTTCAGAATACAGTAGAGGTATTTGAGCGGTTTTTGCCTAAACATTCATCACTATTAAAACTGGTTTCAGACTGAAATGTGGTATGTACTGCTCCATGCTCTAAATTGGTCACGTGACCAATCATTGAAGCAGGTTCTGAAACCAAGATAGAGAAGTGGTTGATTATAGCAGTAATTGTATGTTGACAAAATACATGAAGTTTGGTGTTAGCCATCATTTTATTCAGTGGTTCGATGGCAGGCCAAACCTGGCATAAAAGGAACTTATGCATACAAGTTTATATGCATTAGTTATGTACTAAAACATGCACATTAAATGTGCTTTTCATAAGCAATGCATGCTTTTACAAAACAAATGTTTACAGACTTGTTCCATATTTGTCATTTTAATTTACAGAATTAATTTGGTTTTCTACACTGTAGCACTTTATGAGCTACAGTGTAAAAGACAGACTCTGTTAAGACTATGCTCTAATTGTTTATAGTTTCCTTTCAGTTTGTTTTGAATTGTTTTTTTTTTTTATACTTTATTAATCTCGAAGGAAATTGCTTCTCTGCTTTTAACCATCACCAGTAGTGTGTGGGGAAAGTGCTTTTTGCTCAGTGGCACTTTGGTGGACTGGGATTCGAACCGGCAACCTTCTGATTACGGGGCCGCTTCTTTAACCACTAGGCCACCACTGCCCCATACAAATATAATATATGATTGTGGAATGATTGGATTGGGATAAAATTGTTATCGTGGGCCATGCACATATTGTGAGGTACACAGTGATTCCCACGCTTAATATACACACAGATATATATGAATACAGGGCGAAAAAAAATTGAATTATGTATGTGTGTGTGTGTGTGTGTGTGTGTGTGTGTGTATATATATATATATATATATATATATAGAGAGAGAGAGAGAGAGAGAGAGAGAAAGTCTATATTTCAGGTGTTCAGTCAATAAATTGTCACATAATTCTCACATAACGCATGAGAACAAACATAATCAGGGTTCGCTTCTGTTTTGTAACCTGACTAATTCTGTTTAAAATGTGCTTGGTGACTGCGCATACTGACACATTTGAGTTATCCCATTGTTCTTTGAAAAATGTAAAAGGTTTGCATACAGTAAATCCTCTCAGGAACTGGCCCATATGAGGCGGTGGGATTGAGGGAATCTGTGCAACAGCTCAGGCCTGAAGTCTGCCTCCTGGTCTAAATTCCCACATGCCACCTCACCCGCTCCCATCTGTCGGCTCATTGACAATCCAGTCGCATAGGAAACAATCCTCAGGCAATAATTGCAACAAACAAAAATACCCGTTTATCTGGAAGAAACAGCTCACCCACTGAATCAGTGAACGTAAGCGGGAAAAATGGGCCTTGATATTCAAACAAAGAATGAAATCAATTTGATCAAAAAAACAAAAAAAAAACTTTTTGCATCATCCTGTTGCACTTTTGCCATGTATTGACCCCTTACACATTATTGCTGATAATTATAGTTACCTTTGTGGAAACATTACCATGACAGTTAGCATGATGAGCAACATTACCCGCTAAAACCATGTTTGTGAAATTCTCCATTTACGCTAAGAATTATATTAATTTAATCTCCTATAGAAATCTCATGTACAATAACTGGGTGAGTTGCAATCTGACAGACATTTGCAGAGCATATACAATATGCAATATTCCAACAATAGAAACAATTGCTCTCTTTATTGAGGCAAATCCTTTTTTTATAGCAGCTGGTATTTTTGATCTGACATATATATGACATATTTTAATAAAATGAAATAATAAAAAACAGAACAAATACCTATATGTAATGTAATCTAAAAATATAGGGTATATGTATGTATGTTACTTGATTTAGGAGTAAAAAAATACACACACAGAAAGAGTTTTGGGTGTAGCTTGCCCTCACTGGTTTTCCCTGAGGACGCCACCAAGAACCTCATGGCCAGTTTAATCTCTAATGTGTGTCTTGCGTATTTGTGCAATTCTGCATCGCTGGTAGCTCTAAAAAACGTTTTCAAAATGTAATGAACCAATGGTCCAATGTGTCAACAGAAAATGGCATTTCAAGCGGCACATATTTACCTACACAACAACCAATCGGAAAATTGACAGGCTCCTTTTATAGTCCTGGGTTAATCTGTTGTGGTGCTGCAGCAGACAGGCATATTAGGTGAACAATGAGAGTGCTGATGCTCTGACACTCCCAAACATGGTTATAGACTGGGGAATTCCAGTCATCCAGGTCCTTTAGAAATAACAAACGAGCAGCCAGTGCTGAATAGGAGCGACGGAGCCCAGAGAGTTCTTTGCGTAAGGTGCGGAATTACATTTTTGTGACATTTATGTACTTCTCCTGGAGCTCACACAGCCCATTTGGTAGCGCCGAGGGGCTTGTTGGAGATGTTTGCACTCACACTGGGGTCCATTAGAAACACTTACGCTCATCCTCACAGCTAAGGAGTTAGCTTGTCAACAGTGGCACTGTAAACTGCTGCCCAGTTAAAAGACCACTCTTCTCAGTCCGCCTTATTGCCTGATCCCTTAAGAGAGTTTTTAAAGAGGGGCTGTACATTCATTATAATCGGACTTTTATAATCAGAGCCTTCTACTTCTTTTTAGGATAAATAATGGGAAATTAAAACACACTTAAGTAAAAACTGTCTCAAAATGTTATATGAATTGTCACGCCGGAGTAAATGCAGGAGACACAGGTGCATAACATAATGACAGATTTATTAGTAACTCACAAAAGCAAATGGCATGATGGCCAAGACCTAAACAAAGGGCAACACTTTAGCATGGTCTACACTGTATAGAAACAGGCCAAGACAGAGCAGACACTTCTTACACATTAATAGGGAACTCATGAAGGTGATCAAACTTTACATTGACATGTGCTGCCTGGATGTAAACATAGTAAACATGTGACTCTTAACCATCATTGTGTAAGTAGCATTAAAATAGTATATGCCTTTTAGGGGTTGGAAAACCTAGGTAAAGTGAAGGGGAGTCAGGTTTAGCTCTACATGAGGAAAAAAATCAGAATCCAGGAGTTTGTTTGCTTGAGGGTGAAGGCTTTACACACAGGCCCACAACTGGGAGGTCTTCATTGAAACATTGGTTGATTTAATTACATGACAGCTCATATCATTCATAAATTTCATTCCATTGTTCCAATAGCCTCTCTTCATATGGTTCAAGTAATCAGGTAGCACAAAGCAAAGCAGGAGAACATGGCATTGGAGCACTGGGAAACGTGTGACAGTAGTCATCCAAATAGCATTAGTAAGTTTTGCTGAACATATAATGTGATCTATCCCTAAACTGAAGTTATATTTAAAATCTCTCTACAGTAAATTAAGAAATGGAGTTTAAATGACTTCTGAAAAATGTCACGTATGAATAAAGACACAAGGCAAAATGTGGTGAAAGCTGAATATGAAATGAAATGAAAACCTTAATACATAGCAAGCAGGATACGAAAAGTAAATACTTGATAAATAAGCTTAAATATATTAGGGAGCATTTGGGAGACAAAAGAGTTGGCTCTTCTTTTACGTCATTTCTACTACACTGTGATGGTTCTGGTGCTTGGCTGGTGCTCCAATGGGAACCGGTCCACACTTACACTAGACAGCTCAGTGGGGGCCGCATGATAATAGGTCACGCCCACTAAACCCCAGCAACAAATCCATTACATTGCAATAGAAATCTTTTGCCGCTCCACCACTGCCACTTTTAAGCAGCCCTTTCTTTTTATTCCTGTAGTCTTTCTTCAGTTGATTCCTTTATTCAGCTCTTTCCTTAGTTCTTCATACATGTTCTTCTAGTGCACTTTCTAATTTTTGTTGAATTTCTCTGGATGTGGATATAGCTAGAACAGTTTTATTTTCTTCAGTGCTCCACGTTACAGGAACCGTATATAGCAGTGGAAGAGGGGTTATTTGGGTGCCATGCCACCAGAGCTGGCTCTCTGAAAAGAGCCCATCCCTCGCAAGTACACAACCCCTGTGGAACCAGTTATGGGAGTGAACAAGTGGGCACGTCCATTAGGAAGGTTGTTCCCCAGCCCCTTTGACCATTGGCCTTGGGTCATGCACCTTTAGCAACCCTGCTGGAACCGACAGGATGGTGGGAGTTGGGGCTAGGTAACATGAAGTGAGACTTTGTGATGATCCTGGAGTTTCTGCTGGACCAAAAGCATCAATGCAAGATCGGAGGACCTCCTCCAGGAAGGTGTGGGGTTGGAGCAGGAGCTGGCGCAGCAAACTGGTCCCTTTGTGCTTCCAGGGAGTTGGTCAGGCGACCCAGCTGCCGATGGTGCGCTGCCACCAATTCTTCCAGTGTCATGGAGGGATGGTCTGAGGGCAATGGCACGGAAGAGCCATCCATCTTGGGTGAGCGATTCTTCTGTCACGCTGGAATCTGATATAAGGAAGACGATGGATGGCAAAGGAAAACCGGTTTATTGTTCAAACACAACAAAAACCAGAGGGATGTCCAAAAACACTTAAAACCAAGCCACCACACCTTGTGCTGAAAAAACAGGAAAGAGGCTCCACTCTGGCCTGGGGCTGGTGTTGAGACGGTCCGGGTAGTCCTCACACTCACAATCGCTCCCATGAAATACTTACTCCCATCAGGCTCGTGATAACACCAGACACGTTGGAGAAGACTCCAGGTTTTGTTTTGGAGAATCGCTCTGTAGGTTCTGGATCACACAGGTCTTTTATGGAGAGGTGGATTAGACACAACCAACCGAACCTGACTCTGTGAGGATCACTATCCGTGCCGAGGGACCCTGGGGAGGGAAAGTGTTGAGGAACCCCACGACCCGGAACTTTGATAGCAGTCCCTAGTGCACACTAGGGAATTGGGGCTTACCACGACACGCTGACACAGACACACAATCTAGTAAGGTAGGGAAGGTAAGCGTGTCAGGGGAGGGCGGAGCCGGCATGGACGTGACATGGAGGGAGTTACTGTGACATTTGACATGTCATAGGTTCTTCATATTCTGAACGATTTCATGCTATTCATAGATGTGTTAACACCTACCTTGTATAAAACAGGACAAAGGTGAACAGGACAAAGGTGTTGAACTCGTTCAAATCTGCTTCACAAAAAAAATCAAGTGCAATAAGCCGTTATGATTCTCATTTATTTTCCATTATTCATATTTTCTACACTAAAGGCCAACAACTCTCATTTCACTGCCAACACCATTATTAGTCAGTAGCCTGACTGAATTCACACATATTGCTTCCAAAAAAGAATTTGCATCCAGACTGGTGTGCCAGAGTTAAATGGTTACACTAGATTTTTAAATGTATTTCTTCTTTTCTTGTGTCTTTTATTTTCTTATTTTCTAAAGACTTTTATTTTGTTTACCTGTATTCTGATGTGGGTAAGGGAATTATAACAACAATCAGGGTGTTTGTTTAATTGTAGAATGTTAAAATGTATTAATGTTTCTGGTTATGTCAAATATGTTTCTGTATTTTTGTTTGTTCAATTTATGATTATTATAAAAAGTTATGTGGGTTCTAAAGCTTTTATCACCCCCGAAAAGTGGTTGGATGCGGCCGTGCCCTTGGGTTAGTGGGTTGGAGACCCGGTTTAGTTCTCTTAGACACATGGCATGAGCTGTGAGAGGTGCGTGGGGTTTGTGTGTAAAAAGTTATTTCTTCTATTTTAATTTATGTACATATTTGTGAATATTTTTTTATGTTCTGTTATTACTGTATATTGTAGAGAAAGGTGCAGAGAGACGCAGTTTGTGACGCGATGTTCTGACGCGACCTTGCTTTTGTACAGGTATGCGGTATTATAAATTGTAAATACTTTAAATTAATGTTTAGTCCTCTTAGACACATGGCATGAGCTGTGAGAGAGAAAGGTGCAGAGAGAGACGCAGTTTGTGACGCGATGTTCTGACGTGACCTTGCTTTTGTACAGAGAATACACTTTGCACGGAAAATCTCTTGGGTGTCGGTTTGTCATTGCGGTTCAAGAAAAGAAATAAAAAAAATTACACAACGAGGAAGAAGAACCGCTACACTGGCACTTGGGTTTTGAGCTCACTGTTGCAAAATGAGTTTGTTAGCAGCTTTTTAATGCACTGTTCAATTAAATGTATTAATACTGAAATAACTACAGAAAAAGACATTTCAGCTGTCCTACATTTATAAAAGAAAAGCTATAAACATTTATCTGTCCCCAAAACAAACATGTCTCAATGGCCCTGCTTGGGTAATGATGATGATGGCCATAATTCAGTGCTCGTGGAGTTGATGCAAGCTCCATGGTTTCATTAGACTGCTATGCACTCACCCTGCAGAGGGGGTGGACCATAGGGAAATGATGCTCGAAGCCAGGGTCAGACCACCACTGTGGGAGCATCTGACGAGTCTGTGCTGATAAATGTCCTCGGGCTGAAGCCCACTGGCCATCTGGCTGCTGGAGATGGTGGATGGATCATGCAATCGATCTGTGTCATGTCTGCTGTGACTTTTCTCAGCAAGAGGACAGGCACATTTGGTTTTTGTTATTCATATATTCGTACAGTTTATATTTCAGTTATTGATTTAACACATTGCTCCCTGGTTCCATTATTGTTTACTATATTTATGAAACAAAACACACGGACAAAACAAATTTATATTTGGATCCCAGAGACATGCAAATGTAATGCACATAAGCACTGAAACATTCTAATTGTTTGTGACCCATTGTCTCTGTATTTATCAGGAAAAAATATTAATAAAATTCAGATAAAATTCGAAATTCTAGGGGTTAGGGGTTATGGGTCATAAAGGGTCAATACATTTATTCACTTAATTAATCACATATGCTAGACAAAAGAGGAACATCTTTTATTACATGCATGCGACTGAATCATACGTTTTTCACATTTTTCACAAATTGACGTTATTTCAAGGTTGTGGAAACTGCTTTTCAAAGCTGTGAAAGCATATGCTAATTTGTTATTTTAATATACATCTGCTTATTCTAAGTTAATATATTTCATGTTAATATGTGTATATATTGTTTATAAATCATATATCATTTTCATATATTTATATTATATATTTATGTTTTTCAGTTGTAAACAACTGATAAAAATAAGGATATTACAACAGAGAAATGGTAACTGACAAACAATATGATGTGCTAAAACACTATTCAAAGACTTGCTGTGTCCACAACATCCTTATTCAACTCTGACCGTGAATTCACTTCATTCAATTGACCGTGAATTCACTTCATTGTTAATTACATTAAGGGGATGGCATTCGATCACCCAGTCATTTCCAGGCTGCACTAACCAGGATGCTTTGAAGCATAGCATGGGGGAGTGGACACAAGCAGAACACTGAATTAAACCAACAGGCTCACAATTTTCTTTTTTTTTTTTTAAACAAGAAGCTTTCACATGATTTCATCCATGTGACTGTACAAGGTAACGTGACTCCTATAAATTGGCAAGATGGCCACTCCCAGCCGCTCAGTCATTGATTGATACACGTCAACGAGACTCGGCTCCACTCCTTCATCTAAAAGTAAGACCGTTCCTGACCTTATCATATCCTCTCTCCTGAACTCTTTCCTCTCGTCCTGTCCCGTACTAAATTGTACTATAACGCAAACGACAACATCTGTGTGGTGTTGTGGCTTACGCCGGTTCGCATAGTAAGTCTGAGGGAACCTGCCTCCTTGCGTCCCACCGCACCGAGGTTCCTTGTCTCCTCCTACATGCGCTCACATTCTGGTTCCGTGGACTGTGACAGAATGACTGAGCCCACTGTGAATCCCTCCGATTTCGCTGCTTTATGTGATCGGGTAGCGTGCCAGGAGAACCTCATCGAATGTCTGTCGCAGGAGGTTCGGCACCTGCGGCAGCATTTATATGAGGTGTCTTCCGGGCATGTGAGACGGAAGTGGCGAACATGGCGCAGGGCCCATCCCCCCCCCCCCCCCCCCCCCCCCCATGGCTCCGGAACCCAGTCTGGTGCTCCCGGAGCGCCGGAACTGGACCGAGGGGAGCAGAAAGGCACTCCTAACCACTCTGTCTTTGATTTTCGAGTTGCAGCCGTTACCCCAGTTTCCGATTGCAGATTGTGTTGCTCCTCTCCCTGTTGACCGGTCCGTCTGCTGAGTGGGCAGCCGTGCAGCTGAATGCCCCGACTTCTGCGTCGCTGACCTATCCCGCGTTTGTGGAGAAGTTAAAAAACACATTCTGCCATCTGGACGGCGTGGAAGACATTGCGTTGCAGTTGTATCATCTGCGCCAGGGTTCCTCGTCCGTCAATCAATTCACCGCACGATTCCAGACCTTGGCTGCTCCTACTCCAATTGTGCACCGGACTCCCCGACCTCTGTCCTCGAACGACTGTCACTCCTCCAGACAATCAGCGAGAACCCATGCAGCTTGGACAGGCAACCCTCACCAATGAGGAGAAACAGCTCAGTTTTCGGGAGGGCTTGTGTGCACACAACCGCTTAAACTGCCCTATTCGTCCGGGAAAAAGGGCGCCCAGCTGACCGGAGCGGCACGATAAGCTGGGCCACTTCTTCCTCATGTTCCGACGCCGACCTCACGACTCACTCTCCCACCTGCTACCGGGAATGACTCCACCTAGAGGCCATCTCTACTCTCTCTCTAAAGCAGAGCAATTGGCCATGGAGCAGTTTGTGGCCGAGGCACTTCAGAACGGCACCATTCGCCCATCGACCTCACCTGCCGTGGCAGGGTTCTTCTTTGTTTCCAAGAAGGATGGTGGTCTGAGTGGACTATCGTGGCCTCAACAAAATCACCATAAAAAAACGGACACCATTGCCCTTACTAACACCACCCTTGACACCCTCTCGAGGGCCAAGTCTTTCACAAAGCTGGATTTACGCTCGGCCTACAACCTCATCCGCATCCCAGAGGACGACAAGTGGAAGACAGCATTCATCAACCCCACTGGTCACTTCGAGTCATTAGTTATCCCATTTGGACTGTGCAATGCACCCGCCGTCTTTCAGCAGTTCATTAATGACACTCTCCAGGACATGCTGGGACGGTGGGTGTATGCTTACCTGGATGATGTCCTCATCTACTCACCCATCTTGGAATCCCATATCCAACATGTGAGAGCAGTCCTGAAGAGATTACTCGCCCACAGACCAGACTGTACTGTAAGTTGGAAAAATGCGCCTTCCACCAGCGCGCCACCACGTTCCTGGGTTTTACCATCTTGCCCCAGGGTGTGGCCATGGAGCCCAAGAAGCTGGAAGCAGTGGCAGCGTGGCCCCTACCCACGATGCTGAAACAGCTGCAACAGTTTCTTGGGTTTGCAAATTTCTATCGTCGCTTCAACCGTGGCTACAGTACAGTCGCAGCACCACTTACTGCTCTCACCAAGCCTTCTACATGCCTTTTTCACCTGACCACAGATGCCATCCATGCCTTCCAGTCCCTGTGGCTTCATTTCTCTACCGCTCCTGTCCTTCAACATCCAGATCCTTCACTCCGTTTGTTGTGGAAGTGGATGCGTCAGAAGTGGGTGCTGGCATTGTCCTCTCTCAACGCGGTCCAGACTGGGAACGCGTTCCGAACCGTGTTGCTTCTTCTCACGGAAGTTCACTCCAACGCAGCGGCGTTATGGGGTGGGGGACTGTGAACTGCTAGCAGTCAAGTGGGCACTCGAGCTGTGACACCCCCTTTCTGGTCTGGACCGACCATCAAAACCTCATCACTATCAAAGCCTCCAAACAACTCAATTGCCACCAGGCGAGGTGGGCCCTTTTCTTCGAACAATTCACACACACACACACTCTCTTTCAACAAAGGTTACATTAAAGACAGAACAGAAACCTGATATTAACATTAGCACCTTGCTAACAAATATATGTGTACAGTAATAGGCATTGTGTACTCAAAATCCAGTTATGTCTGGTTAAAATCACTCATGAAAAAATGAAAACTCTTTACAACACTGCACTACTAACATCAATGGATCACATAACTATGGGATATCTGGAGCCTGGCTGGATACTGAGGACGACAGCTTGTTTATCGGACCAGCACCTAACAAAAAGAAATTCATGAAGAGAACATACATCAAACGTGGGCACATTTTTGCAGTGCGACTGTAATTTATGTCAAAATAAGATGGCCTACCTCTGTTGCCCATGATGTATTTCACAAAAATACATTTTGCTAATTAAGGAATAATTGCATATACATGTATATGCATGAGATAAAGCAAATCAGCATAGTTAGTTAGCCCGTCATAATCTGAAGTTAAATGTTCCACATGGTTGTAATGCAGACATGCCCATATTAATAGAGCATGCCGTAGCTCAGTTCATTAGCAGCAGGGTTTGTTAGGGGGAGTGCTGGGATGAGCAATCGACTCCTCCTCAGCAGATTAACTCCTGAGAACCCCATATCGAGAGCTGGGAAGTTCTTGGGGGTTTTCATTTGACATCAGCAACAGGCTGTTAGCCTCGCAGTGGGCTTCTGCTTAGTATTGGTAATGTGCTTGTTCCCCACTGTTACCATAAAGTGGCAATTTGGCCAGTGATGCAGTTGTTCTTTTTTTTTTTTGTTCTATCTTTGTATTTTAATCAAGGACATTATTCTGTTTATCATCCAGATTATTCACTGTAGACAGGGCCACTAAAGAAAAGAAAAACCATACTATATATGTGGGGAGCAGTGTGTGGAGACTCCCTGTGGCACCTCAGTGGCACCTTGGCAGTTCGAGATTTAATCCCACAACCTTTCGATTTCGGGTCTGCTTCCTTATCTGTTAGGCCTTCACTACCCAAGTTATAGAGATTGTCAGTAGCACAGTCATCTAGACTCTTCTCTATCTTGGCCCCTCGGTGGTGGAATAAACTTTCCCTCAAGGTCAGAACAGCTCAGTCCCTGAGGATTTTCAAACAACAGCTTAAGACCTTCTTCTTTAGAGAATACTTAGACTAACCTAAATTTTTGAATTGACACTACAGTATTCACGGCAGTTGTGATGACATCATATATTCATTTAAATGTTCAGTGAAGCACAGGATGCATGAGCAAGTGTCCTGGGGTCAAGAAACAAAGAAGTGATTAATGAAGATAATATTTCCTGTTTGTGCAGCCAGCAGAGAGGAAGGAAAGAGGAAGTCAAAGATTATTGATTCAGAAATAAGATAAATTAACTAGTAGCACTAATAACTAGTAGCACCAAACTCGTAACCTTAAAAATACAGATAATGCAGAATTTCACTACTAATTTTGTATATAATAAAACCTTTCTTGCTATAAATTATTTTGAATGCCTTGCATTAACTAATACATGTGGTGAATGAGGTGAACCTAGACCCATTTGCTTATGTAAACTGTTTCTGCCCTACTTTGCCTCCTTTCCTGAGAGCTCTGAAGTTCTCCTTGGGCATAAGATGCATCGTGGAGGTTAATCACTGCTCAGTTTTGGTTGAGACTCCCCCACCTGACCTTTAGAATCTTGAGTGCAACATTTTGAGCAATAATTAACTGCCATCAGGCTGATTATATGTGCTTTTCTAAAGAGAGTTTATTCCCCTCAAAAATAATGAACTTATTTTATGGAATATAAAACTGCTGTTCAGAAACAATCTTTCATTTACAGTCTGCTGCTGAACTCAAGGGTGATGAATTGAACAGTACAGGGCTGCTTCCTGCCAAGATTGACCCAGCCACCAGGAGGTTTGCCTTGATGGTACTGAGAATTAGTATTATAGATTTCTGTAAAATATGCCTTTCTATTGATGTAATGCAACTGTTAAAAACACACAATTACTTCATCCCATGATAAATAGCAGTTTAAACATCTACTGGACATTTTCAAGTCCTTCATCTACAAGTCTTATTCCTGTCTCTCAGTATCCTGTATCCAGTATCCTGCTCTATGAATACAATCTAATGCACTTATCAGTTTCTAAGATATTTTGCTTCACTAACCCTCACATACTCTAAGTACTAAATCCACACATGTAGCAAGAAGTCCTAAAAGTCTATTAAAGTGTGTTATGTGAATGGGAATATTCTTGCCTGACAATCACACATTAAAAATGTGTTTAAAAGACACTGGTCAAATAAATGAAGCCTCATTTCTGATGAAGGGACCTAAACATCTTGGAAAAAAGCAACAGTTCAAAGATTAAACGACACTGACCCGACGAATAAGCATCCACCTTACACTGGCAATAAAGCATTTTTTTCTATTTGGAAGTAATTATGTGCAAAGATTAGAGGACAAATTCCAGGAAAAGCATTGGCAATTAGAACTCCAGCAGCCGTCGAGGTCTGTAATTATGGCCAGTGTGTGTGATTAAGGAAAGAGGTTCGATAAATTACATTAACACACTTTTAACGTCACTGGAGAGAGCCCCGCATGGACCTTAAAATCCAGCGGAAGACACAACATGACTATTGATTTCAAATAATTTATTTGCTAGCTGCTGAGGAATGAGGAGGGGCAAATGGTAAACACACATTTTATGCCTTCTGCTTTCCATGCTTCATCTCAGGACCTCAGCAGGCCTGTACATTACTGTCGACTGAGCATTAATGTTATCATTTACACAATGATGCATAAATACCACAAACAGGAGATAGCTGGTTCAGGTCACCTTTCACTGTTTATTGGAACTTTTTAGGAACTTTATGCAATTAATGCCAATAACAACACACTAGCATCAGATTTAAAATAGGTCTCAGCTTTTTATATGGAAATTCTAAACTGTTCGCCAAGATGGTCCTGCTTCCCACCATACTCTTTTTTTGATCTTTCTGACTATGATTTCCCAGGCAAACCAGGTGTACCTCCTTAATGAGTTAAGTTTGAACTTTACAGAAACAGAAAGCTCCACACTAACTGATGGAACAGGCTGTGCAAGCCAAGCATGGCTGGTTTTGATGAGTGATTAAGGAGAACGTTGCCTTCTTCCTCACTGGACGTTTTCCCATCAGCTCAAGGAAGTTAAGAGGACAGGAGAAGTTTGGAAGTGGAGAGAGAGAGGTGGAAAACAGCAACACCTGGCAGGGCATGAAACACCGCTACTGGCTTTAATCGACTTTTCCAATGGGAGGAGATCCACCAAATCCTCTCAGAAGCAGACTGGCAAAGGAGGAAGCCTTTATATATATCTCTATAGTCAGATGCCACCTTTCAACCTGTCTGCTGATGGTCTGGCACGGCAATGAGATCAGAGTCCAGGGAAAGGGGCTGGCAGCATTGCTGCTGTCTTTTCTGCAGTGAAGGAACCTAATTGCACATGGCATTTCAAACCCTCCTGAGCTGGAGCTTATCCATCTCTCTTCTCCTATGCAAATCTCCACCGACACCGGAGAAAGTCCTTTATTGATTGCCCTAACTTACAATCTTACAAGAATGATTAATAAGATAGAGAATATATGTATATATATCATTTAAATATTATTATTAACATCTGCTCTGCTCATCTGTAAACACAGAGTAAGCCCTGGTTCATGGCAGATCTATTCAGTCATTGATTTTGCTAAGACTCAATTTCTCAACTACAATGTTCCAGCTAGGCCACGGTAGCAATATGATGAGTGTGAATTTTAATTTGACTATTCGACTGAAACCACCACTTGCTGTCTTCCTTCAAGTTAGTATGGAACTTGCTGCCAGGATGGGCAGGTGTGAGAAGCACCAGAGGGTCTCCATCTCGTGGAGAACTACATGGCTCTTTGGACTTCAGCACAGATTCAAGCCATAAGAAAGCACATGTTTAAACAAAAATATATTTGTAAGAATATGTTTAATAATTATCTGTATTCGCAAAGAATACAGCATGTGCTGAAAAGAATGGTGAAGCTACACAAGCTACAGAGGCCACACTGATTTGCCACTGTTTCGTTTTGGTTGTCCTTAACTGGTTTGCTGTGGTAGTTTGTGGTTGTCTGTAGCATCAGTAACATGTTGTGAGTGATGTGAGACTTAATAAATTGTAATAAATGACAATGGTAAAAAGAGGAACTGGGCCAGTTCCTGTCATGACATTGCCAGATACATGACTGTTTCACCCAAACAGTCCAATAAGGTTTATTCTTATAAATGTTCTTTCCTGGCTGTAATGTACAATATATATGAACTAGCCTACATATTGAGTGGCAGCTGAGATGGCATGTTATTTTTTCACACTGTGGCAGCTTTAGGCTTAAAATTTGTTAATTTTTAGATTAAAATGAAAGTTTGTTAACATTTTAAGCCTAAAGTACCAACACAATTATTTTTATTTTGATGAATGATATATAGACATCCTGAACCGAGACCATAGGCTTAAATACAACATTAATTTACATGAAAACACATGAAAAAATATATACATGAAGCTTATTGGTAGGCCTTTTCAAATCATGGTGTGTGAAGCATAGCCAGAGAGGCATTCTGTTTCAGACTGACAGCATAAAGCTGTTTTACAAGCTGTCTTCTGAGGCCTTCATCATTCTCAGATGGGCTAACAGCTGAGTGTTTTCATTTTTCTCCCTTAAGACCCTCCCTGTCTGTCCCCAGGATGTCTCGAGGCAGGATAGCTCAATGCTAACTGATAGTGATTGCAAATGAAGAGTGGTGTCACAGTCCACTGCAAAATGGCAGCCATTTCTCAGACAAGGAGACACACGAGTCACATGACATCATTAAATAGATGGGACCTTCAAGGTGATAGCAGCAGTCTCTATAATACTCGCCCACGCAATCAATCCTTCCTTATGGGACCTCTTACCTTCCAGTGGCCTCCTAATGTAATTTTAATATTTGCCAGATAGGTGCACTCACACTATACTTTGGAGGAGGACAATTTTTCGCCATCTTGACAGCTTCAGTCTGTCAGAAGTGTTGTAAAATATTTAATATAAAGACAGCAGATTTTTATTCAGGTTCATAAAATAAACTGCTATTGTTAGAGTAGCTTTCGTGAGTAGTATTAAAAAAAAGGATGTGTGCTGAACATAACTGGCCACTTGAAGGGACCTACAAGTTGATTCAATGTCACTCGAGCAAATTCAAGAACAAGGCAGCAGCTTGAAAAGGTCAATATATGGCGGTTCTTCTAACTAAATAAAGAAGGCTCTAAATGAATTATGCTAAGGGATATTTGATCAAATTACTTAACAAAAAGCAATCCTTTTTGATTCCTGTTTTCTGTTCCAGTAGAACTGAGCATGTGCAATGATTAATACACACAGACATGCTGTAAGATATTAAATATGTATAGAAAATATTGTACAGAGGTTTTGGGATATTGAAGTAACTATCATTCAACGTTATTTTAATGGTTATCCCTGAATAAAACTGTCTGACTTGGAATGTGGAATGCATCCTGCAAGTATTTGAGCACATCCTATATTATTTCATCTATCGATTTGTCTATGTACTTATTTAAGTAAGTATTCTCCCATGTAAGTATTCCAATATATATTATTTTATTTGTTTCCTATAATGAAGGTTAAAAAAAAATCGGCATTATATACATTATAAACTGCTCCACTGCTTCAAGTGTGTCCATAGTATGCCTTCACTTATACCAGTGTGAAATTTTAGTTTAGAGTGAACAGGCAAAATTCTCTGTATTCAGTATAACAAAGATAGACAAAACAAAAATACGTCTACAGCCATGAAAATGTTCAGTCAGAGCTGAAAATAAATTTGACTATGATTTAAAAAAACAACTGAAATGCAGTCAGGTAATGGAAAGAAGACCAAGCTCACAAGTGTGGGAGCCTGGTCTGCTGAGGGGAGCATGGAAGCCTGACTCCATCAGACTCGGAGTCAGACCTTTTAGTAGCCCAACGATATACCCATATATGGAGTTTAAGCCTTGGTGGCTCTTTATAAATAACACTGTCCATAAAATCATGTTCGGTAATATCACAACATTAAGGTCAGATACAAATCCAAAAAAAACAGCAAATGTATCATTAGGTAATTGTCTATGCCATGGGATGAGAATGAGACATAAATGCTGGACGTGAAAGTATGTGTGATTTCAATGATAAAAGAAAAGAAAACGTTGAGATGGCCCAAACACAAAAGAACAGAAACGCGAAACAGTGAAAAAAATCAAAAGTTGCAGGACAAGGGGGTGAGTAGAACCCCTGTGTGCATGTGACTGGCAGGACCTGGCCAGCCCAGGACTGCCAAGGCATCACCGTAACTATGCCCCTTGTGTAACTACATGTAAGTATCCCTTTAAATGTGTGAGCTATAAGAATTATTATATGACAACATGGTATTGTTATTTTATAATACTTCCTTAGCAGATCACATTTGGTGGCTTTGTTGTAATGTACACATTTCACCTTGCTTCACCATAGTTATTTGACATTACTTGGATATTGTAGGTAATTTGTGTGTACATTAGGAAATGTCTGTACCATAAAGAGTGTATATTTACAGTGTACTCAACAAGGTTTACAATCTATTGGAGGTCTGTGCATGTGTGAATTTAAAGCCTGTAGGTGATCAGTAGTCAATCATGTATACATACACACACACACACACACACACACACACACACACACACACTCGGAAATATTAGCATGGCCACTGGGTCTCATTCACATGATGAGCAGACCAGATTTCAGCATGTGTCGGAATCAGGCCCATGCTGAATTTTTTTTTCTTCTTTCTCACTCAACTGATGCTCCCGACTGCGTGCAGATGGCACCATTATTAGCAGATTGCAATGAGCTGTAATGATTGATGAGAAGCGCATCCTAATCAATGCAGGTTGCGCGATAAGTGTTTACAGTGCAGATTATGGCATTGCCGTGTGGTGTGAGTGGCTCTCCTTGTAGTTTTGAAACAATCAGCACCTTGCTGCACAGCCAGATGTTTCCTTGAGTCTCGGCTCATCATTTAAGCAGACTGTGTTTTGATTATTAATAACCCCAGCAGTGTTTTATTATTTCTCCCCCCACCATTTTGTTTATCTTTAGCTCACATTTCACAAGTCGAGTGGAGAATTCTGTCCGTTTGGAAAGGCGGATTAAGGTTCAGGTTAATAAAGGTTAAAGGTTCAAAGTCGATCTTTTTAATCATACCTGTTTCCTTTGTGTCCCTGGAACTTTTACTCTGGGGAAAAAAGCACCACTGCAACAACAGATATGCGAGGAGGACTCGAAATCCCTCACTGAGCTGGCCCGGCTCAAGTCGTGACTCCACGAACCACCAAACCGAGCTGAAATGCTTTCCGGAATGCAAATACAGTGTATGACACCAAAGTTGTTGTTCCTTTGTCATTGCAAAATGCTCCTGGTGGCACAAAGTAAGGGGGGATTTCAGTGAAACTGTCATCGCCAAGATCCTCGGATCAGTCTCGGGGAGGATGAAAACGACGGTGAGGGGGGTGGAGGATGGTCAAGGTCGGCCTACCTTTATGGCCTTTTTATCACTGCATCCGTGCAGGACTCCAGAGGAGGAACTCAGCAGATCATCTATTACCTTCTAATGCTGCCCACAGTTGCCTAGGGGAAACATCATCTTAATTAGGCAATTTTTCCCCCACTGGTTAACAGCAAGATCACCTTGGTGAGCAGGGCTCCAGGCCTTTGCATTAAATGCCTGTGACTAGAAACTGGTGTAAATAAAATGAGAGATGGACACTTTGATTAGAATTTGGTTGGATGAGAGCAGGATCCAGGGCAGTGTCGGTGGACTTCTCTATGACGCCATAGTTCAGGTTGAATCTTAGGTGACACAAATGTTTCTAGAATATATGTAAAGCACAGCAAACAACACACGGTGACACAATGAAATGTGTCATCGGCTTTTAACCATCACCTTTAGTGAGCAGTGGGCAGCAATGGACGGTGCACGGGGAGCAGTGTAGGATTCAAACTGGCAACTTTCCGATTAGGGGTCCGCCTCCTTACCCACTAGGCCACCACTGACCTAACACAAAACAGCATGCATTTTATAAATAAGCAGCTGTTGTGGCTACTCAGTTATTTTTGCTTACAGTTATTGTGTCACTAAGCGGACAAAAACCAAGGATACAAAGTGGAAGTGCACATGCGACTTGCATGCAAGTTTTGCTGCATTTGGATCCGAGGAGGCAGCAGTGGGCTCATGAGAGATTTCTTACAGCGTCTGCTTCACATCTTTAGATGGCAGTATTCAACCACAGCAGCGAGGGAGAGCAGGACTGCTTGGTGTAAGTTTGTTGTACGTTATACTGCATGCATGTCCTTGCTTCTATCAGCAGAGAGAACAAGGGCAGTGTTTCAACAGAAATGCATACATTTTACAGACGTGAAAATGAGATGCAAAGTACAAACCAAAACAATCATGGGCAGTCCACGGGAAGTGAGTTGTGAGGAGATGATCTTTTTGAATTAATAATGCTGTTTGCAGAGGCAGAACACATCATGTTTAGTTATATTAACGGTATAAAATGGTTAATACAATTTTCATGTGTTAATTTTTTGTGCCATGGCTCATGAATGTTATGGATTCGACCCTGACCGAGGTTAAAGAGGAAATGAAAATTTGTACTGAAAATAAATAACAACAACATTTTTTATTATTTAGCACAAAATCATATTCAGTTTGTTTCAACTGACTTTAACAAGTCAGAAAGGGGTGAATTTCCAGGGCTGAGTGAGTATGCAACAAATGTTAGATCAGGGTAGGTATTAAATAGTCATGATGCAGTGAAGACAGTATTTGTCCATTCTTGAACAGTAGTAGAGAGAGAATGTTTCAACTAGTCCAGTGTAGTGGTCCACAGTGCATGTCCAGCATAATGACATTGGTCTAACTTCAGGACAGGCAGGGTGGCTGGGGTGAGCCTCTGGAATGTCTCACACCAACCCATCTTGGTGGCAGCTCGGTGTCAGGATCCAGAGAAGCTCAGAGAGAGAGATTAAATTAGGACTGAGTGGTTGTGGGAGTCCTACCGCATGCTGAATGCAACTGAAGTCTTTCTAGCACAGCCTAGCACAGTAGTTCATCACAGCATGTGTGCATTTATGTAAAAATTCTTAAATATTGACACTGTGTCTGAAATAACTTTATTCCTCATGGATTTAATTAGCATAATTTTCACATTATATGCGAATGTAAGTATACGTGTAAAGCTGGTTATGTAGTGCAACAGTGCTTGCAAAGTTTTTTCATGTAAAGATGTCAGCAGTGAATGTTCCAATAAAAAATGATAACAAATAAAAAGAAAAACACACTGTAGAGTAGCATAGTAATCTCTCTCTGGATTTGGCTGTTTGTAACGAATTTTCTGGGTGAAAAGTGCTGGAGGGGGTATTGGTTAGGTGTGTAATAAACCCCCACTGCGGCATGTCCCAGCCAGGGAGCAGGGAACAAAGCTGCGCGCCCTCCTCTGTCCCTCTCTGGGACTGTGATGCATCATGTCAGTGCCTGCTACTCCAGGGAAGTAAGCCAGGTAGAGACCTTATCCCTCTCTGGCTGCACCAGGTCAGTGGAGTTGTCCCCTTTCTGGATCAGTTTCACGCCCTTTCCCTCTTCTCACCCTTCAGCTAAAGGCCAGCACAGCTAATGAACTCACCAAAGCAAGGCTGTATGCTGCTACTGATACACTTTCACACACAATTAATTACATGCTCGGGTTACAGCACATGTACATGGGTTAAATGTGACTCTGTGGGCCAGGGTTAAGTGGCTGTAGTATCTAGATTTGTAAGAGTGGTGTTCACACTTAGTCTCTGGTCAGCTGACTGGTAGACATTTGTTGACTGTCACCGCTCTAATTTCAACATGGACTAACACCTTTAATGACGCGGCTTTTGTATCCACACAATCCAAGCCATGAGCAAATGCAGGAACAGAAAGGAACAGTTTTTAATTGGTACAGCACAGAACATCTTTTATCCAGCATTCCAGTTAATAAAATAATAAAATTTTACAGAAACTGTTTATATTCAATATCAAGAAGAAATCTTTTCTTTGTTAGGTAATATGCATGTGCGTACATGTTTAATCATTTAAAAATGGAACTTCATACATTTCAGTAAAAACAGCAAAATGTTCTCTCCAATTCATTTCATCTAATTCACTGCAATATTCTGCAGTAATGCTGAACACATGGGAATCCATCCAAATTATTTTCACTATTTGCTCATCTCTACATCATTTCCTGCTTCCGGTTTCTGCATTAACATGAAACAAAAACAAATGTAATTTCAGTCTGATGGCCAACACTCTCATTAAAAACAAGGTAAATCATAAATTACCAATTAAAAGACCTTGCGTTAGACAGAGTAAACTTCACAGAGTGAATTCAGCATATTAATATGAATCAATCCTATTTAACTAGGTGCATGAATAGTTTTATAATCTCTGGGTGCTGCCAGTCTGTATTTATGATGGTGTGTTGTCTGATGTTTGAACACTAATCACACATAAATTGTGAAGAAGACCGAAAAAAATGATCATGCATAATTTTTACGTGATCATTTTATCTGACCTGAGCTAGCTATAAGGGCTTATGTAAAAATGTTGACAACAGACAATATGAAACAAATTCATTTTAGCTGGCTGGTGAATGTGACAGTAGAAAATAGAAGAGCATGGGATTTGACTAAAACCCCTATTTAGTTTCTCTAATGTAATTAAACACAGACTACATTTAAATCGCTGTTATTTTAAAAATCTTCATGTTTTCATTTTCCTTCACGGATCAGAACATTCCATTATGTACAGCACCGTTTGGCTAGTTAAATGTCAAGGCATACAACTTTAATTAGTCAAAGCAGATATTTAATTAACTTAAAGAAAAGGAATACACCCGGGCACTGCATCATTAAACACTTTTTAGGGTCGTATTCATTTCAATAGCCGTCAACATATAATAACTTTGAGAAATTTCACCTTCAGTGTTGCACCGTGATGGATCAGTCATGCAGCTAAAGGTTCTTTTAATAAACTGTATCAGCAGCATCCACACACAAATTATTATGTTCCGCATTTTTATTTGAATGTAGCATTTAGCAGAAATTACCTTCAAATGGCAATTTGTTGGGGAGGGAAACTTCAAAAGACGGTAAAGCACCAGATTCCATCAATTAGGCAAAATTGAAGTTGTGCAGCAGGAAAGTCAGGCGCACGCTCACGCAAGGTCACGAGTGACACACCAACCTCCCTGCCGCTGTGTGGAGCCGACCTTGTCAAAGTCACGTGCTGGGTAATGCCTCTCTCTCCTGGCACAGAAGCCACACTGCTGCTGAGCCTCTCGCCGAGTCAAGACAGAAGGCAGAGTAGCCCGCGGCATTATTGATGATGGAAATGCTCTTAATTGCCTCCGCGTGGCTGCAGTGCCTGATGCGTTTTTCTTCCTTTCATTTTTATTTTTTTCGTTTATAAATGTAACCCACAGTGCATCCATTCTTCCACTCTGAGGAACAGCTGACTTGGATCCAGGTGCATTATAAGATTCTCGGGGTCCCAGTTTTTCCTGCCCCCTGCCCAGTCTCCAAATTAACCTTTAAATCAAAGAAGGCATTTGGCCCCTCTCTCTCACCCTCTTGTGTGGTCCTCTTGGTGAATTAATAAAACCTTAATTTGCTCATTAGGGCTGTCAATTCAGGCATGTGCTAATGGGCCAGCGCATTGAACAACTCACATTTTAAGCCAACAATTACCTTCCATTCAGCCACTTGGGACATGAATTATACATGGTCTTTATATATGGAATCACAAGATGACATGGTAATATGAGCAGTGGATGTTTTATGGTAAGTAAAAACTTAACACAGTTAACTGTTAAGATTACGTGAGGCGTTCGTACATTATCAACAATATGCCATGTATACTGTACAATGTCACCCTGCTTGTTAAAGGTGAGGTGATTTATTATACCTAAAAGAAAACCTCTTGAACACACCCATAATGCTTATCAGGCTTTCTATGATGCATCTCTTCACCCAAACAGGGTTCAAGTGTGCACTAAATGTTATGGTACTCTGTCATGTTCGTTTGCTGTGTGTTTTACACCCCAAAACCCATCTCTTCCCTACTGTCATTAGTAACACTGCTAAAAAAGACAGCTTCTGATATGCACAGCAGCTTTCCAGATCATCCATCTTTCACTTCCTATCCCGTTTCTACACCTGATCTAGGAAGAATCAGGGCCTTGGGTAGAGAGGAAATGCACTAAACATTTTATTTCAAATTCATTTGAATTCATGGTTACATCCATATTAATGATGTGCTGGTTAATCAGAGTCTCTTTGTGTGACATAACCTTCTTGTTCACAGGAACAATGGATGTGATTAGTGCCTTTGTAATGACAGGCTTGATTAAGCATTTAGGTAAAAGTAGCAATTCGACCAAAAGCTCCTGCTGGGTCACTGCAATCAGGATTCAAGACATTTGTTCAGTCCTGACTACCTGTGAAGCGGTAGTCAAAAGGAAATGTAATGTTTTGTGGAAAAAAAAAGTAAAAGTAACTTCTCACAGTTTAACAGGCATACTGGGTTTAAAAAAAGATTGATGAATTGAACATATGAGTTTCATTGAGACACAGCAAAACAATTAACTTAAATAGATACATTGATTGATCCAATGTATCTATCAATATGCACAGCAATGCTGGTGCTGATGTTTACAAAATTTACAAGCAATTGTTTTATCTCTCATGTTATTGCATGTTTAATTTCTAAGAAATCTAGACTATTGGTTTTGTATGTTCCGTTTTTGAAGGAAAACCATTTTTCAAATCTGCAGTGTTTGAAGCTTGCAGGGTTTCCTGTTCCCCTTTGCTGCTGCTTTTCTGTAGAAAGACCGGACAGGAACAAGCTGAGGAAATGGACAAAAGAGACAGAATGGATGAGTTACAGTTATAGAATTTCCAAATGTTCACGTAGACCGCCAGACTTCCACCTCTTGTCCTTCCTGCAGGGGGTGGGGAGATTTGTTGGCTAGAATCACTAAAGCATCTCCTTCATCCAAAGCTCAGAATAGGAGCAGCACTTCTAACATCAAGATTTCATTGCAGCATACTATTTGGTTGGTTGGAAGTAAAATTAGACGGATGGGTATCCTGCAGTGTCATGTGACTCGTGATGATTTTTCGCTCTGCGTACAACCAGGAGTTGTTCAATTATAGTTATTATTTATAATTTTTAAAACTGTTGTCTTTATGGCTTTGGTTGCTTGTTCGACTGCCCTGTGCGCATTTAATTGCCCCTCTGGCATAAGTGAAAGTGAAGTGATCCGCTAGGCCACCACTGTCCCACCACTTAAATAAAGTTTTTTTAATTATATGTATTTAAATTCTTTCCATATCATTGACAAGGTTTTTTTCTGTATTGGGATCTCAAAGCTGGGACCAATTGAGCATTTAAATATGAGACCAGTGTGCATAACATAAAATAAATGCAGATAAAAAAAAAACAAGTTTGCAAATTGCTTGAAAAAGTTCAACATGCATTGCATTTTAATAATGCTGAAATTGAGAGGTTCAATGTACATTTGAGGACATTTATCATTTGCGTGCTTTGCATCACCAAGCAGAAATGAGTCATGAACACTAAATGAAACATGCAGGACATGATACCACTGCTAATGCTGACTGAAGAAAAGAACCTGCCGCTGTGGGCCTTCATCGCAGCTACATTCTCTATTTTAATAGCCAGTCTGCCTGTTTTGTGAGCCTCAAAGCAGCATCCCTTCATGTCACGTTGTGTCATTTCCTCTCTGAGCTCCTGTGACAGGTCACATTGTGGCTTACTGAGAATCATGTGGAGCAAAATCCAATCGGGAGATGAGATGCCCAACACTTTCCGGCAGATATCTGGATCAAGCTGAGAGACCTACGCTTTGGTTTTCAGTCTCAATTTATTTTTTATGTAAGAGGTGGTATAACAATATGACATTCTAATGGCATTTAAAAAAATACACGTAGCTTACTAAGTTCATTAACTGATGAAGGGACTTGAGGCTCAGGGGTGCAGCCAAGCTTTCTGTTTTCTTTCCCCAGTTCCAGACCTGAATCCTGAGCATCCTGCTTGGAAGGAGTTGCTGCATTGCACCTTAAGATAGCTAGAATAGACTAAAAATATGTTCTGGAACTGGACAAACACACTGAGAGAGATGAGCCTCTTTAGATAGAGGCATTACTTGGAAAAGAGGAAGGAGGATGGGCTTTGTGCCTTTTTTCAGTTTCAGCCCAGCATGATATTTAAGTCTCTGTTTATCAATGGTAGACTTCAAAGTATTTTTTTTCCCTCTTAGAAACATCAAAGTACTTTTTACAAGGGTTCCCATTGCCTTGATTTATATAAAACATACCATGTTTTTTTTTTTTTTTACCTCTTCAGTCCAGTCCAGAACCAAGTGTATTTCTATATTGACAATTAGTCTGTCTTAACAACCAGTCAATGTTTTCATTTTATTTTCATTAGAAACTGTTTATAATAACAGTTTTTTTTTTAAAAAGGGGGAACATTTTTTTCTTTATTTGTGATGAATATAATAGTACACTGAGAACACAGCTGCATGAATTCATTTATCCTACAGTTTACTTGATAGATGCAAGTCATTAAAAATTCTACAATATTTCAGGAGAGCTAGCATGGCTGGAAAGAAAATTATTGTGCAGTCTAATCTGATACATGTATACGTGCATATAAATTTTTTTAAATTGAAAACTTCTTACAATCTCATAATTCACGATGTCCACCATGTCTAAAGTGTTTTTTTTTTAATCCCTTTGAATATATATATGAATTAGTACGATTTCACTTCTCTTTTAAGGTGCAACACACTAAAATGTTTCTTCATGTAGCTGCAAGTATCATGCAGGTCAGACCTCTCACAATAATGTGTAATATAAGCGAGTAATTTATTCATTAATTCATTGTTTTAAAAAAAAAACATATATCATTCATTTCTTCAAAATAAAAATTTTTTACAAAAACTTCTACATGTTCTACACTTGTACATAGGTCTTACAATTTCTTTTGATGAATGAGATGAACCACTATATCCCGAATCCATTATCCATAACCTGTCAGAAAAATTATCTTTCATTATAATTGTGTGATTGTAATATATCCAAAGCACAGCTGCTATAGTACATGTTCTTATCAGCTACATGCAATTTCAGGAAATATTCCACACTTCAGCTAACATTTTGGACGTGTGGTATCTATATAGAATGTGCGCAACATGTTTTTGTGATACACATACATTCTCTATCAACATAAAGCATGAAGCAAGTCTATGAAGACTTCCAGTGCAGTACGTTCCCTCTGTGCTTTTCCGCCACACTGAGATATAACGTTCCATCCAACTTCACTTCTCTCTCCGCACCGTCTGAGTTATCTCTGCGGCATTTTGCTGGCAATATAACAGAGAATCAATTATGAGTACACAGATAGGCAAAAGGTTTATTCTGCAAAAGATGCTTTTTTGACAGCTGGGATGATATGATGGCAGTAAATAAGCCGTGTACATTTCTGAGGCTAAAAATATCATCCCCTTGAGCAAATGGCTGCGTGTTAAGATAAAGTGGAGAGAGCAGTGCGTACAAAGCCTTGGAATTTTAAATTAGATGCAGAGGAAGAATTACAGCAATGCTAATAACGTGCCAGTGACAAGTAGAATTAAATCTCTTTCTGCGCCTTCCTCCAAATTTCAAAAATGCCTTTAAACCAGTTTTAAACATGGAACTAAACGAGTTTTTCTATGGAGAATAATAAAGCAAGATCAATTTATGAATATGAACAAAATAAATGTTGTTAAATCATTAGGATGCCTTTGACCTTACATTAATGAACAAGCCCTGTGCACAGTGCAGAGTAGTTGTCAGGACTGGCTGCAGCTGGAGACATCACCTGTGCCCAATCCAGACAGCGGAAAAGAGGCACCATGCGGCCGATATCCGACATTCTTTGTGAACTCTTTGTGGACCTGGCAACTGTTTAGTTGAGTTAAGCTTTGAGTTCTGGCAATCGTCACACGCCTGCGGGCTAGTTTGTGTTTTCCCCTATTTTCGGCCGTCGTCCCTTCTGGATTTGTGTTTATTATTTAATAAATAATTGTTTCCCAGAATGTCCCATCTCTGCGCTTCCTTCCCTCATCAGCTCACCGACGTGATGGGATGTCGGAGCCCTAACCAAAAGCGTAGAGACAAAAGGCAGAGGAGGAAAACCTCAGAGAAGAAAGCAGCCAGTCGTGGTGAGTGCAGGCACCAGTGGGGAGCGAGGGAGACACGGACAATGACGAAAGCGGTGATGACGCGAGTTGGCCGGTTGGTGCCAAGTTTGCTCACGTCACTTCCATTGGTGTGAGGACAATGAGGAGGAAGACGGCAATGCGAGGGTAAGCTGGTGGAAGAGGGCGACGGGAAGCTGCCAGCCAGCAACTGTGCTGCTGGGACTGCCTCGCAGGGAATCCGCCTCTCCAGCTTTGGTCGCAGCCTCCTGTGATCCTGGCTGTGCCCCCTGAGGAGGTCCCGGGGAGCCCGGAGAGAGAACCAGATGACCCTCTCTTCTGTCTGTCTCTGTCTGTGTGTGTGCTTGTCTCTTGATTCTGTATGTCTCCCCCACTACCCCTCTTTATGTCCACCAGTTGGCAGCCCAGCAGCGGAGCCAAACCCCAGAAAAGAAGCTCCTGACCCGACTGTGCCCCAAAGCACCCCCATCCCCAAACGTTTTTATGGGGGGCTGCAGTTTGGGTTGAAGGCTCCTCCTGAGAGCAAGGCATGGGCCTGTGTCTGCCTCTAGAGGGGCAGAGAGCACCAGAGTCCCCTGGAAGGCATGAGGATCCAGCTGGGACAGGCAGGAGGAGGGCCTGCTTGTCCCAACGGATGCAGAAGGGGCTGGCCAGATGGTCTGGCAAAGCCCCCACACTGTCACCAGGGACGTGCACGGGAGGGGAGGCAACAGAAGGCACCAGCCAGGGGTGCCGTAAATGGTCGCCGGAGGGTCCAGAACCTCCTCCCTGTGCGGTGTATGGAGAGAAGCTGGTTTGTCTGCCAGCAGGGACATGCAGTGAGAGGGGCTGCATGTGCCCAGAAGGCACCAACCAGGGGTGCAGTATGCGGTCGCCGTAAGGGTCTGGGACCGCCTCCCTGCGCAGGGCAGGGAACAACGCACAACTTGCGGAGACAGGGCCCGCACGTACCCAGAAGGGTCGACCCTGTTTGTTGTGTGCAGGTTGGAGGGAGCCAGCCAGAGGGTCCAGGTCCTCCAAGGGGAGGACACAGCAGAGCAGGAGCCCTGTGGTTGCCCCGTCCTGCCTCCTCTTTGTGGACCTGGCAACTGTTTTGTAGAGTTAAGTTTTGAGTTCTGGCAATCGCCACACACCTGCAGTTTGTGTTTTCCCCTTTTGTTTCCACTGTTTTTGGCCATCGTGCCGTTTTACTTTATTATTTAATAAATCATTGTTTCCCAGAACGTCTCATCTCTGCGCTTCCTTCCCCCGTCAGCTTGGCGACATGACAGGAGTGAAATAATTGCTAAAATCATATTCAGTTACAAACAGATGTACTGGTGTTAAAAAGTACTCAAGTAAAATGTACTGTTCTCTAAAATTATTAAGACTACTGATGACTACAAATTTTAGATGCATGTAGAAAATAGCCACTTAAGCAAAACCACATATCAAAACCACGTCAGAAAACTGAACACTTATGTTTTTTCTCCCAAACACTTTCAAACTTGCACCAAACACACACAATCAGCCCAACCAGCCTGACATGCATTTAAAATCATTTCTTATTGTATTATATTTACATAATTATATTTTCCTTAATTTTTTTCATGGAACAGCCCAGTCTGACAAACATCACCAATGGGCATTCAGAATAAGAATAGAAATTCATAACTCATTAAAGTTCTTTAATCAAAATTTTGTCATATTCGGCAATTAAGTGTTTTTTTAAAGATTGCAAAGATGGTAGAAATTATCGACATACATAAATAATAAACATAAATAATAAACATACAAACATGATCCTGGACAACAGTACCCATAACCATTGCATTACAGTTTAAATACCCAGGAACATCTTATATTAGCATTTTAATATATGTGAGCTGCCCGGCTGATCAGTTTCTCTGCAGACCTCCAAAAGGGTGAGGTGAAGTGTCCCTCAGGATACGGTGGGATCATTTTTAAGATACACCTCTCATTTCTTTTTGGGCCATGCACTAATGCACTCACTGGACGATTGTTGAGGAGGATGTGTCATGGGGCATGTTTGCCCTTTGGGCCTTCTGTTGAGATTAATAGACAATTCCTCTGGTTGCTACCTCCCTGGGCCCTCAGCCCATACCTCTTATCCAGCAGGTGGAGGTAAAGCTGCTGGTGACAAATGAAAGAGGACACGTATTACCCTGCCTCATAGCCCCTACGTCTGCCTCCTGGTAATGACTTCACCTCCATGTGATCATCGCCTTGTATTAGGCCCAAACCCGAATCAATAGTTATCTAAATGCGGCAGAATTGCTCATCGTAATAGGACCTGGCGCCATAGCCTCCACCACCAGCCCCTCTCCACTACAGATCACAGATTATTCCAAACAGCTACCGAGTCTCCATTTGTGAAAAGCCCCGGGGACACATCTGATAGAGGTGGATGCTGTAGATGTGGTATCATTTTTAGATGCTTCCATCCTCCTGGCTTTTTTGATAGCTATCCAGCCACGACACAGTTCTTAAAATATCCATTGGGTGTCTGATTGGCTGCTAATCTTAACTGACACCCATTAATCTCCCCTTAGCCAAATTGAAGACTTTAAACATCTTTAAAACACCATACCCTCAATTCGCACTGTGACATCGTCTAGGAAAAATGTGTGTTTTCAGATAAGTGCCAATTATGGGCATAGATAAAATGTCTCATGAACATGGATTTGCTAATCAAAAAGAACAATCTAAGTTAAATAATACTTTCTGCTAAATTAATGAGCTACACAGAATATTTGGATATTGTGACAGCTTCTTTTAGATTAAGAAAGGTTGCTAAAAGTTCATAAATTTGTGTTAGAAGATCCACCATGTGATGGAATGGTAGCTGCTGTAAAAATACATTTAGTGTCTATTGGAGTACAAACCGGATTCCAAAAAAGTTGGGACTCTATACAAACCGTTAATAAAAACTGAATGCAATGATGTGGAGGTGCCAACTTCTAAAATTTTGTTTAGAATAGAACATAAATCACAGAACAAAAGTTTAAACAGAAAATGTATAATTTTAAGGGAAAAATATGTTGATTCAGAATTTCATGGTGTCAACAAATCCCCAAATTGGGGACAAGGCCATTTTCACCACTGTGTGGCATCTCCCCTTCTCACTCAACAGACGTCTGGGGACCAAGGAGACCAGTTTCTCAAGTTTAGAAATAGGAATGCTCTCCCATTCTTGCCTAATACAGGCCTATAACTGTTCAATTGTCTTGGGCCTTCTTTGTCGCACCTTCCTCTTCCTCTTTATGATGTGCTAAATGTTCTCTATAGGTGAAAGATCTGGACTGCAGACTGGCCAATTCAGTAACCAGATCCTTCTCCTACGCAGCCATGATGTTGTGATTGATGCAGAATGAGGTCTGGCATTATCTTGTTGAAAAATGAAGGGTCTTCTCTGATAGAGATGATGGCTAGATGGGAGCATATGTTGTTCTAGAACCTGAATATATTTTTCTGCATTGATGGTGCCTTTCCAGACATGCAAGCTGCCCATGCCACACACACTCATGCAACCCCATACCATCAGAGATGCAGGCGTGTGAACTGAGATTTGATAACAACTTGGGTTGTCCTTGTCCTCTTTGGTCCGGATGACATGGGGTCCCAGATTTCCAAAAGGAACTTCGTGACTCGTCTGACCACAGAACATTCTTCCATTTTGCCACACTCCATTTTAAAGGATCCCAGTGAGCTTGTAGATCCCAGTGAGCTTGTAGAAATGGCTTCTTCTTTGCACTGTAGAGTTTCAGCTGGCAACAGCGGATGGCACGGTGGATTGTGTTCACTGACAATGGTTTCTGGAAGTATTCTTGAGTCCATTCTGTGATTTCCTTTACAGTAGCATTTCTGGTTGTGGTGCAGTGTCGTTTAAGGGCCCGGAGATCACAGGCATCCAGAATGGTTTTACGGCCTTGACCCTTAGGCACAGAGATTGCAATTCTTTTGCATTTTTCCCCTGGGTAACACCTTTCTGATATTGTTCCACTAGATTTCTGCGCAGCATTGTGGGAATTGATGATCCTCTACCCATCTTGACTTCTGAGAGACACTGCCACTCTGAAAAGCTCTTTTAATACCCAATCATGTTGCCAATTGACCTAATTAGTGTTAATTGGTCTTCCAGCTCTTCGTTATGCTCAAATTAACTTTTTCCAGCCTCTTATTGCTACTTGTCCCAACTTTTTGGGATTTGTTGACACCGTGAAATTTTGAATCAACATATTTTTCCTTTAAAATTATACATTTACTTGGATTAAACATTTTATCTGTCATCTACATTCTATTATGACAGTTGCCATCTCCACTGCATTCAGTTTTTATTCACAATTTGTTTAGTGAGTTTGGAATCCGGTTTGATTTTGTTAATGCAAATTATGTTTATTTTTCAGATCAAATTGATGTCATGTTGAACTGATATTAAAAAAAAAAAAACTATCCATTTGCACAATGACACTAGTATCTGTAAAATCTGTGATCGTCTCTATAGTTTATTCAATAACATATCTCTTAGGCCCTGTAATTTTGTGAAAAAATATGGTTTATCGAGTTAGTTGGTCAATAACATTGTTTACTAGCACATAATTCAAACCCTGCTCAGTTGCCTCATGGGCCATGTCATGTTACCTGAGCAGTAGTAGGAGGAGCTGATAGATGCTACTAGCATTAGGCCCTGATAAAGTTGAGCAATGAGGCTCATTACACAGATTAAGTAGGACCTATGGGGACATTATTGATCATAGTCTCTTAAATAACCTTAATGTTTGTCTGGGTATCTGCAAGTGAATCATAATTGTTTATTTGTCATTGTGTCTTAAAGGTCAAAAGTGACGGTACATCTTTAACTAAAAAACAAAATCAAAAACAAAAAATGCTGAGATTTAGAGTATCACGAGACCAATTCTCAATGCATAAATGAGGTAATAAATTAATTAATTTGCAAAAAGGGCTAACTTGTAATTGTAATGCTACACAATTTTTTAAAATTGTGAATAGTGAAGTGAAGTAATTGTCACATGTGATACACAGCAGCACAGCACACTGTGCAGACAGTAAAATTTGTCCTCTGCTTTTGGCCCATCACCCTGAGTGAGCAGTGGGCAGACGGTTCTTTGCTCAGTGACACCTCAGTGGCACCTTGACAGATTGGGATTTGAACCGGCAACCTTCTGATTATGGGGCTTCCTTAACCGCTAGGCCACCACTGCCCCATTTAATTACATTTAATTAGCTAATGCATGAGTTTAGTTTAAAGGTTAATCAGTTTACACAAACAATTAGAAATAATTGAAAAAAGAAACAGACAAGCAACCAAACAAACAACCATGAAACATCTCAGCAAATGTGTGATTTTTGTTTTCCTCCAATCTTTCTGGAAACCCAAATCCCTTTTGCCATCCTGCCACGAGCTAAAGACTATCTCTCCAAACAGATCCACGATTATGGCCCGGTGACAACATCCAAACTACAGATCCCACAATGCAGCGCTTCAGTTGCCGATCTTTAAACTGCAGCTGAATCTGTACAGGAGCCGTTCCCACCTTGTGCAAATGGGTTGTGAGGCAGCTCGAAATTTCAAAGTCACCAAAGCGCCATGCGAACAGTTTGTCAGCAAAGTGCATTATGATACTGCCGTTTCTTTTCACACAATATGTTTAGGGCATTTTAGGGCATCTTGTTTATACACAGATACCAAGTACAATCTGTTGAAATGAATTTGTTCTATTCATTTTAAAACGTAGGCGGTGTATTTAATGTCTATCTAGGCAACATGTGCCTCCAGAAAATAAAAGTCAATTCTTCACTGTGTTTTTTTCTACTCTTACTATGCAGTAGTGCAGGAAGATCTTCTTTCAACTCATTCTAACAGGTAAAATGACATCCTCACAGACCTTTGTGCAGGTCAACCTCTCATTTCATAAAGTACAAAGCACTACAGATGTGTAGGCATCCGCTGACAATAGAGCAGATGAGACTTTGGACTTCAGGGTCAGTCTTCTCTGACTTTTTGTAGTGAACATTAAGAAACATCAGGGGCAAATGGTCCAGACTGAACTCCACCCCTCTCCTATCAACACCGCAAGACATTATGCTAGACAGCCCATCTGGATCAGCACCTGCACATAACCGAAGGTGACAGCTGCCAAACTGTCACTCAGTGTCAGGTCCGCAGACTTACACCACTGAGCTATCGGCAGGGATGCAATGGGAGAGGGAAAGTCATCCTCCGTATCCCGATGTGCTGCATGTCCTTGGATAGAGGCATGATGATAGCATGCTAATAACAGCACACTCTGTGTGTTCGGCGTTGTGCTGGCATGGGGCTGTTCTGAGCATGTCAAAATGATAACTGAATAGCGGGGTGCCTTTTTGCTCTGCTTATCACTCCTTGGCAGGACTGTGTTCCACCCACTTTTAACAACAGTGCGCTGAAAAATGGGGGAACAAAGTCTAATGCTTTCCTATGAAGACAGGCTGGAGGAGATTAGAATAAAAAGGCTTATTTATTTCCATGTGTTAACTTCCGATCCTGCATGATAAGACTGAGACTGGGAGGACAAGAATAAAAGTCAGTTCGAGTATTCCAAACATATGCCGTTCAGTTTTGGTGATTGAATGATTCACCCCGGTATGAGTGTCGTTTTTTAAATCAAATGACCAACAAAAAAGTCATAGTTCTTGTGCCCCTGATTTAAAATGTAAAAAAAATTCCATAAAACACACCTCTGAATATCTAAGAGGATTAAGACAACCTCGTTTTGCTTTTGTGCAGGGGAAAATAATTATAATTTTTGCTGCACACTGTCTCAGACTGTCAAAATAAGGCCACAGAAAACTAAAAACTGAGACAAGTACCGGATGTTAAGGCCTTGTTACATCATGTTTGTCCTCTAAACCACTGCACTCACGGGCATGGCAGCAGCCCCATGACCCTCCACCACACACCAGCCCGCTGTGCCCATATGTGCCACCCACCTGGAAACAAGATGCCAGGACAAGGGGAAGCAGACCTACATGAAGACACATGAGGCGAAGGTGAAGGTGGAGGACTGGACACAACGGGAGGAGTATCACTTGTCTCAAGGACAGACGGCTGATAGTCATATTGCTTCTTGGTCACGATGGCCTCTGCTCAACTCCAGCCCATCTCCTGTCTCTCATCCAGTCTGCAGTGGCCTTTGCCATTCTACGGAGACTATCAATATCCGTAAATTAGGGGTCTGGGGCTCAGCGTTGCCTCTTTTGTCGGGAGCCTGGCACACAGCAGTCCAATATCACAGATCTACAGGTGGCCACCGTGGTCTGACTGGCCGCGTCTTGCCAGACATAGATAAGCAGATTCATTGACATTGGGGACCTTACCTTCTCTTCATTCTGGGACCCCATTACGGCTTATTGATCTGGAAGCGGCCAGAGGAGCTTACAGTTTTCTTTATTCTGACCTCCACCCCTTTTCTAAACCCTGAGAAGCACAAATAAACACATTAGACTTAACTCACCAAGCCACAGAGCCCTGCTTTTGGCAGGAGCTCCACCATCATTGCTTAGCATTTTCGGTCGGTAATTAAGCTTCCCCTGGTGCTGTTTCCCCATTAAATCATCTTTTGATCATCCATGTAGTTCTCCAAATGGAACAGGAGGTTTTAGCGAGCAAGCAAATGTAAATGTTGTCTCCAGTCGAGGATGAAACAGCACAAACACTACCAGCGCATCAAAATCACTTTAGCTTTAAATCACTCACTGTGTGCCACTCCCTGAACCAAAACTGCATATGAATGCAAAAATGCAAAAAAAAATTATGGATACAAAAAATTATTCTGTAATGTTGAATAGATTTATTGCCATGTGTAAGACTTTCTTCTTAAAGTCACACAACGAGAAATGGCTTATATTTAATGGCTTATATAAATGGCTTATCATTAATGTGTGAATCTGGACCAGTCTGGGGCACTGGGTCACTGTCCATCTACATCTTCCACGTCGGCCCATGGCACTCCTCCTCAGATAAGACACCCCGTCTTATCAGATGTGGTGACCTGAGATGACACGGCAGAGATTAATTGACATTTGGTGACAGACACAGACCCCATGTCGGCCGCCACTCATGGAGGGTGTTACATGGCAGGTAGATTGAGAAGAGCATGATGCTACAAAGGGACAGGGGCATTATCACGCTAATTCACTGCGGCGGGGTTCTCGGGGGGTGACAAGACAAACAAAAGGTGCGGGAGTCAGAGTGATGTGCGAGCGCCCACGTCCATTCTTCAGTAAACGCTGCTGTGAGTACTGTGGAGGGCTTGCTTAGCCCACTCACCTTCCTTTGTCCAGACATACAGTCATTAACATACTAATTAATGTACAAAATAGGACAGCTCTAGCATTCACATACAGTGGGGCAAAAAGTATTTAGTCAGCCACCAATTGTGCAAGTTCTACCACTTTAAAAGATGAGAGAGGCCTGTAATTTTCATCATAGGTATACCTCAACTATGAGAGACAAAATGAGAAAAGAAATCCAGAAAAAACACATCCTCTGATTTTTAAAGAATTTATTTGCAAATTATGGTGGAAAATTAGTATTTGGTCACTAACAAACGAGCAATATTTCTGAATCTCACAGACCTATAAATTCTTCTGTAAAAGGCTCCTCTGTCCTGCACTCATTACCTGTATTAATGGCACCTGTTTGAACTCATTATCAGTATAAAAGACACCCGTCCACAACCTCAAACAGTCACATAGAAATCAACTGTGGGAGCAATTATTAGAAAATGGAAGAAATACAAGACCACTGTTAATCTCCCTCGATCTGGGGCTCCACACAAAATCTCACAAGAACGGTGATCAATAATCCAAGAACCACACGGGGGGACCTAGTGAATGACCTGCAGAGAGCTGGGACCAAAGTAACAAAGGCTACCATCAGTAACACACTACGCCGCCAGGGACTCAAATCCTGCAGTGCCAGATGTGTTCCCCTGCTTAAGCCAGTACATGTCCACGCCCGTCTGAAGTTTGCAAGAGAGCATCTGGATGATCCAGAAGAGGATTGGGAGAATGTCATACGGTCCGATGAAACCAACATAGAACTTTTTGTAAAAACTCTACTTGTCGTGTTTGGGGTTGCATACAAAGAGCACCATACCTACTGTGAAGTATGGGGGTGGAAACATCATGCTTTGGGGGTGTTTTTCTGCAAGGGACCCGGACGATTAATCCGTGTAAAGGAAAGAATGAATGGGGCCATGTATCTTGAGATTTTGAGTGAAAACCTCCTTCCACGATGAAACGTGTCTGGGTCTTTCAGCATGACAATGATCCCAAACACACCGCCCGGGCAACGAAGGAGTGGCTTCGTAAGAAGCATTTCAAGGTTCTGAAGTGGCCTAGCCAGTCTCCAGATCTCAACCCCATTGAAAATCTTTGGAGGGAGTTGAAAGTCCGTGTTACCCAACGACAGCCCCAAAACATCACTGATCTAGAGGAGATCTGCATGGAAGAATGGGCCAAAATACCAGCAACAGTGTGTGAAAACCTTGTGAAGACTTACAGAAAAGAAACAAAGGGTATATAACAAAGTATTGAGATGAACTTTTGTTAGTGACCAAATACTATTTTTTTAGTATTTGCAAATAAGTTATTTAAAAATCAGAGGATGTGATTTTCTTCAATGATTTTCTCTCTCATAGTTGAGATATACCTATGATGAAAATTAGAGGCCTCTCTCTCATCTTTTTAAGTGGTAGAACTTGCACAATTGGTGGCTGACCAAATACTTTTTTGCCACACTGTATCTTTACTAATTTAGATCCTATAATGTTAGATCCTATAATTCTGTGGTCAGGTCCCATTTTTTACATTTTTTTTTTTAAGTGATTGGCACACAGCAGCACAGCACACGATGCACACAGTGAACCCAGGGAGCAGTGTGTGTTAACGGTGCTTTGCTCAGTGGCACCTCAGTGGCACCTTGGCAGATCGGGATTCGAACCGGCAACCTTCTGATTACTGCTCCACTGTTTTTTTGATAGTTTGATAGTTTAGGTGGGTTGGACACTTGCACTTCACCTAGCCAGATAAAATTAGATAAATGGATGGATCTATTACTGAACAGTTTTTTGGAAATAATTTATATATTCATTTCATGGACTACTTTATAATAACAAGAAATATAAAAATTCAGTTATTATATAGCAAATCCTACAGAAGGATGGATGGGGTATTTTATATTTTTTCGGTGAGCACTGAGAGGTGATCAAGCCACAAAAACGTCAGACATTTTTCTTCCTTACTGAGTGATGGTGTGCAGAGTGCACAGTATGAGTCACATAACAAAACCTCGCTTTCAAAAAGCAGCCCGAGCAGGGGGTTTCCCTCCCCCTACCTCCATACCTCACAAGGCCAGACCCCATTAATATCTCCACCTCAAATAAACCCTTTTGGGAGCTTTATTTTCCGCATCACAGTTTGGTGTCACTTTATCTCTGTGGCTTTTTTTCTGACACACGATCCAAGGATGGCATTTCTGTGTCTGGCTATAGGATTAGAATCAAAAGCCAGGCAGACTGCAGTCTTCACTCTTGCTGAGCTAAAAAGGTATTGGTTTTAGCTTTTATATCCTGTATTCTATGTCACAAGAAATGTGCAATTCCATGTTCTGCTGTAATACACAGTATGTTTTTGCAATGTTTGGCCTAAGAGTGAATCAAATATAAAGTGACTTTACCAAACTCATTTCATAAAATTAAAATATATGGCCCTGAAAATGCTGCAAAGACCCCGGTACTCAAAACCTGCTCAACCCAGTCACTACATCTGTATCACGCATATACAATCAAATCGCGTCATTTACAGTTGACATTTAATAAAAAAAAGAAAACAGGAGTTTCACGGTGACAAGTTACACAAAGCCGAACAATGCAGATGCAGAGCTACCTGAGGTGAAGATCTGCATCTACGCATGAATGCTGTTCATAGACTTCAGTCCAGCATTCAACACCAGCATTCCTCAGCACCTGGTCAAGAACACTTCCATCTGGTGGTCCAGATGGTCAAGGCAACAAAGTTCCTTGGTGTTCATCTAGAGGAGAACCTCTCCTGGAATCACCAGCTCAACACCAAGAAAGCCCAGCAGTGTCTCTATTTCCTGCGGAGGCTGAGGAAAGCCCATCTCCCACCACCCATCCTCACCACCTTCTATAGATAATGAGGAACGCTGAGAAGATGAGCTGAGTCCCTCCATAATGGACATTTACCACACACGCTGCATGCGGAAAGCAACCGGCATTGTGAAGGACTCTACACACCCATCACATGCACTCTTCACCCTCCTACAATCTGGAAAAAGGTACCGAAGCATTTGGGCCCTCACTGCCAGACTGTGTAATAGCTTCTTTCCACAGGCCATCTGACACCTGAACACTCAGGGACTTTCAGCTCTGGTCTGACACACACTCGCACTACACCTGATATATTGTACTATTATCTATCTATCAATGCACCATTCCATTTTGCACAGCAGTATTTGCACTATTTCACTTTGCACATTTATTATTCATTTCACCTGTTTAGCGCTGTCTGTCTCATTGCTGTTTACATGGTTTTGTTAATGTTACTCTTGCACTGCCTCTGTCCCCAGATTGCAGGGACGGTGCTTTGCTGATATAGATATACTTTCCTAGGTTGAAATGAGTAATATATAGTGGACGTTTCTGGTGCCATGTTGACATGACAAACCTATTCTACATGAAGAAATAAAGTGAGTTTCACAAACAAATGAGTTTCACACCAGGACTTGTTGGATTGTTGCTCCCTTGAAGCCTTATCCATCTCTCCTGCTTTGCCATCCTATTCTCCTCTCAATTGCAGTGGGCAGATTGTTTAATATCCATTACTACCACTGCAGTCAGAATTGTCCCACTGGGTTCCCCAGGTGCAGATAAAGTCCTCTATCCAGACACTAATAAGGTAACAAATCCGCCGATGACCCAGAATCCCCCTGCACTGCTGTTTTCTGCCTATTTCCATAACGCCATTAAAAAATATGTCACGTCACACCGGGAAAGGGCAGTGAGGGGTTCGGGGAGCTCACTCACTCCCCACAGTGCATTGTCCTGAAACAGGGTTAACATCAGGAGGGCAATCGCATTTCACTCAGACCTGTGCATCTCAAGACATGTCTTTCTCTGTGTAATTGTCTCAGCAGCACGCCTCCAACCCAAGCATCTTACCAAGCCGCTCCTGTTTCAACCAATCCAGCTTCTTTTTTATCCCATTTTTGACCTCTTTTGCTGCAAGTGAAAAAGCAAAGAAATTTTGCTGTAGCCCTGATCCAGTATTGATTCAGCTGACATTGGGGATCAGGCCACAGCCTTCCCACTCTCGTCCTCCTTAAGTCTCTCTTTTTCCTTCTCAGAATTCAACCTGCCAATCACGCTTTTGTTGCATTCATGTGGCAATGGCATTAATGATTCCTTTCCCTTGTAATCCATGCTCTGGAAGATAGCAAATGCTGGCATTGTTTCCCTCAGTGTTTGAGATTTGACATTGTTTCCCTCAGTGTTTGAGGTTTTTGGTGTTAGGTTTGGTAACCCATTTGCTGAGCCTCTAAGACAGCACCGTAACTCACTGACTATGAGCATTCTTAGAGCTTTGCAGTTACAAGCTCTGAATAATATGTTTAAATAGTATAAATGATGTTCCAGAAGTCCTGGCCTCTGACTCCTATGTTATACAAATCAATATAGATAAACTGAGCACACAATTTATTGTCAAATGTATGCTGATTTGTTAAAATAAAAAGATAAACTTGCCTGTATAGTCAAGCTTTTACCCAACACTCCCTTCCTGAAAAGTATTGTGCGATTAGGTCCATTAAGAATCCCACTTTATCTCCGAGCTGTGGCTTTCCACTCATAATTATGAAATATCACCAGGGTGCCAAAAGGCAAACAATCAAAGGGGCCATGATGGGAAAGTCTTGTGGGGGCTGGATGACCACTGTGTTCCTGTTTCAGGAGTTCTGCTTGAACAAGGCAGAAACATCAAAGGACAATCTGATTGGACTGTGGCAACCTTTTTTTGTAAGTGCTGGGTATAAAAGAGGTTCTTTATGGTGGCTGTCTCTTCTTTTTCTCTTCTATCTGGGTTCTTCTCCCTCAGCTGCTGGAGGTTCTTCTCCCCAAGATTCTGGGCCTTTTTCTGTCCCATCCTGCTTCTCCAGGTCCATGCTCCCTCTCTGGAGATTGGCTTACATTTTTTTTTGTAACATTGGTACCATTTTTACATACAATATTTACATGTAACTGCAATAGTAACCTACTTGTGTTCATAAATTTTGATATCAGTACATTGCTAATAATTAATGGTGTCAGATTAACAAAGTCAACGTAATTCTCTGTTTGTTACCCTTCATTGCTGGAATTTCTGTTGTTCCGGTCTATTTTACAGTATTGCCCTCACCTGTTGTTATTTTATTAAATAAATTGTTTTTATTGCTATTACTAACACTGACATATCGATTTCCTTATCTTTATCTTGCTCCACCCACTTTAATAGTGAAAGGCATCTAAGCATCTGTAGCTCCTAGGTGTATGCACTGCTTTCTTGTCAGTTTTAAATGTGCTACTGACATGATTTTACATAAAGACAATACCAGTATGGAAGCACAGGAATTATTTGTCTAGCAGAGGAATGTAATGTTCATGGCTCTCAGAAGCGGATGAAAATCACTGAATATACTATTCATGTGCTTGAGTAAAATTCCCCAACATCAAAATGTCTGCAAGTCAAATCGGTGAGAGAAAAATCTTAGAAGATGTTCTCTTCTGTATGGGACGGAGAGTCACATTGGAGGCAGAGCATTAGCATCTCAGCAGACTCTCTTACAGGACAAAGGGAACATCGGCTGGCTCATAAAGACATCAGTTGCGGTGGCAGTGGAGGACAATGAGGGTAATAAGAACTTTCATGAACCTATAAATCTGCCTAATCGAATGATTTGGTTCACCTGCAGTCGCAGTTTGATGTGCCATGGCTCCTGCTTTGTCATTTCAAGGGGAGGTAGCTACAAACGGCACACCACCCCAGCCCAATAGAGCTGATTTATGCAAACTCTGCTCCGGTCTAGCCAGAGACTGGAATGATGAAGGGAAAGGGGAGAAAAGAAAAGTAGCCAGGTAGGCACTGTCACACAAGATCTCACAAGTTACATGGTACCACATGGTACTACATCATGATCATGTTAAACAAGTGTTGCCGAATGAAGCAAGGAAAAAATACTGTAACCATAAGCATTAATTAGTTAATGCTTTTTGTGGAGTGTGTGTGACTGAATGTGTTGTATAGGGGAAAGAGTTCTGGGGGAGAAGCACACAAGAGAGATCTGTGGCTGTTGGTTGGGTTCCCCACATCGTTATTAAAGTACAATAAAAGTGGTCAGCCAGCGAGTTTGCCTTCGGAGCAGTAGCCCAGGATGCACATTTTTAATATTACAAAAGTGTTAGACTCTGGGAATGAACGGAGTCAGAACAGTACAGTCCCTGAGTGTTTTCAAGCCTAAGACCTACCTCTTTAGACAATACTCATACTTACTTGTAAAAAAACTACAATGGAGTACTATTCATAGCTGGGGTCCTTGTGAACCAGAACTGATTGACTTTCACTGACACTGAACTGGAAGCAAGTCTGTCAAATGGCATTAATTTACATGTGAATGTTAAAGGACAACCACTGTCTTTTACTTAATTATTTCAACAACAATAAATGACACCTCTGTAGGTAAAATAGCAGGCCCTGGCAAATCGAATCGACACTGCATCAAATCGTGACTTCAACTGCAACTGGGGAAACAACTGCAGCATTAGGAAATTCAATGGAAAATGTCAGAAAATGTAATTAATGACCATTATGCATGATGAACAATAGTGCTAACAATGGATTGAAACAAGCACACTTGGTGCCCACAGGCAGAGTGCACATCCTTCATGGGGTCTGCTGCAAAATGGGCCGTCGAGCTGTGCGACACCATAAAAGCCCGCAGTTATGGGTGAGAGCCAAACTTCCTGAAAGTCACCTTAACTGCTCTCTGGTATGGAGGGGTGGGAGGCACTTACGAATTCCACTGTAGTTTCAGCTAATAATCTTTAAACTGGACTTGTCTGAATACATCACCATGCAAGTATAAATATTGTAGACAAAGGCATGACATGCACAATTTCAAGAATTACTTTAAATTAAGGAACCTATAGGAGAATCCTACATTAAAAAAACTGTGCACATCATTAAAGGGCACTAATCTGCAATTTAACATTCAAAGTGTGACTGTAACTGGAGTATCACTGGAGTGATTTAGGGGCAGTGGTGGCCTAATGGGTAAGGAAATGGAACCGTAATCGGACATTTGCTGGTTCGAATCCCAAACCACCAAGGTGCCACTGAAGTGCCAGTGCCCACACATTGCTCCTCGAGTGCCTGTCATGGATGCTCACTGCTCACCAAGGGTGATGTTAAAAGTCCCCTATCATGAAAATGTCCTTTTGTGAGATAATTTTTTTCATCAATACAAGTCCCCCTATCCTGTCTATGGTCCTGCAGTGGCAAGAAATGGCTTTAAAGAGTGCTTTGTTCATTCTGCTTTGCCGTTCAGGCAGCTCATAGAGTTGGATCTTTAATTCATCCTTTTATGTCATCACAAAGGGGTTTTATTTTTCTGGAAAAACACCAACACAAACACCAGACATTGTGATTGGTGATTGGTGTTGACGTCATTTCCACGAATGCCCCCTCAACTTCTATATGCCACTCTCCTCCTCGTCCCACCTCTCTCCTCCTCATTAGCATTTAAAGCTACAGACATCAAAACTGCATGTCCTGGGGAAATCTCATTGTGGGACTGGATCAAAGTGGCTGTAATTCTGTACCAAGGCTGAATTTCAGAAAGAGACTTCAGATACAGTTTTAGGGAACCAAATACAGTCAAGGAACCTTTCAAAGCTGTGTGTACTGTGAGCTGTGCTGCAGTGTTTGACAATCATAGTTGTTTCACTTTCACTAGTAGAATAAAAAAGTATGTTCCATAATTCTTTGCCGATCCTATGTTTGGCTCGGTTCACAGTGTTGTTTTAGAGCCCTTTATTGATGGCAGTGATGTTGATGTCAGCTGATTGCTAACAGTGAGCTCTGCTGCACATTCAGCAACTCAAAAAAAGAAACATATATATAGTTCTGAGGTGCTGACATAAAGGGGACCTGAAAGTGCAAACAATATAGTTGGGAAAAAATGCCAACGGTTTGAATGTTACATTACAGAATTCAACACCGATTAGAAGATAATAGGACCACCAGGACAAGGATGGCGGTTACAACCTCTCTGCTAAGCCAGTAACACTCCACACTGGATTAGTTGGCCAGCCTGGAGATCTCTACACTAGCCCACCAGACTCCGACAGCAATGAGGACGGGTGGTTTGAGGACTAGCCACTTGAAAACTGTTTAGAGATTGCGTAAGACGACTGTGGAAGACAGTCTGGAGGAAGTCTGGAGGAGTGTCTTTTTGGAAGGGTATGGGCTAGGTGTTCCATCCCGAGGCCTGATGAACAGAGATGGCCTGAAATCCAAGAGGTTGGAGAGCTTTTGTAACCCGAAGACCATAGAAGAGATCATTGAAGGGGGTAGGGAACCACCCTCCTAAACGAATGCACAGAGAGAATGTCTCCAAGTTCCCAGGCCCGCCTGTCCACTCCTCCTTTCAGTTCAAACCTCACTGATATTTTTTTGTTTGGCCCCTGTGCTGTTACTTAGCCTTCCTAAATAAATTGTAAAAGGATTTGCACTTTTATCACTTCTAAATCTGAGAAGTCTGCAAGAAGCGACTGTCAAGTAAACCTTTTAGGGGAAAAGGGAAACAATAGCTGAAAGAGTGGGCCACACAGTTTAAAAAGACAAGAGTTTCTGGTCTTTAGAATTCTATTCAATCCACATATTGGTGAAAGTCAAAGTGAAGTGATTGTCATTGTAATACACTGCAGCACAGCACATGGTGCACACAACAAAACGTGTTCTCTGCTTTTAACCCATCATCCTTGGTGAGCAGTGGGCAGCCATGACAGGCTCAGTGGCACCTCAGTGGTACCTTGGCAGACCAGGATTTGAACCGGCAACCTTCTATTTACGGGCCCGCTTCCTTAACCATTAGGCCACCACTACCCCCCAGAGCAGAATTCATTCAGATTGTCTAGTTACAGAGACTGGTGTGATTGTATGAGTAATTATTTATTACTACCATTGTGACCCTGAGCAAGACACGTAACCCTGAGTGTCTCCAGGGGGAACAGAAGTACAAACTGCTGATTGTAAGGCTGGTTGTAATGGCATTTGATAAGTTCTGTAAATGTAAAAATTTACATTTCTGGAAAAAAGTTTAGGTACCTGACACAATCAGTTCTGAATATGTTTGGTATGGGGTTCTTTGAGGGGTATGGTAAAACCTTGAAATTCTCCATCAAAAGCTTCAAAATATTTCAATGTTGAGGTGTTTATTGGACAATTATTGGACAATTCGCTTATTTCCAGATGATGTGTTGTTTGCTGTCAGGATTTCCTTATTCCTCCTTCTTTCAAATAAATGTTCTCTGCCATGTCCATTGGTTGCTTCATAAGATGGATTGATGTTTCATCCCCCCAAGTGTAATTGTGGACAGATGTTTTTTAATGGAATTTGTCACCTTTTGCCACAGATGTTTACACACAAGACATGTAGTAATTTACTTGTATTGTAGCTGTTGAGAATAAGAGCCTTTGTATTGTAGGAGCCACGTGAGAGAGAATATGCGAGTTATATCAGCTTCTCATCACGTGGTCTCCTGAAGTACTCTAAGAGTACAGAGACAGAGACCTGATTTTTTTTTTTCTTTCACACACCTTCTATCTGAGCATACGTTGAGAACACCGACTAACAAATCAAATTTAGAGTGATGTGTTGCAGGTCCTGAGAGAAGACTACAGCCTGAATGAGACCCAGAGGAGACTCAGAATGAAACAACATATGTGTGAATAAAGTAACTAATACCCTGAAAGTAAGGTGATTTTTTTTATTAAAGTTTTGGGCTGCCCTTTGCAAGTTTTGACCTTTGTGCTTCTGCAGCACACTTTACATTTCCGCAAAGCCCTTACTGTACTTGAGTACTGGCCATACAGTATATAATAATTTGCAATTTGGAAACTTGAAGCAGCAAGAATGAAATAATTTGAAGGGAATTTCCATGTTAATAAAGTAATGCATACGGATGCACATATAAGACTGCACCACCTCCAGCCAACCAGAGGGAGCAAGATCACCTGGGGAGACAGCGACACGGAAGCAGAAGTAAGAGCGGGCAGCGCCCAGTATAAATTTCAGGTGGCCAGGGGGGACGATGCCCGTTCTTTGATGAATTATATTTCCAGAGACGCTAGCCTTCTTCATAAATCCTTGATTGATCCTGCCTTTTGACCACAACCTTTGCCTGTCCTCGACCTTGATTTTGCCTGCCCCCTTTTGCTACGACGATACCTTTTGCAACGGTGTCCACCTGTGCCACACCCTCCCATCCAACTCATGCTCCCGGACCATCCTCAAGCCAGTCGTCTTCCTGTTCTCCTCTGCCCCGGTCCATCCTAGACTCATCCCCTCACATCCTTCCCCACGGAGCCAGAGCTATCCTCTGCTCCACTCCCATTTCCACTCACCCTCTGCCTCCCTCCCTTATTCCAAGTGCCTCCAGTCATCCTCCCCAGCTCTTCCAGTGTCCACTCCCCATGCGACGACCTGCCCCCCCGCTCCAAGCATGTCTGCAAGTGCGTCTCCAAACTCGCACGATGACAAAGACCTAATGATCACACTGGTGATGCACACACTCGAGAAAGAGGCAATTCTTTACTTCTTTTTTCTTAATGGCATTAAATGCTATGAAATTAGTATTAGATTAATACTATTCACTAGTTTAATCTGTACTGTGTGACATGACATTGACCCCACATCAATCAAACAGTGGGTAATGAAATGACTGCAAATCCCACAAGGCCGAACCCAAATCACTACCATTGTGTCCATGAGAAAGAGACTTAATCTGGAGATGCTCCTGAGGGGTTGAACGAGTAACTACATTGACATTTTTACATTTACATTTACAGCATTTATCAGACGCCCTTATCCAGAGCAACTTTGAAGCGGGATTTGAACCTGGGTCTTCAGGTTCATAGGCGAGAGTGTTACCAACTACCACCCAGTAATTCATGTAATTCATGCCTGCTACATTATATGTCATGTAATAAAAATATATCCAATAAGTAAATATCTTCTCTGACCAGAAGTTGAACATTTTCAAACCCCTATCTTCTGCAATCATTTTTTAAATCTTGCATGGCCCAAACAAAGCTGTTAAGTTAATATCAAATATCTAACCTTAACATTGTTCTAAATTCAAAATACCATTAACTTTGTCAGCACCGTCTAGTGATATATTTAACTGTAGGTTCATGAACTGCTGTTGTCACGTTTTTCCTTTTACAACACTACAACAAGCTGTTCCATTAGAACTTTCCTGTAAAAAAAATATTTGAGCCAATAGAACTGAATAGCTTGCAATATTTATATATTACTTTGTTTGAACCCAGTAAGTCTTTTGATTTCTCTTGTAACATAAAAAGTTACCTGGTCTGCGACAAACATTAAAATCTTATTTCAAACTACAACATCTTTCTTTTGAAAGCTCTTCTCTGCTGACCAGGAAAAAAGGGATCTGGGGTGAAAGACCACCCTCCTGAGACAATTGCTGAACTGGGGGATTCTGTGTTAAAAGACTGGGCTATGGCATTAATGAAATATTGGATATATTAAATAGTGTTTGGCTGATGGGGTTCCTGTAGTTTGCGTTTTGGTCATCCAGCATTTTTATTAAATGAACTCTGCTTACCAGTTTGGAATACATACTTATAAGGGTTTTTACAATCTGTTTCTATTTGCTTCAAATGCAGAAGACAATGACGTTTTGGTGGTTGTGCTGGTGATGAAGGGAACGAATGTTAGTAATGGCTATACAAAAGAGCAGCTGTAGAAAACCTCTCCTCTCTCCATATTCACACCTCTTTCTTTCTCTCAGTAGTAAACCTACAGAGCAACAAAGTCCAGACCTGGTTCAGAGGACGCTGTCTTCTGTCTCCTCTCCAGAAGGTCAGCAACTGTCAAGTGGGAGGTGACTTCATCAGCTTTTCCATCAATTAAGCAACGTGAAGCCATGTGCCATCCACTTTTGCACCATGCACACAAAAACTGGGGCAATCTGGAGCTAATTATATTCACTGGCTGTGTCCCAGTCTGCTGGAAAAAAACTCGGATTCATATTATTACATGACTTAAAGGTCTTCTGCATCAGGCCTCCAGGCCAGGTGTTTTCGGAGCTTTTTAAGGTTTGAGTTATAAAATATAATATTGTGGGCTTTTATTATAGGCTTGTGGAAACCAATTTGACTGGGGTGTCACAACCCCCCTAATGAATAGAGAGCTTGTTTGAACAGGATTAAAATTTTATGCTCTGGGTAACAAAGCAGTTTTGGGGTCCATAACAAACCATTTGACATCGCGTCAGCTATCTTATGGTTCCTATGAATGCCATTATGGTAAGCAGAGGCTTGTGGCTGCTAATCTTTCTCAAATGGTCCCTCGTGTAGCGCCGATCCCGGCCACTGCTTGTGAAATGAGAAGGAAAACATGAGCGAGGCGGTGCTCCCAGTCTGTCACCCATCACCAAGGTAATTTATTTTATCTCCCCCATCATTGCAGGGGAAACTTCTGTAAGCCATAAGCCCTCCGTAACAACACCTGCCACGTCTGCAGAGCTCTGACGTCGCCGGCACGCTGAGCTTAAGGAGCTGCGATAGCATCTACCCAGCCACAGATTTACACTTGCTGTTCCCTTTGAAGCTTGCACTTCTTACTTCTACACTTTCCTTTTATGTAATTAAGAAAAGTAACCCGGGGCAGCCAAACAAGCACAGAGAAGTCAGGAAATGCGAACCATTGCTGGCTTTGTATTGCCAAAGACAACGGCACGACAAAAGTCATATCTTCATTCTCTGGGAGAAACCGGAGAGCTCAAGTGTGCCCGACTGAGGCCGCGTCCACGTGAGAACGTGTTTGGGCTAATATGTCAGCATTTTCACAAAACAGAGAATTGTATTCTGGAAAATATCCCTTTCTGGGTCCCCTGCAAAGCCAGATCGGATAGAAATGTTCCTGTTTTAGTGAAAAACCTTCTCGTGTGGATGGGGCCTGATTTAAATTTTAAGCCACCGGTCTGAAAATGTTGTGAGACTGCAAGGGTCTAATTTGCCCCCGGTTTTCTTTAAAGTCCATTAAACAGCAGAGAATCTGCACAGAGAACCATCTGTCTGTTAAATGCCTCTAGTAATAGATACAGGACATATATGCAGTCGAGGAGGAAAAAAACAAGTATGTGTTTTTATTTTTTTACGTCAGTTCTTATGACATCTCTTTAGCATAACGTTAACACAAATGGAAGCGTCCGGACGCATTATGCGACAGATCCATGCTCATCAACCACTTTTTAGATGCACAACAAAAGCAGTGTGACTCTTTGTGCCCTGCTGGAGACTGGAGCGGTGGGGTTTCGGCTGTCATTAATAGTTCCTGAACGTTCAGAATAATTCCTTCCTTTTAACGTGTTTGATTGAAGTACTTTTGAAGATTTTCACACACACCCATGTGTGCGTTCATCTGAGCATAACTATACAGTGTGTCAGAGTTCATACATGCTTTCAATCATTTTAACTTAGAATGTTCTGATTTTGTTCAATGAGCATGTTTTTCATTCGTCAGCCATGAAGAAATGTAGAATATGTGGACTGTGATCATTATTTTTTAGTGTTTATATTGTTTTGTGACTAATGTTATTTTCTGTACTTATAACACTTAAAGGTTTCTAAAGATATCTGTTGGATGCCTGTCATGAAATTGACATTATGAAATTATGAAGCCATGACATTAAGACAAGAAGAAGAGTAAAGTCAAGGTTAAAACCGTGTAGTATATATGGACTCATTTACTCATCCACTAAAATGATAACAAAACCTAATGCCTGAAAGGGTGATTTTGCACTCTGACAGCAGCACAGAATCAGAATGCAATTTACCATCTATACTGTAACCTGCCGACACAGCAAATGTATGAATGTAAAGCAAGATGCTGCCACATCTGTATGAATAACGGGTTCTGCAATATTTCTGAGTGTGAACCAGGGAGAGAACAATATCAGTGCAGCAGCATGAAATAAAATACTGTAATTATGCGACATAGCATATTTGACATGGTTGTATATTACAAATTGTCCACTATTTATTATTTTTGCTTCTATTTGACTTCCCATGTATTGTTGAAACACTACATTTTGACAGTGAATACAGATATAAGCAACAATTGTAAAATTATGTTATAATGTTTCAATAGAAAGTCTGATTTCAGTGCAAACATAATGAATGCTGTTTCTGTTAAAGTTTGGCAATATAATTATTTGATGTTTTTAAAACCTAAAAAGCATATAATTGTCCACCTAAAGGGATTCAGACCAAGGGCAGTTGATTTTGCCGTAGAAGTCTCATACAATTAATACCATCAAAACCCCCCACACATAAAAATAAATAAATTAAAAACAAAGACTTGACCTGTTCAGCAACATCGCATACATTATACCGCCATGCACAGGGCTGATTAAGTTCTCAGTTAACAACTGTCAAAAGTGGAAATCAATACACAATTTAAGGGGCTGGTCTAGAGGTGTTGTGGTCAATAGCTCTGACCAGTAAAGCGAAGTGATTTTACATGCTGACTGGTGCAAGGATTAGCTTCATCATGCCTGGGGTGTCAACACAGTTACTGTCAATGAAGGTGAATTTAAAACATGTCACAGAAGCATGAACTCTTGTCATGAATGTAATCTTAATTCACTCCTGACCCAGATTCAGACGCTTTCTCATTTTCTTACTAGTATTTCAGCATGTGTATGGATTTTGAGTTACAATATAACTGCACAGGACTACAATATCTAACTGGTTGTAGAATCAAAATAATTTTTCTTGAGCACCTTTACATCATGAACAACAACAGCAAGATCAACAAAAATAATTATTTATTTTTTTATTTTTTACTGTCCCTCACACATTTTTTCCTTAACAAGCAAGTGGTAACAAGCTTATACATTCATTGTTATTATGCTGAGGAATAATCAACACCTACTTGTGAATAATTTACTGCCTTTTACTCTCTAGAAAAACACATGCAGTTTGCACACTCTTTATGTTAAGTGGATTGGTGTAATAAACTCATCTGTACCATATGCTTTTGTGCCACCTTTGTGTGAAATAACGCCACTTTGAATATCTTAGCCAATTAAATGGAGCCATTTGATGGTGACACTTCTGAAAGAGACCATTAGATAAAAAGGGCTCTTCAAAAGGCTCCCTGACAACTGCTGACTTTGCAGACTTTGTAATCATATGCTCTGAAATGGAAGAGAGTCTCTATAGCATCCAGCCCTGAAGGCATCTGAAAAGACGGCAGCGTGTTTTGCCACATGCTGTGAGCACAATGATCTTCTGTGTTGCCTTAATGCTTGACGATTGGGAATGTTAGGACAACTGATCTTCATTAACTGAAGAAATGAATGACAGTGAAAAGGCAAAACTGATCAGCCACAGCATTAATACCACTTGCTGAATATTGTATATATTCTGCTACTTTTCTTCCTCCAGTTTATCCCACGGATATTGGATCATGTTCTACTGCAAAATTGATGTAAGTGGTGCATCCAAATAAACATGGAGGTTTCGAGATATGTTGTGGGCTCCAGACCTAAGCTTGGACTTGATATTTGGGGATATTTATTTATATATTACAGTTGCCATCTGATATCATGTTTGAATAGATTAGTGGGTTTATTCAACTCCTTTGACAGTAAAAAAAAAAGGCATGGATAAAATGAACAAAATCTAGACACAGATACAGATAGGACATATGAAACTGGTTTTGAAACTATCATGTCTTTCTGTGATGTGTAAATTTACTCAGCGAATCGCCTCAAGAATATTACTGTATGAGGTTTGAGCCTCTGTAAACATTCTGGACAGCTTGGAGTAGTTTGTACATGTTCCTGCTAGCGAAGACGCAAGCTCCAACGGTGGGAGGTTTTAGTTATTTATTTGTATTTATTTATGTATTTATTTTTACTTATTCCAATTAAAATATATAATGCCAGGTTCATGTAGATGGCTGATTACAGTGTACATAAATAATCTAGACGATACCCTGCTTTGCCTGCCTAGCATCAGAGCATCAAACTGCCTGCATATGTTCTCAGGAAAGAACCAGGACCCCATTATTCCACTGTTGTAAAAAAGATCATGATTAATATGATTCAAGGACATATTCATGACCATCATTAATTTTTTCAGCAATGCTACAGTAACTTTTCTGTAGGATCAAACCTGATTGGACAGGCAGGCATCAGTGCTCTTACTGGTTCTCCATTCCCCTTCCACAGATAGCTTTGTGCTCTGAAAAAATGAGGACAACCCAACAAGACCTGGTCTTGACCCAGTCACCAAACAAAAACACTATGATGACTTAATCAATTCACTTCACCACTCAGTGGTTTTAATGTTGTAGCTCATTGTTTATTATATTTATTCTGATACTGTTCAGTTCATTTCCAATCGTGACATGATCCAATGGGGCAAAAGTGGTGGTCTCATGAGAGAGGAACGGAATTGGGATTTGAACGTTGAGCCGTTGCCCTGCTTTGCCCCCCTGTACTCTTCTCTAAATCAGCATACAAATTTAGCAGGATGAATGTGCACACCTGAGTACAGTGGTAGGAAAATTGGCGGAACACCAGCTATTTATTATTGTTACGTCTAAGCCCGGTAAGTCCCCGGAGATGTCACACCATGCCCACTTCTCCTGAGTTCCAGCCAATTTCTTCTGTATTGTTATAGCTCGGTAAGTTAATTGTTTGCACATGCTCATCATGAGTTTAATCCGCCTCATTATTACAATAGTACACCTGGCACAGTGGGTCTCTGTCCCAACAGAGTTGTCATTTCTGTCCAGTGATCATGCTGATTCAGCGGCAAATGCTTCTGCCTGTCTGTTTGGCCACGGGTCTGTCAGACTTTAAATGTGATAGGGTTCACAGGAATGTGTATGTGGAATCCAGCTGAAATGGGCGTGTCGAATATATCGGTTGGCTATGCCGTTCCTCAAACACGGACTTGCACTAAAATATAAAAAAAAACAGCAATTCACTCTTCGTCCAACAAGGTCGTCTTGTGGTAAAATTTACCAATAAAAATAATATGCAAATAACAAGTGTGTCCTCAGAATTATTCACCATTTTCGATACAGTAACCTTATTTTAAGGCCAGAAAACTTTAATTGAACAAATTTATTACCACAAAACCATAAACAGGGGAGACAGAAAAACATGAACCTCAGTTTCATTCAGACTCACATTCATACAACTGTCTTGATTTTACCTTAATCAGATTATTAGGTTCAAATTTATGAGCAGAATGGTGTAACAAAACTTTGCAAACTTTGCAGACGAGATCCAACAAATCAGAAAGCCGTTATCAGCAGAATGCAAGGAAAGCAATATAGTTGGGTATCAAGACTTAGCGTGTTGCATAAGGGTTATTTCTGTATGGGCTGTCATCAGTGTCGCCGTGTTGTGGCATTCGGTGCGGTTCAGGCTGGCTTTGTGTGTTTTCATGTCTTCTGTTGGGTGGTTGTGGTGTATCAAGCCTCATGGCTGTCGATTGGCTTACAAAGTCATGCAATCATTAACAACATTAACATGATACCAAATATGGCCTATCGATTGTTTTAAATAAAAATACATTTTAAACCGAAATACATCAATAAAAGCACAATAATTAGAGGAATGAGAACAGGTACAAAATTTCTAATAACTATACAATGTTTTGGAATCAAATCAAAAGTCCTTCTGTACAAAGAGATGCACAGATGAATGCTGGCTTGGCACCAGCCTGTCTGCCATCTGTTTCTTTTTTTTATCAGTGGAGATGGTTTACGATCCTTGGATCCCCTGGAGTTGTTTGGACAGGTCTTCCCTGGTCAGAATGTCATTGGGTCGAGGTCCCTAATTGCTTTGGAGCTCGTTGGAGAGCAAGAGAGCTGCGCCAGATGCAAGGTTTTATGACCAAAGAATGCATTAAGGGCTGTGCAGGATTATTATCGCATTCAACCTGCATCTGTGTCCCCTACAATTGGGTGCACTGTTATCTTGGGTGGGGATTGGTACAGCTAACAAATATCTAATGTCAATGTTGCAATTTTTCAGTGTTATTTTAGGGGTACCATCATGCTGCATGAATTGGAAGAATGGGTCAAGGAGGCAAAATAGTTTTTTCACAGGTTGACTGTATATAAAGGTGTAGAGCATATGCAAAGACTGACATTACTGTTCTGTTTTTAATTAGAAGAAAAATGCGTGTTTGTACAATTGTGATACATGCAAAAAACACATTAAGCATTTCAAAATCATTAGAGAAATATCATAGTCTTAATTGGTCCATGGTAATTTGATCACAATTCTATGAGGGGCCGTTTAGGAAATATTTCAGACTTTTGTTACACAAACACATGTGAAACACACACATTCACATATGAAACTGACAAGCATGCATTTATACTGAAAACTCGCACACAGATTAAAAGAACATAGACACACAGATGATACAGATGAAAAGAACACACACACACATAAGAAATGCTCACACAGATACATGTGTTGGACTCTTATGTAATAAACAAAAATTTTAATTTTAACTATATCCGGAAGTCATTTCAGTATATCCGGAAGTCATTTCACTATATCTGGAAGTTAATTCAGTATATCCGGAAGGCATTTCACTATATCCGAAAGTCGGTTCTTAAAAAGCGGTAATTGTATTTTGCGCGTAAAATCGCGACATCGTTCTCCCTTCCTGACGGAAGATTCTCTGTCTCCCGAGCGCCGCCGCGCTACCAGCCACAGCGTGCCTAGTATGAATATTCAAATCTTTTTCATTTTTTATTTAGCTCATGGATCAGTGGTGGCTTAGCTGTTAAGGAAGTGGCCAGGTAATCAGAAGGTTGCCATTTTCTAATCCCGAGCCGCCAAGGTGCCACTGAGCAAAGCACCGTCTGCTCAGCACACTGCTCCCCGGGCGCCTGTTATAGATGCTCACTGCTCACCAAGTGTGATGGTTAAATTTAGAGGACACATTTCACTGTGTGCACTGTGTGCTGTGCTGATGTGTATCACAATGACATTCACTTTACTTTTTATGGGCCTTTAAAACAGTTTAAGTTTAATTTTTGTTTGTTACATAAGAGACCCTTTTACCTGTATCTGTGTGAGCATTTCATATCTGTGTGTGCATGCTTTCACCTGTATCTGTGTGAGCATTTCATATATGTGTGTGTGTGGTTTTCACATCTATCTGTGTGAGCATTTCATATGTGTGTGTGAGAGTTTTCAGTAGTATAAATGCATGCTTGTCAGTTTCATATGTGAATGTGTGTGTTTCACATGTGTTTGTGTAACAAAAGTCTGAAATATTTCCTAAATGGCCCCTCATACAATTCTACAATTCAGGGAAGAAAACAGAAAACTCATCATCTGAACATTTCAGATTTCAAGATTCAGCACTGTTTTTTTGTCAGTACAACAGTATACACAGTATACCGTGTATTGAAATAATGTTTCACACAGACCCAGCAATTACACAGCAATCATAAAATATATGTGTGTGTATACACACACACACACACACACACACACTAAACTAAACTATCCTAACTAAAACTAAATCTTAAATACTGTAATCAGGTAATCTCTATAGGAGAAGAGTAAAACTTTTCTGTACAATGAACAGGTTGAACAGGACATAACTGGACAACATCATGTAGGGTGCTTGTGGATATGTTGGATATTTCAAACAGGACACACAAGGTAAGACAAACATGCAAAATGTGCAGGAATTTGCAAAAAGAGCAGAGATGTGCAAAATGACTTGAGATGTGCAAAAAATGGTGCATAAGGAAGTGTATTTTTGGTGAGTTGACCTAGCGCACCGCCATCTTGGTTCCAAAGATTTGGAACCATTGCTCGCTAATCTGCCACTGTTTGTCACTGTGTATTGTGGTCTTTGGTGTACTGCAGACATTCCTCAGCCATGGGGTCTTATCTGCTTTATGCCTTACAAGATAACTTTATGGAAGGCTTATTCTCACCGTTGAAACATGTGCTCTAGCAATCCCCAAGACGCAACGCAGAGGGAAAGCACGAAATCAGGCAACCTTGATATTAACCTGATTCACTCAGCATGCAATGTCAACATCACCATCTTACAATATCCATAATTACATAATTTAGTGGCTATTCTGATGTGAATTATACTGCATGCTGCATCTAAAAGCTTTTCAATATCTATAAAGTAGAGAAAGTGAAGTGATTGTCATTGTGAAACACTGCAGCACAGCACATGGTGCACATAATGAAATGTGTTTTCAGTATTTAACCGTCACCCTTAGTGGGCAGCCATGAAAGGTGCCTGGGGAGCAGTGTGTGGGGAAGGTGCTTTGACCAAGGGGACCTCAGTGGAACCTTGGCAGTTAGGATTCAAACCCACAATATTTTGGTTACTAGTCTGTCTAGTGCTGGTGTACTGATAAGCCAATCATTTCACCCATTGTTTGCAATGAATATCCTTGACCTTGATTAATTTTCATTTTTAAAAATTCATTATTGCGTTGACCAATTAAGATAACAATAAAACTCAAAACTCAGTTTGATGTCATCAAACCTAAACATTATTTATTCCCATCCAGACTGCTTTTGTAAATTTCATTTTGTCACGACTGCGGACTTACAGGGGAAGGAAGCGCAGAAGCAGGACATGCTGGGAATGGGGTTTTATTTATTAAATAAACAATAAACACAAATAAAGACTGGCGCGGTGGCCGAAAACGATTTAACTTAAAGAACATAAACTTGCCCGCAGGCGTGTGGCGATTGCCAGAACTCAAAATACACGTGAAACATACATAGGTCAAGTTCGTGCAGCGAGTCCACGAAAATGTCGTCCCTTTCGAAGGGGCGGAAATCTAGGGTATTTAAGCGCTGTCAGGATTGGCCACCGGTGATAAGCACAGCTGCAGTCAATCCTGACACATTTAGAAAAAAGGCAGGTGTAATTTCAAAATTGGTTATGTTGTAAACAACCTCCTGTTGCTTTTTCTACATCATTTACTATTTAAATAATATAGCCCTTTATTTAATAGATATACTGTATATGTATGCAGTAACCGTGGACTGTAACCCGAGGGGTGTTAATTACGACTCTCAAAAACTGTGTAATAGGTGCAACTTAAGGCCATCAGTTGAAGGGACTTTTTCGCTCAACTATTTTGGGGCTAGTAAAATAAAAAACAGCAGGTATAAGCAGATTTAACTTATGCAATCTTTTGGATAATTAGCTTTGACTCACTTAGCAGTTTAAATCTCAGATTGAAATATAAGTCAGTGAACTACCAATCAAGCCCTTGTTTCTTCAGACTGAAGAGGAACTGTTGAAATCTTAACCAGAGCAATATAGAACCCTAACCCCCCAAGCCCCCCAATCCCCCTCAAAGAAAAAAAGAAAACTAAATTACAATTTGCTTTTTGAAAAAAAATCTTTACATTAATTTAACTTTAGGTATAAACTGTTTTGTATTTGGGGCATTATCCTTTATGATACTAGTCCATACAGTATGGTTACTTGTTTGTACTATTTGGCCCTAAGAAAGCTTTAAATGTGAGACCCATGAGGTTCTTTAGCTGAACATAATTGCAGTTGAAAGTTCTGGTATGTCCTTGTCACAGCCGCTGGAACCCTACTGGAGCACCAGGGGTGCATGGGCTCACGAAGAAGACAGAGACCGGCATAAAATGGTGAGACGTAAACAAAAACACTACGAACTCATTTGTTGATTTATCTCACGTCTGCTTGCATAACATTTTGAACCTTGATGTTACCCATACCTTCTTCAGCCGCAGCCCACGTTGCAGCCCACGCCACTCTTCCGGTACACTCCAACCCCAGACACCACGACCAGAGACTCCCACACCAGTGTGCCTCACATCCGTAATAGTGACAGTCCTTTATGTTCCCACCTTAGATGATGTGCCAGTGCTTGCAATAATGCCTGAGCCTGCACAAAATAGGACTCTAAGACTGATGATACGAGTTCAAGCTGTAGACAAGCTGAGGCTTTGACAAGACCAAAGCTCTGAAAATGATTATTATTTCATTCCATTTTGCTTTTGTATTTTTTGTATTTAATTGTGTTTAATGTATTGTAAACACATAATGACTAGCACTTCAATGTACTTTAGAAGTAGTTGTCCCGGAATGTATCATACTGTAAATGTTCTGGATTCTATTCAAAATATTAGCAAATCAATAAATGTATTTTGACACTTTTGACTTTTCTTGACAGTATTATCAACCCTATTAAAATACAAAGTGGAAAGAAATGTTTATTAATATATGTGTATGAATTGTTCAGTCACAACGTGGATGACAAGACACCATCTCCCTAATTCAATTCCTCACTCTCTTTGATATAATCTATTCCAGTATATATGTTAGTCAGTTCCAGTATATGTGTCATGACTGGCTGCATTTGGAGACACACCTTGGCCCAATCAGTACTGGGTTTAAAAGGCACTGTGGAGCAGTCGTTGGGGCTGTGACATTATTTTGTGAACCGTGTAACCTATGTGTGTAGTTTTCATTTCTGGCAATCGCCACATGCCTGTGGCTTTGTTTTCTTTCTTCCCTTTCATTTCCCCTGTTTTCGTCCCTCACGCCACTTTGGTTTCCTTTTGTTAATAAATCTTGTTTGCAGTATGTCCCGCCTCTGCACTTCCTTCCCCCGTCAGCTCGCCGTAGTGACAATATGTGATACAAGAAAAGACAAGTGGAACTGAAACAACCATGAGTATCCCATGAACATGGCATTTGTGTTATGTATCATACATATATTATTGTATTGTGCTGCTCCAAGATAAACAATATCCAAAAAAATGAAGTTAGATTTCAATTTACATGGACCTCCAGTTCCTTCATGCCATCACCTCCAAAAGTTAAACAAGCAAATATATGCATAACATTTTCACTATGTTCTGACATTGTTCAGGTGTATCCCACCCATATTCACCATTGCCCCGTGTGCTGTGCTGCTGTGTATCACAATTGACAATCATTTCACTCTATAACAGTCTAATAAGTGCAAGGAAGTGAGACCTGAACGTTGTGATTATTGTCACATACACACATATAATGTTTTGCATTTGCAGTCCAGATGATCAGCGTCTGTTAATATAGTTATAAAGGAATAAAATAGAATCATAATTTGAATGTTACATTCAACATTATTATTGAATGTAATAATCATAATGATATTAAGGCACTTTAAAGAACATCTTGACATAGTTTATCAAAAAAAGGCTGATGAGTATTTGTGTCAAATTTCAGATGTTCTACCTAGAAAAAAATAGTCTCTACATAGACAACCAAGATTAAAACGAAAGGAAGTTGAAGGAGAAGAGGAAGAGAAGAAATGCACAGATGGTGGTTATCTCAGTGCGAGCAACATGGGACAATTAGCATGCGAATTGATGATGAGAGCGACTCAGAACTAATTGGTGGCTGGTAAATGAATTCAGAATCTGCCTCTGTCTCAGTGGGCAGCCTTATCAGGTGGTACTGCTGTGAGATTATTTCCATAACCATCTTTGGCAGCATATAATGGATAGATCATATGCATTGTGCAAGCAGTCTGCGCCTTGTCCATGGATGCTAATCACAAACAGATTGAATTAGAGTAGCATGAACGAGATTTAATTGCAGGCGGAGATCCTGGCCTACTGTGTTTGCATCTTCCTGGCTTAACCACGTTATTGCACAATTAATACATAAAAAGGCATGCAATCGCTTTGACTTGAGAGAAGGTTGTGTTTCTAAAATCTCTCCACTTCTCCAAATCACCACTCTCCAAAAAGACAAGAGTTTAGACAGCAGCAATCGAAAACAAAGCTACATGTGTTAAAACTGTAAAACTGATCTATCAGACTAATCTTATGTAATCGACAATGCTTTATTTGACTTTTTATCACTAGTGAGCATGGTTACAGCAAGCTTGGCTGTTGACAGCCTTGTTTTTTTTACCAAATCCTGCAATTTTCATTAAAGTGCTGAGTAAGACACATAAGACTAGACTAGTGGACAAGTTATATCACTATTGGCTTTATAGGGCATACAAAGTCAAACACATCATAATATGCTTTGCTTTACAGAAGCACATGATGTAACGGGAACTCATGGGAAATTGTGCATCTACAACTCTGAATCCACTCTTCAATGTCACTGCTCATTTCCTTAAAATTACTGACTTTGCCTCAGGCCAGCCACAGAAATCTCAGGGGAGGCGAGCCAAGGAAACCTTTTGCGGACTTGAGAAAGGAGCAGTAAATCAATTGGATCACCATGAGGGCAAGTGACAAGCCATTTAGTTTGGTGGCCTACTTCATTGTGCAACATGTGGCCTGGCCTTCAAGACCATATGCAGGCCCGATGGGAGAAAATATTTCCTTGCACTAAATCCGATTTGCCAGCAGGTGGTCTGTAGAGTGTTGACAGGGCTACCCACAGTCCCATGAGGCTTTATTGAGGTTTGTGAGAGTGGCACTTTTTACCCCGCCCACATCGCCCAGTCTGCTAAAATAACAAAATAATGAGACACATACACATTGCTGCACTGATTAAAAATACATGATATAACTATTTGTATCCATCGTCAACTTACTTATGGCAAATATCTGCGGCGTGTGCCTTTTTGTGCAACTTTTGTGTCACTATGGACTGATTTGGATATCGATGTGACTGCTTCTCAATGCTTCCTAATAGAATTGTCGTCAAAATTCCATCTGGTACAATATCACGAGGACATCCTCTCATGCACATGTCTTCTTTAGGAGGTAAGTAATACTTAGATTTTGTCCTGAGAAAAGGTTCCCCAAATAGCTTGGAAACAGCATTTCATTGATTGCTATATGTAATGTTCGCTAAATTGAATGTGGTAATAACTCTCATATTGACATTATTCAAATTCAGGTTGCATTATTGATTTTCGTTCAGTCCATGTCCCCCAGCTCACATTTATTTTGGAGCCAAGCACAGATAGCTGTGCAGATCAGTATTTGCACATTTACATGAACATCACAAAAAGCAGCTTTCTGTTAGAAACATACAAATGCATATAAACTAAGGCAATAGTGCTTGCATGCCATTTCAAAAACATGTCTTTTTTAAAAAATAATAAGAAAAGTGTAAAAATATTGCACTAAGTAAATGGACATGGATTAATAATTAATGCAAACAGAAAACCTGATTCTTTAAACACATTTATTTGATTAGCACTTTAACCCATTCCATTAATATTTACATTCAAAATTAAAAAAAAGGGAGCACTCAGCCACAGTTGCTCCCATATTCTGCTTCTTTTATCTCACTACTTGGATTTCAGTGGTGAAACTACTTTATCCCCTTACTGTAATAAGATCAGCGCACCTCCAGCCCATAACACCCCCAACGGTGTTATTATACAGAAAGAAGGAGAGATTACTTCATTGAATCTGAAGTTTGTGGAGTGTTGATAGCACTTGTGTTCTTCGTCATATTTCAGATTCCTTTGACAGCCGCGGAGGGACGTGTAAACTGTTGAGTGTACGGCACATTGTCAAATGACTTTTGAAGAGGCCACAGATGCTTGAACCGTTGCTCTCGACCCTCCTTAGATTATTCAATCTCACAGTGCCATTGCCGGCCGGTGATAAGATGAGGGATCCATGCAGCCGGGTCTTATCTGAACTTAACACGCGCTTTTGGCAGTATGGGATTTCACCACGGATTCCTCACTGTGCATCAGCTATGACCCAATTAAGGTTTGAATTAGCTTTTTTTTTTCAAATGTGGAGCCACATCAATAAGTGATAAGAAGTTTTAGTCCATTTCCATCAGGGCCTGGGGTGAAACTTTTAGCACTAATATTGACTTGACCCCTCATGCGAGACTTTCATTTCTTATTTTGACTGCAATAGCAAAGGTCTTTCAGACACTTTTGTTGGTTTGAAATTAGATTTTTTATTATTATTTTTTTATAGCTGGACACTGGCTGAATATCTTGGCCTGGTCATTTCACCTTTAAACCGTCTGAGTGATATGGCTAATGCAATTATCCTGAAGTTTTAATGACTGGAATTTTGCATGACTGTAAAAATGCTCAACCAACAGGAATTCGAAACTTGGCTGCCTCCTGACGTGTTGCTTTTTGGATCATTACTGTCATAACGATAAATAATCGCACAGCAAATGCTGCAACAGACGTCTGCTAAGAGGCCTAAAGTGCAGAAGTAATATCTGGCAGTGCCAGGTTCTTGCCGTTCTAGGAACGCTCGGCTGTATGTCAGCTCAAACAGAGGATCCTACCCCGGTTTTACTAACATTTTCCAGTGACCAGTCTTAACCTGAAACAATTGAACAAATTATGAAATGAGAGCAAACAAACAGACCAATTTCACCTGAGCCCAAGTGCTTAAAATTTCCACGTCCTGGTGATTGGATTCAAGCCGCTGGAATGATGAGAGAACGGTTTAGCGAGATAATGGTTAAAATTATCCATGCAGATTCCTGTTCATTAATCTTACCTAGAGCTATCGATTTCACATCAGCCCTCTAGCATCAAAATGCTACGCACACAACCAAAGTGAAAGAAAAGACTTTGGAGTGTGTGTCTGTTGTTGAGATTATTTGTGAAAGAGACATGAGGAGTTTAGGAGTTTAACAAAGGTGCCTGTTTGTGTGTGTGTGTGTGTGTGTGTGTGTGTGTGTGTGTGTGTGTGTGTGTGAGCCCTAGGTTCCTTGCGATCAATGCCAGCCCAGAAGAGGTGAACACAAAGGCAGCTGAGCGAAATGAACCAAACGCAATTTCAGTATCCGCTCCTTGAGCCGTCGGCCACATAAAAGAACCGGTTAAAGAGAATTATTGCAATTGCGCTGACATTATTATCATTCAGGCCCAGTGAGCTTCCCCTTCAGATGACGCCTTTCAATTTAACATTTCACCAGTCACCGCAGTTACCTTCTGAATAGCAGCGCAGAGCCAGTTTCAAAAGCTCGCTGACAAGGTTGGGTGTGGTTCATTGATTTGCGATGAAGATTAGAAAGCCCACGTTTGTCTGCCGTTTGTCAGCTGTATGCTAAGGAACGGAAGTGATGGAGTAAATCGGCATGGATGCTGCAGATGCACATTTGTCCTATTGTCCCATATACTGTATTTACATGTATCAAATGCCCTTATGCAGAGCAACTTACAATCAGAAGTTACAGGGACAGTCTCCCTGGAGAAACTCAGGGTTAATTGTCTCACTCAGGGACACAATCTAAGTGGGGTTTGAACCTGTGGTTTTGTGGTAATAATAATTGCTCCAACAGTTGATCTCGTCTGACCAAGATGCTTGTCTATTGTAGATTGGCTCATCCCAGTCATGACCATGGTGGAGGTTGGAGTCTGACTGTTTAAAGGTGTGGTCAGGTGTCTTTTATATAGATAACCAGTTAAACAGTTGTCCCTTTTTAAGAGGGACAACTTGCTCAATCTGTGGCTGCAAAATAGTCCTTTGCCTAACATTTTGAAAAATGTTAAAAATGGAACTACAACTAAAATATTGCTTAACATTGCCTAAACATCAAATATTGAGATGGTCCTCTTTTTGCATATTTTGAACCATCAAGGCATGGAATACACTAGACATCTGGAGGTACAGTGTGACCTATAACTGGTGCAATTAAATGGAAAAACAATAGTAAAAATATGTACAATAACCTGATTGCATAACTGTGCATACCCTTGTTTAACAAAAATTTAAGGGTGTGCATACTTTTTTATCGATTGTGTGCTGTGGTGTCATGGAAATAATTTTCTTCTCACACATTCCACATTCCATGTTGTTGTGTTCCTAAAACCATTTCTGCAGTTTGGCAGGATCCTGAATTATCCTGCTAAAAGAGAGCACTGCCATCAAGGAATACAGTACTTGATCAGCAACAATGATCAATAAGGGAATTAAAACCCAAGGTTTCCCACCAGAACACTGATTAAATCATCATATTGCCTCCTCCAGTTTGCCTTCTTCCTAGAATGCATCCTGGTGCCATGTCAGTGACACACACAAACACACACACACACATGGATATCCACATGATCTATTAGAAATTGTGATTATAAAACCATGACCCCTTCTTCCAGTTCAGTTCATGTCCCCAATTTAGGTTCTTCTTGTGGTGGGCATGGATCAGCACGGGAAGACTGAACAGTCTGTAGTCATGCAGCACTATAAGCAGCACACTATGATGCTTTGTACTTTTGGATACCTTTCTATCAAAAATATTATTAACTTTTTCAGGGTGTGAGATACAGCATTGAGGTCAATCATCAACATTTAAAAAAAAAAGGTTATCAGTGTTATTCATGTGACCTACCAATGGGCATTTGTTTAGTACTGGGTAAAAAACATACACTCGCATCTAACTCGTTTGAAATGCTCATAAATGTGCTTGGTTGCTATGGGTAACAGCGTGTCAGAAATCTGACTTTATTATGGCCAAACCTCTACCACGGGTCAGTAATTAACAAGGCTAATGCCACGTTTGAGCCTACCTCCTAGTTTCCTTCGTTTTCCACTCCTTCTTCTTGGAGTGGTGCCACAGGCAGCATTTCCTCTTTCATCCCATGAAATATCCACTATTTCCCTTCAGCCCCTTTTGCACCATCCTGTGGACTGAGTCTAGGGGACCAGCTTTTTGTGTGTGTGTGTGTGTGTGTGTGTGTGCGTGAAGGAAGAAAGTTGTTGATATGAGACAAACTCATACTGACTCTTGATTTCCAAGCCTGAGGAGCTCATTGTGTTGGAAGAGTACACACATCATTTTTTATTAATTCTCCCTTTACTGCTTCTTCCTATTATTGCAGAAATTACTGCTGTAATGTAAAAGATTCTTTGTGATGCTTCACACGATGTATTCATTAAATAATTTATGTTGAGAGATGTTCTACATAGGTTAATCCTCTCAATTAAAAGCTTTTTGGAAAAGAAACTCTCAAGTATTCATTGTGTGCGGTTTCGAGAGACAATTGTGACACGTTTGTCAAGATTTTTATTGCTATAGCTTCTTTATATGCATGAGTGGTTCAAAGATGTTGTTGTGGTCTTGGAAACTTAGGACAACCATCTTACAGCTGCTACTACCTACATCTACTGAAGTGACAAAGCATACAGAAATTCAAACGGCATAGAGGTGAAACAAAGGAATTCTGGTACATGGGACCTCCTTCTATTCCTCCATCACATCTGGTTTGAAACTTTTTTCACAGATAAAAAGAAAGAGTGTCAGAGGGTGACTCCTCTTGAACTGGCATCTTATCTTATTTTTACTCTTGTTGTACAGTGTGATCTGTAAATCTCTTATAAGACAGTTAAACTCACACAGTGTGTAAAAGGTGTTTGTCTTTTGGAAGAAATGGACAATGACTGAGGAGAATATTGAGTTTAGTCTGAAGTGTGTATTAGGATGGGACTTATATATGATTACTTACTTCTGATTGATCAGCGTTCACTATGATGAAATGTGTGATGTTAGTCTAGCAGAGCCAGTTCCTCAGATGCTTGCCACTGACCTTTAACTGAATAACTGGAGACAGTACAGTGCTGTGTTCAGAACAGCATCCCTGCTGGACATCCCACATATATTCCTGCCTGGGTTGATGATGCTAGTAGACTCCAAGATCTCTTATATGTATACAACTAGATGGGGATCTGATGATGAGAGCACATCATCATTTTCACATGTATGCACACACACACACACACCAACAGATAAACACTCATTCATCCAGTTCTTTATTGTATTTGTCAGTAGTCTGTATAAAGCTTTTAAAAATGATCTGTAGAACAAGGCGGGTGGCAGGGAGTTAATATTGTATGTTGCCCCATGGCTAGCTGGGCCAGCATGCCCACCTCTTCTTCACAGTAAACACCACCATGTTGGGCTAACGCGAAGTGGCGTACTGTAAGGGCCACCTCCGGGAGAGGCCTGGCCTCAGGTGCTCCCCTGGGTGAAAAGCCCACAGCAGCAGCTCACATTGTGAGTGTACTCCCGCCCCCCCAACCACCCTTCAAGAAGAGAAGGAGGGGAAAGTCACAGCTCTGAGTGTACAATCTGACAGGAGCGGCGGCCGGGGCCTGGCTTGCAGCTATTGTTCACTGGCAGAGAGGAGGCCAATTCAACAAATGTTCAACAAACTTGACAGACATCAGACAACTTGACACTGGTTATAAAACTCACAGACGACGGCCGGGGGCAGCAAGTAGGTCTGACCTTTTACTTTTTTTTCTCACAGACATGACCATTTACTTCCCACTATTAGCCTGAGACAGATGAGCCAGCGTGTGTGTGAGCAATAAATAGCATTAACAATATGACCCATAAGAAATGTTTAAATGATAGCCAAAATGAGGGAATTAGCGTTAAACCGCAGCCTGCTGTCAGACACATGTGTCTTCTGCAGGTGATGAGAAAGAGGACCCTGAAACCCCTCTTCCCCACCAAGACCCCATGTGACATCTAATGCACATGCCTGCTGTTACAGCAACCTCAATATCAGTATCAAATAAAATTAAAAATACAAAATATTCAAAATACAAGACACTATGCAAGCAATCACAGCTACATATGTCTTCTCTTCAAACTATCTTGAGTGTAATCTTTGGAAACTTATTAAAAAAGTACCCAGTGGTCTCTGAGACTTGTTTATCCCGCAATTACGAGTGATTAGGGGTGTTCTAATTGGCAGATAATGCAAACCAAAGAGAAACCTTGGCAAAAAGGGTTAGTTCTGTTGATGCAATATGGCGCGTCTTCTGAAGTGCTCTGTCAATGCGGTGTGACCACCTGGAAGGTGGATATTAGAAAGCCGGCACTGGGAGAGCAGCAGGTTGCAATTAAGTCAGTCTCTGTCCTTATTATATCGGATGTTTGCAGGAATTGCGTGTCAGTTTTCTGTTAATGAGCTGCCAGTATCGAAGCTGGCGAAGAAAAAAGAAAGTTTAGGTCTTCTGTGGTGACTAACACACCTTTATGTGAACATTACGTCATGTGGTCAGTCCATTACATGAGGGTGTGCGTCTCGTAGTGCTAAAGTACAAATTATTATAAGCTCCTTTTAATTAGACTGGACAGTGGCTGTGTGCTTAGAAATGCTGTCACCTTAAATAAAGTGACCAGGGTTTGAGTCTTGGCTGCTGCTTGGTTATATGTTGGTACCTGTGCTCTTAAAATGTCACTGCTGTTTTCTCTCACAATCCAAATTCTAGCCAACACTAGATCTGTGGTTCAAAGTGCTGTTTATCCACTTGACAGAACCTTTTGATTCCAGCTTCCTTTGCTTGCAACTTGCAAAATGTTCATGATCCTCATTAAACAATGAAAGAATTATGTAGCAGAGACTTCCAGGAACTGGGAATTCATTTAAAACGAGAATTTGACACTGTACCCTATCTAAAGGTTTAATCAATATCAGGAATATTGATTTTGAATCATGCAATAGTTGTCTTCTTCATAGCAAAAAAAACAAGAACCAAGCCATCACACTGAGAAGCAGAAATACAACATGTGCAACAAAGTGTATTTTAAATTTAATAGTGGGGCAGGGTATACATTTTAACCTATTTATACGACTTCAGTCGTGAATATACATGAGTAGATTTCATGTACAAGAACATCCTCGTAATAGGAACATGTTTCCACAGACCTGAAGTACAACTTAAGTGTATGAGAAATATTTCTCATACATAAATCATGATAAACAATAAACATAAATCATGATACATGCTATATTGAGTAATTCACAGAAATAATATTGAGTAATTTGTGGAAACACTCTTTAAAGATGATGTGCAAGAGGGATTATACAAATTACTTGATCTTAAGATGCTTTTGGGTCTTCTCAACCCAAAAGAACTAAATGGGGACTAACACTACCAAAATGGCTGCTGAGTGGCAACACTAGCCTGAGGCACTTTGGAGCCCCCTAGAGTGTGGGAGTGTATGTCATGGGGTCATTTTTCTGTGTCCCTGAAATGAACAAGTGGATGCAGAAGATGGATGGATGAATGGATGGTTGAATGGCGCTTGTAATTAGCAACGAGAGCTGCATTCATTTCTTTTTGTAATAGCTACATAGAGAAGCCACAGAGTAAAGATCAGGAAAAGAGATGGAGGACAGGACATCAATGGATGTCAACCAGAATCCACGCAGTCAGACGGCAGACTCGTTTTTCATTAAGATTAAGTGTCTGGCAGAGGCAGCGTATCTCTCTCTGCCTCGAGGTGGTACTTGTCTTCTTCTCTGCAGGACAGAAAGAATGAGGGATAGAGAATGTGTATACAGTAGTCATCTTTAACAATGATGGTAGAACAAAAGCACAAAATTGTTTCCCTAATTCAAAAAGTAAAAACTAGCTATTAACAAAATTTGTTAATAGACAGACTAGACAGTATGTCTGTGTATGTGTGTGTGTGCACACACATGTTTGAATGAACACAACACTACAGATTTGTCACATTCATCCTCATTTGCCCCAGAATGTGCTCAAATGGCACAAGGAGAGAACACCTGTACTCCCATGTGCAGTTTCTTTTCCCCTTCCGCCATCCCCCTGATAAATCTAGGTCTCATTACGTCCTGAGAATGAGCCAGAGTATGAATGTGTGCCACCGTCTGAGATCCTGGCGAGATCAGGGTTTAATTCAATCGGGCAATTTCTCACCTTGACCACAAAGCTGTCTGAGACCATACAAACTACTCTAAGCTGACTGTATTGCATAAATGTAGTTCTTGTATTCTTGAATACATACAAGTATTCTTGTCTAGGAATAAACAGATTCAATGAGTTTCTGAGTCTTTAAATTAACCAATTCAAAATGAAAGCCCCTGCCCCCGGGGGCACCACAGTGCGCACAATATTGTTCCATCTTCCTCTTCCATTTCCTCTGACCCAGTTGATATATATGCTGATTCCTACTCTGGAGTAATTATAGGGGTGTTATGATTTAGAATGAAAAATCAATACTAATAGATTTTCTCTGTTTAATTTAGGGTATATACATTAAAAAAAGGGCCCAGGGCTGAACAGGTTAATGTTAATGTTGCTACTTTCTAAAAATAGTTTGGCCACTTTTTTTTTTAAATGTGACATTTACCTAACTAAGACTGACATAGCAAGCCTGGAATATTCATGCCTCACTTATATTATCCAACTAACTGCATATGCAGTATTAGGCAGTACGTAAACTGACCAATGGCTGAGTTGGAATCTGTGGCTTGGCTTCTCATTCACAGCTAAAAGATGAATCCTGTTTTATGGATTCAGGATTGCTCTGGTATGTGCCTAATTGGTTCACCATCATTAATAAATTGATAATTAATGATGGTGATAGTAGTGAATTGTCATTGAAGTGAAGTGATTGTCATTGTGATACACTGCTTTGCTCAGTGGCACCTTGTCGGATTCTGATTCGAACCAGAAACCTTCTGATTACGGGGCTGCTTCCTTAACCTCTAGGCCACCACTGCCCCAATTGTACTACTTCTTCATTGTTAATAAACTAATAATGTTTTGAAAAATATATTAAACATTTAATATTGTTACCTATAAATATATTCAACTTTATTAGTTTAAGTTGTTGGTCATTTCTACTCATATAATCATTATTTCACAATTATTCATTTTATATACATATATACACACACACACATTATAATATTTTTATAATTTTGTTTTGTATGTACTTGCGTTGCCTGTTTATTGAAATGAACTTTTTTTAATGACTTACAGTAACAGGACTTGCTGCATTCGGAGCTGAGAATAAAAAGTCAGCCCTGAAAATCTCGCGAATAAAAATGCCGTAATCTGTTTTGATTGCACACCTCTCAGTTCTAAACAGCGAGCCATATTTAGCACGCTGGGATTCAAGCGGGTGGAATGAACTCGGATGATGAACAAGACAGGGAGTGTGCCTTAGAGAGGCGTTAAGAAAGCTTTGTCAAAAGGCACGGCACACACGCCGGCATGGCCTTAAAGAATAAGGCGAAGGGATGAAGCAACAATAAACACCTCTTTTTGGAGCGCCAAGACTATCTTCAGAAAACCGACTTTGTTGCCAAAGAAACTTGAAGACTCTGCACAACAAAAGAGCGGTATGAAAAGCAACAGCAAGTTTGTCACACGTCCCCTCCCACGCGCTACCCACCGCTGTGATGGACAGCTGGTCCTCCTTCACGCTCGCTCAGTGCCGTAAACAAACGAAAGGCTTTAAAAGTGTATTTCCCCGACCAGAGAGGTGTCCGCGCAAGCAGAGTGCATCCGGTCGGCCATTTCCAGCGAGACGTGCGGAGATGTTCACAAAGAGGCCTGATACGGGGCGGGAACACAGCCAATTCATTTGCTCTTTTTTTTTTGTACTCTGAAGTGAAACGAAAATGAAAGAAAAAATTATGAAAGGGAATTAAAACAAGGCCGTTTCGGCAGCGACAGGGAAAGGTTAACGAGAGCCATTTCTCTGCAGTGTTTATTCATTATCTAAATGCCAAACGGGGAGGGTTAATCAGCGCTGGCGGTCGCGCACTCGGGTTAGGCGCCAGATTCTCAATGTGTTCATCTGATTCCTCATGTTTTATTTAGCTAATCAGAACGTAATCTATTCCCATTCAAGTCAGCGAGTGGTCGCTTTCATCCAAAAACAAGCGAGAGGAATGAAGTTTGTTATTATGAGCTGATCATTGCTTTTTGGCAGAGCGAAGCTCTCGGCAGCGGCAGCGGCAGAGAAGAGATGGGTTGTTGTTGTGGGCTCTGAAATGAAGTTATGATGAGAGGCCTTTGTTTAAATCAGACTGCTTTTGAGCATCATTTCTTTGTATTCAGGTTATCATGGTGATCTGTGTGCAGGTATTTTTTTTTCCACGTTCAGCATGTTGCCTTCTTGCCTTTTCAAGATATATGGCATGTATGTGTTCACTTGTCTCCCTTTTGAACCAGTTCATAGATATTTACACTAACAGTCAAAGTGCGTTCATTTATTCATTTTTTTCTGCATTATCGAACAAAACTGGACACACAGGTTAACATTAATTTATAATATCACGTTCTACAGTAAAACAGAGCACTATTTTAAGACTGCTGCTACGTGTTAACTAAGGACACCTTTGGCCTTACACTAGTGCAAACAGTTTGACTAATCATGACACAATTACCTAAACAAAAAGACCATACTACATGCCAGAGTAGTGGCAATAATGGTTATGATATGTTTCAAACATGCATGTTGAACAAATTAAATGCTACAAAAATATCATAATTGCTTTGGTGTGGTTATGGAGAGTTCTTGGTGAGATTGGTAGCTCTGTTTTGTGTTGTAGTTGTTATTGTTGCCTATTCCGTGTGTGTTCTCTCCCTTTGTACATAATCTACCTTGTGTGTGTTTAGTGTTCCTCCGGTTGGTTGTTGTCTAGTGCTGGTCTTTGGTTTGCTTTGGTGCTTTGCTTCAATTGCCTGCACTGTGAATAAATACACTATTATTTCAAGTTGGCTGTGTTTGTGTGTTTTCCAGCCACCTATTCCCCTCCCTTTGTTATTCACGTTCTCTACACTTAGACAGGAACGTGACAGGTAGAAATACAGTAGTTACAGCACTGCAGTTTGTATTCAGAATTTAATGAAATGTTCTTTTCCTGCTGCACCTGTTATTGCCTCATTACTATTAAAAAGCTCACATGGGGAGTTTCTTTCTGTTTTGCCATAGGAGTTGCAATCCAGCTTTTAATTTTTGCTCAGCATGATTCTGTTGATGGGAGTGGAATCAGCAGGAAAGATGCACAGATGATTGGATAGACCGGAGTCATTTGTTGCTCCTGGAAGTGAGTCCCTGTGGAAATTTGCCCCTGGATCGTGCAGTTACTTGCATTGCTCAACAAAATTCGGATTACACAGGGCATCTTTAAAAGGTGTGAGAACATTAGCATTAAAATGAAAGCCAAAGCAGCCCCTCCTATTTGGGGAATGTTAATCTTCCTCTGGAACGTATCAACTGACAGAATCCGTCTGAGAGGCATAATGTATTTTGTAATTAAGGAGGGGGGGTGGGAAGCAATGTTGGAGGGGGAAGTGGGGAAAAGCCCAGTGTCTGAGGATGAATGCCATCACAGCACGTCTAAAGCTTCTGGTGTGGAATAATAACTTCACCCTGCCGCATTATGTTAGCACACTTCTGATAAGATCATCTGAAAATGGCAGCTGTTGGAAATAATGCAATTCATTCTATATTGCTGCAGGATACTACCGAGGCCTAAATGAAGCATGTCTTCTATTAGACCCCTAAAGAAACAAACTAATAGCCTGCAAAGACTTGCCATTTGTAATATGACTATAATTCGCATGATTCATTAAACAGAAATGGAAAATGATAGTGTATTCTGATTAAAATTGTCCTTGGGGAAATTCACACATTAAATTATTCTGAAAGTCTTTCATTGACTAAGCGACTCGTCCGGCCACAATGTCGGCTTATTTTACACCACAGCTATTTTACTCCATAAATATGCTGAAATGCACAGCCTCCAGGATGCATTTATGTTGACTGGCATTTAAAGATAGCATGAGCAGATTTCCCAAGTGAGATGCGGATGTGTTCTCATGTTACTTTTTAACTGCAGTGTTAACTGCAGTCTCTCTATGGGAAAGTAGAGTTGTCATTATACTAGACCACCCAGGAAAGTACCACAGGCAGAAAAATGTAAAAAACTTGGAGCCATTTTTTTTAAATAATATCTGTTTTAATGACATTATTTTGTTTAATGTAAGTGTAATGTAATCAGGAATACAACAATAGTCAATAACATAATTTTTGTAATTAAGATAACTAAGCAAACAGAAATGAACAAGGCAGCTTTATACAGGCAGATATGGGTGAAAACAATCAGGAAACATAGTAACACATGACCAACACGAAACCCCGGATCTTGAATAGTCCCTTCCGTACCGGATCCTGACACAAGGTATGGCAAATATTTCAACACACCTTTATCCAGTAGATATTGCCTGCCTTACGTTTATCAGTAGATATTGCCTGCCGTACGTTTGGACTCTGATGTTGTCGACGCTTGTTTCAGCCCACAAAACTATCCAAACCCAAAGACCACAAGTACAGCCAGCCCTTCCATGCCCATGGTGATAATAATTTGAAACAAATACAAAATAAATTAACAAATAATCAAATAAGTATATAAACACATTTTCTTGTATAAAGGTGCCTATTCACATAGTGAGCATTCCTTCTGACGTGCCAACACTAGTGTTTAGCCACAATGCTAACCACTGCACCAGCATGCAGTCCCCCTGACGAGCATTTTACAGATTAAATAGCACATTACACCACCCTCACTTGTAAATGGGCATCTATCTTAATCATCCTTCAGCAGCAGAGCTCAGAACCTTGATGGAAACACACAGCAGGTCCTCTTCCTTCCAAAGCCACAGACCTGAAGGGTAATACTCCTCTGCTCATCATCGTTCACCTTGCAGCTGCCCAGTTTGCCTTATGGGACATCCTGGTGGCGTCATGTGCTGAAGACTGAGTGTGAGTGCGTGTGTGTGTCCACCTGTGTGGAGCAGGTCAGGGCCCATTCATCAAACCACATTAAGCAGCCCCCTCTGGTGGACCTAGCTGTGGGGATCTCTGAAATGGATCTCCACCCCCATCAAGCATGTGTGTGGTTAGCTGAAACATCATTTGTTAATTACCAAAGCAGGTCCTGGCCAGTCAGTCTATGCATCATTGTGCAGTGGTGTAAACACCATACGGTGCAAGCCAGTGAAGGATCACCTTCCCCTTATCTCCTTTACAAGGGCATGGGGGAACCTGACTTCAGAGTTCATTTGAACATTAAAATGAGCTGAATCAAAGTTTATAGTGAGACATGACTCAGATTTTCAATATACTCTGGTAATACATTTTCAAAAGTATTGACAGCCTTGCACTCATTAAATCGGTTGCCTATGCCGTTCCTCAAACACGGACGTTACACTAAAATATCAACAATTACCAGCAATTGACTATTTTTTCAGTGAGTTCCCCTCATTCTAAAATTTTATAATAAAAGTTATATGCAAAAAAAGAGTGCATCCTTCTGCAAAGCTTCTCTGCGACACTTGGCCTTTCCATTATTTCACCAATATGCGTACTGTACCGCATAAAATTCAAGGTTGGCGGGTGGATGTTGGGAACATACCTCAGCTCAGCCCCATAGAGCCTGGAGAAAGGAGATGGTCATGAAACTAATGACATGCCGCAGGCTAATTAGGCCGCTTCTTTTGGGATAAAGCAGTGCAGCTTCTCAGAGTCAAGAACAAATCACGGAATGTGACGCCCATTTCACATTCAGCAGCTGACGCAAAGCAAATCTCGGGGGCTCTGAAGTCTTCACGCCGACACAAGCAAATGTGACAGGATGTCTGGAACATCTGCGAATCCCCTACAATATACAAAGCCCTCCTTTGCAACAAAGAAGTCCATGATCGATTAATGTATACTGAAGCACAGGGAAAGTCCTCAGATGCCGAAAATGGGCTCTTTCATGCGCAGGCTTCAAAGTCGCTTATGGACAGGGTCTTTGTTTGCGCCTGTCTGTGTTTTCATCTGAGAGCGCTCCTTGCCTGCTGTGAGGCTTAGCATCTTTAGTTGACAACACTGTCAAAGAAACCTGGCCCTGCTCTCACACCTCTGAAAATACCCCAGGCACCAATTTAGCCAGCATCCATTGAGTGTCTCCGCAGGGCCACAGCTGTCGGACTCTGAGAAAAGAAGTGCTCAAGAACCAAGAAGGTTAAAAAAAAAACTCTAATGGCACTTGAGCACCCCAAAGATTCAAGCTCAGCATTAATGCCTCTGAAACATTTCCAATTAGACAGTTGCGTGTTAAGTCCCCCAATCCAGTAATAATCTCTTAATATGGATTCTAAGGATGCTTCCAAATTCTCAACTTTATAAACTTTGTATTAAACATCACCGTCACTCTCTTTTTATTATTGATTTTCTCATTTGTTAGCCTGAAGTTAAAGAGAATCAATGTCAACCACTTCATTCTGTCTTTATTACAATCATTCTGAGTCACAACTGGCCAAGGGCAAACATAAGAAGAAAGGATTGAGCTGGTGACAGATTCCACAATGTTAATTGTCCATGATAACCAGATACACTCAAAGGGGTCTAGGGCTATAAGTGACTTAAAGGTCACCAAGCAGTCAATTACACTAACGCTCACTCAAGGCCTGTATTTTTTGATCTGGCTGTGAGCTCATTGAATCGTCTGCACTCAGTGGCACAAGAGGCTTCACAGAAATTGACAACTATCATATTCATCACAGCCTATGAGGATTCCAAGGCGCAACCTTATTTTTATTTCATTTTTAAGTCCCATTTTTGTCACACTAGATGACAGGGCGATTCTTTTGTGCTCTCCCCATCTGTTAGAAATGTTACTGAGCCAGGCTTTCAGACGAATGGTTTTTATTATGAATGCTGATGAAATAAGAAAGGACATAATTCAATTATCGGTACCTCACCTGCTCACCTATGGAAATCATTTCAGAGACAATTTATGTTGAGCACCATGAAGCCTTAAAAATTATATCAGGCAATCTCTCAGTGTGATGTCGGGGCAGAGTAGTCTGTCTTCTCCACTGTTGACTGTGGTTGAGGAAAATGCACGAGGACAACATTAGATCATTCCTGGAGCCCCGCCTGCTCCATTTCTCTTCATGGGTACCAGTCAAGTCCCTGTGTAGAGGTCCCCTCTCAGAACAATGGGTAATGCCACCTGACACCTCACAGGAGAAATGAAGTGTTCATCACAGATGGGGTCTCTTTGTGTGGGTTACACTGTTGGATCATGCAGGGTGGTGCATCTAATATGAAAAGGTACTACCATGCCACCCTATTAAAGTATTAAAACTTTTAGTAAAGCCACCTATTTAAAAATTACACTCTCATTTGTGTATGCCTAACAAAAAAATGACATTTTATTTATTTTAATGTTTCTATTTGTCGTAGTTATATGATAAGCTTTAAAGGATTTAAAGCATGCTATGATAAAAAAAAGACATTAAATAAATCTCAAAAGGTAAATAAATCCTAATGATTTCCCTAAAATAAAACTTCAAATGTGCATTTCTCTTATAAGAAAATATAACATGTTGTGAGAATCTTCAAAGATTCCTCTCTCACATTGCTTTAGTGGTGAGTTAAAGTTAAAGCACAAGCGGCGTTTGAAGTTCATCTGGGCCAAGTTGCCGCTGCAGCTTGAAAACGAGTGCAGTTTTCAGAGTGAAAAGGAACATCTGAGAGTGTCATTCACTGAAATAAAAAGTGATCTTTTGGATGCAATTACACAAATTGGGAGCTGGTTAAATGGCATCTTCAGGCCAGCTGCTTGTAGTTTTGATGCTTCCTCCTCCTTGAGTACCTTAACACTAATTAGCTCTATAGTGCTGAGCGCCAAGACTTTCCACTGAGCCAAATGATCACCCGTTGCCTTGGAAACCATAAATGCTAACAGCAGTTAGTTTTTCTCAGTTTTCTCTTTATTCTTTGAAAGTCAAAATATCACCCCTAGGTTTGGTCTGGTAGAAAACCTGTTCTATAGTTAACATTAACTGCAAATAACCATGAGTTAACAATTCGCAAGAAGCGAAAACGGATGAGTCACTTTTTTTTATTATAATAGTGAACTAAATTCAGTATATATAAACTATATAGGATTAAGTGATCAATATAATCATATATAGTAAGGAATTTACAGAAAAGCCAGTTAGCCAATGTGTCAACGTTAAGTTGACACCCCCTGAGAGAAATTGACAAGTCATGATTTTTTTCCCCTCGCCTTGGGCTTCTTTTTTGCAAAATACTCGCTCCACGATTGAAGGTGGTTTGACATCTAACTGAACACTTAAAGATGGTTACACCTTGCAGTGACTTGTGCAACTGAATCCTGCCTCATAGGGAACTGAACCTGTCGCCTGCCACCCTCCATCAATCCAGGCCAGCAGGAGGATTTTTATTCTCCGTGGTCATGAGGAAGTGAATGATATGGTTAGTTGAGGTAAACACTTCTTCCCTTTCCTCCGTCTGCCGCAGGCAACAGGCCCGCAATTTCCTAGGGTGGGTCAATTGAAAGAGAGTCTTCACTGTTTTGGAATTTTTGGTTGTGAGGTTTCAGATCGTTCTCTCTGTGTGAATATACTGATATAATATATATATTAGAGGTGGGCATAGATTAATTTTCTTAATCTAGATTAATCTCACTGTAATCTTGGAATTCATCTACATTAATCTCACTGTAATCTAAATTAATCTACATTAATCTAGATTAATCTAGATTAAAATGGCTCATTTGAATTCTGCAGAAGGCATTCAGAATATGTGTTCTACCCAAATAATGACTAAAAGTAAGTCTTTGAGAATGGGTTTCTCAAGCCAAGTGGCCTATTAGACCAGGGGCTCATCTCCTGTTTCCAAAATGCATCACAAACTGCTTGAGAAAGCTGTTCTACTATGATAATTGGAGATGAAAATAAATTATGTTCAGTAAGATGTACTTGTGTTTACCAACTGTTTATTCAGTTAAATATCTGCATCCATGTTACCACGTCACGTTTGATGTGGTAATTTCACAGTTCGAAGACTCGTTCTCGGCCCCTACAGTGCAATTCGGCTAGGTATACATCCGCGCTAAAATATCTAGGTGAAAGTCATCATAGTGTAGCGGTTCTTCTTCTGCGTTGTGTAACTTTTTGATTTTGTTTCTTGAACCACAAATGATGAGCTGACACCCAAGAGATTTTCTGTGCAAAGTGTATTCTGTACAAAAAGCAAGGACGCGTCAGTACATCGCGTCTTTCTGCACCTCTCTCTACAATATACAGTATTAAAAGAACATAGAAAAAATATTCACAAAATAACACACATGCAAAATATTCCTAATATGTACATAAATTAAAATGAACAAAAAACCTTTTGCACACAAACCCCACGCACCTCTCACAGCTCACGCCATGTGTCCAAGAGACCTGAACCGGATCTCAAAAACAAAATAAAAGTCTTTAGGAAATAAGAAACTAAAAGACACAGGAAAGAAGAAATATACTTATAAATCTAGTGTAACCATTTAACTCCGGCACAATAGCTTGCGTAGTATAGACCCAGCTCCCAACCCAACTTTGTGAATAGATTAAC